>NC_037290.2:3005000-3605000 GCF_000002775.5 Populus trichocarpa
GTCCGAAAGTTTTCCATCGTCCACGTTGTCCATTGATATGTGCTCGGTTCAACATATCCCACGTACTTGTGCATAGAATGCATTCAACAGCTGGTGCTTATTCCGTAACGAGATTTGTCTTAATTGATGATTTCATGCTCGATCAAAACTCACTCTACGTGAGAAATCTAGATTGTGAAACATCCATTATAAGCTAAAAACAACCAAATAAAGAACATTCCTTGAACTAAACCACAGAATGAAAAATTACACATTATGACAGAAAATTGTAGGGATTGAACCAGCATGAACCATGAAAAGGTTTGAGGCAACTCCAAAACTGAAGTTATCTACAGAAAACGGCCTCTCATTTCTGCAATAGATGAGCTTAGAATGTAGCCAGGGCATGCAAGGTAAACAAGCTCCAATTCTTTTGCTGCATCTGGAAATCTCCTGTAGAGCTTCCTCAACCTCATGCCCGGCTAAAACCATTCATCCAGCTGAAAAAGAAACAAAAAGAGAATGATGCCTGCACCTAGGAAGTAAAAACACCAAAAATATCTATAACAATAACATGCATCTCTGTGCCAGTATCATATCAAATTTGAACCAACCACCCCCCTTACTCCATGCAACAGCCTTCTCACACAAAATCCCCATGTTCATAACCTTCCAAAGATGTACAAAATGGGAAACATGAAAAAAATTCAGACATGTTACATATGAGAAAACACGGCCACAAAAAAATTCAGACATGTTACATATGAGAAAACAATTTCATGAACTGCCAAGGAGAACAATAACAATTTATTAAACACACGGTAGAGAATAAAGCAAAATTGTACAGCCAAAAAAAAATCCAATACAAGACCTCAGTTTTGGAAATTGCTTCTGCTTAAACTACATGAAAACATTACAAAAACTACAAACAGTACTTCAGATGCCGTAAAGTTAACAAAAGCAGTCATTTAGGAACTACTACCTTAAAATAAAACGTTTAGGACTTTCTTGTCTAATCTTCTTCTCCATCTTTGTCCTTCTTTTTCTTCTTCTTCTTCTTCTCACTTTTATCAGACTCACCATCAGCTTTGTCATTATCAACGGTTGCAGCCTCTTCAGCCCCTTTGTCTTTCTTCTTTTTTTTCTTCTTCTCAGACTTCTCAGTCTCCTTTTCTTCTAAATTTCCCACTTCAGCATCCTCCTTACTCTTCTTTTTCTTCTTTTTCTCTTTCTTCTCATCTTCACTTCCCTCCACTGGCACTTCCTTTTCAGCCTCGCCACCCTCTTTACTCTTCTTTTTCTTCTTCTTCTTCTCCTTTTTCTCATCATCACTTCCCTCCACAGGCTCTTCCTTCACCTTCTTATCCTTGACACTCTCTTCATTTTCAACTTCTGTTTTAGTTTTCTTAGCAGGAACCTGGGCAGCAGGGCTATCAGAGCTTTCATTCAATTTGCGCTTGCGCCCCTCACCATCTTCCCCGTCCTTGTTCTTTTTCTTCTTCTCCTCTTCACCAATCTCCTTCACAACTGGTTCAGCAGCAGCAGCAGCAATTCCAGCTACCATAGAATCTCCGCCAGGAGGCAAAACCAGATTTCTCATCCATTCATGAGGAGTGTTCTCATTTGGCTTCCCATGCTTATCCAACTTCCCCTCGGAAATCAACTTCTTCTTTATCGAAGCCCTTGGCCCCAACCCCCATTTCCTCGGATAAGTATCCCTATCCATCACAACCCTCTTAATCTTTGCCACAACACCATGATCACAAGTAGCCATAACAGCAGTTGTCATCTCCGCAATTCCCAGGGCAACAGCCTCACCCTTAGTAGTCATCAACACAACTTCCTCACCAGCCTCTATATCGTTCTCAAACCTCAACAGCCCCGGAATCATCAACTTAGCACCATAACAAATAGCATTCACAGCAGAATCCTTAACCACTAACCTCTTATAACTGGTCAAAAGCACTTCAAGAGGCATAATAGCTCTCCTCAAGTAACTCTCATCGCGATAATTATCATAAACCCACTGAGCATCCATAACATCATGCATAGTAACCATATTATCTTTCTCCCCTAAGATCCCTGACCTCACCCTCCTCAACTCTTGCATATGCGCACCAACACCAAGAATCAACCCCAAATGCACACACATAGTCCTAACATAAGTCCCCGCCTCACACGAAATCCAAAAAACAACCAAATGCCTATCTGCATCATATTCCAACAACTTACTCTCATAAATTGTCCTAATCCTAAGCTGTCTTTTAACAGCAGAAATCAAGGGCGGCCTCTGAAAAACCGCTCCAGTAAGTGTCTCTAACGCTCTCGCTACTTTAGCAACATCAGGAACCTTATCATGCAATCTAGCAATACAAACATACTCTTTTCCAGCACCTTGTTGAGATTTAACAAGTCTAGTAGCTCTATCAATACAAACGATTAAATTACCAGTAACTTTAGGGTCTAATGTGCCACTATGACCAGTTTTTTCGACACGTAAAATCCTCTTAATCCAAGCAACAACTTCATGTGAAGAAGGGTTTGCTGGTTTATCAAGATTCATAATACCATACCTGATGTATTCGGCAAGTGGACGCTTGAGTGGTGAGTGACCAGATGGAAGTGGAGTGTAGTGTCCAGTTCTTACATTGAGTCTGTCGTAGTTTTTCAAAAGGATTGGCCACTGTGAAGTGTCGATCGTTGGGGTGAAGTTTTGAGGCTTGATCATGAAATCTTTGTCAGTGTCTGTTGTTGGGTTAGCGTCTGTTTGGGTTTCTTGGGTTTTTTTCTTGTGTTTTTTCTTCTCAGAGCGAGAAAGCTCGACTTCAGACATGGTGGTGGTCAATGTTAGTAGAGAGGGAGTGTCAGTTTCTAGGGTTTTGGCGGACGCTTGTAAAGGAGAGGAAGGGTTTAGAGATGGAAATGTGGATTTATAGGGTTAGGGTTTTGGGGGGCTTCGGGGGGCTTCGGGGGCTAGGGTCTATGATGGCTAGTTTAGATGGGCTAGGGATTCTGTGGCTGTTAGGCTCAGTTGGTGCAAACCAAATTGGCCCAGAGGTTTGTTAAGACCGGTTTACTTGGGGCTAGACTCAAGTTAGGAATGCAAATTTGCCCAATCAAGCACATGCCCGTCTGGGCCCGCCTACAAAAAAATTACAATATTAAACTAAATGCGGTCCATGAGAATTAATTTAAAATAATATTAAATTATTTTTTAAAAAAATAATAATAAAATAATGTGTTTTGAAAAATAAAATAAAAATCAAACAAGTTTGATGGTTAACCGTAAAGAGATTTAAGAAGAGATGAAGTAATGAAATGTTTTTCCTCAGTTGCTTAGAGGATTACATACTGTTTTATTTATAGCAGGTTTTGGATGAGAGCAACTCTGTTACAAGATGCATTTGAAAGTATTTGAATTTACATAGAGTTTGTTATTTCCTGAACGTGAGCTTCTTCTTCTTCTCGGTTGTTTTGAATTTGATCTTTATCCATTTGTTGAGATTTATCTTGAGCTTTATCTCGTGCATGAGCTTTATCCGGTGCAGGAGATTCAGTTGCGCCATTACGCCCCCTCAATCGCAACGGGAGCTCGTGAACGTTGAGATTGTTACGGAGACTGCAGAACCGGGCAGTTGGGAGTGCCTTTGTGAAAGAATCAGCAATCTGATCTGTACTGGAAATGAACCGAACCTGAAGTTGACGCTGGGCAACTTGATCACGCACGAAGTGAATGTCCAGTTCAATGTGTTTCGTGCGTGAGTGATAGAGAGGATTTGCAGTGAGATACGTGGCTCCGATATTGTCACACCAGAGCACAGGCGGAGTTGGACTCAAGATGCCAAGTTCAGTGAGGAGAGATCGGAGCCACATTACTTCAGCGGTGGTGTTGGCAACCGCATGATATTCTGCCTCTGTGCTGGAATGTGATACTGTCGGTTGTTTGCGTGAGCTCCATGAGATTAAATTTGATCCAAGGTATACACAGTAGCCACTGAAAGATCGTCTGTCATCAGAACAACCGGCCCAGTCAGCGTCGGAGAAAGCATGGATGTCGGTGGATGAGGTGCGGCGAATGAGAATACCGTGGTGCATGGTTTGTCGGAGATAACGGAGAATCTGTTTGACAGCGGTCCAGTGGTCTGTCGTGGGACGTTGCATGAACTGGCACACTTTACTGACTGCAAATGCAAGGTCGGGTCTGGTAAATGAGAGATACTGCAGAGAACCAACTGTGCTGCGATAGAGGGTTGGATCATGGAATGGATCGCCTTTGAACAGAGATAAGTTGGCTGATGGAGACATGGGGGAGTTCACTGGCTTGGCATTGATCATATCTGTCTTTTTGAGCAGGTCGAAAATATATTTTTGCTGTGAGAGAAAGAGGCCACGGTCATCCAGTAAAGCTTCAACACCAAGAAAATAGTGAAGGTTTCCAAGATCTTTGAGAGGGAAATCCTGTTGCAGATTAGAAATGACAGAGTGTAGAAGAGACTTGTTAGGGCCAGTGATGATGATATCATCAACATATATGAGGAAGTAGATGACAGCCTGTGGTGATTTGAAAATAAATAATGAAGTATCGGCTTTGGAAGCTGAAAAACCCATGGACACCAATTTATTGCTGAGTTTTGAGAACCAGGCCCGAGGAGCCTGTTTGAGCCCATAAAGTGATTTTTGAAGATGAAACACATACTCCGGGCATGATGGATCAGAAAATCCAGGAGGCTGAGTCATGTAAACCGTTTCTTGTAGGGTGCCATGCAAAAAGGCATTTTTGACGTCGAGTTGGCGGATGGGCCAATTTTGTGAGACTGCAAAAGAGATAACAGTCCGAATGGTAGTGGGTTTAACCACTGGACTGAAGGTGTCATCATAATCAATACCTGGTAATTGGTGAAAGCCTTTGGCAACTAGACGGGCTTTGTAACGCTCTATTGTCCCATCAGCCCGTTTCTTGATGCGGTAGACCCACTTACAGCCCACAAGGTTGGTGTTGGGCTTCGAAGGAACTAGGATCCATGTGCCGCTATCTAGCAGGGCTTGAAATTCCTCATTCATGGCCTGTCTCCAATGTGGGCTTTTAGAGGCTGCAGTGAAGGAAGTGGGCTCTATGGAATGGATTTCGGTGAGCAAGGCCCGTGGAGTGGGTGCCATATCTGGTGGAACATTTTTGGGCCTGTGTATATTGTTTTTAGACCGTGTGATCATGGGATGAGAGTTTGGTTGCTCAAAATTAGTGGCTGGTGGGGTGTTTTCTGGTGGGTCGTTTTGACCGTTTGACAAGTCAAGGGCGAGTTGGGTTGGTGGAAGGGAGAGGGTAGTGGCCACAGTATTTGGCTGTGAGATGCAGAGTGATGAGGGTAGTGTTGGGGAAGGATTTGGAGGAGCAGGAGAAGGAGGATGCTTTTGCTGGAATGGGAAGTGGGATTCATCGAAGATGACATGTCTAGAGATAAAGACTCTGCCAGTTGATTGTTGCAGACATTGATATCCTCGATGAAGGGGGCTGTAGCCAAGAAAAACACAAAGGGCTGAGCGGTAATCCATTTTGTGGGAGTTGTATGGGCGAAGATATGGCCAACAGGCGCACCCAAAAGTGCGAAGTAGAGTATAGTCTGGAGTTTGTTTGAACAGGAGTTCAAGTGGTGTTTTGTGGTGAATGACAGGAGACGGAAGGCGATTGATAAGATAGGTAGCAGTGAGGAACGCATCGTCCCAGTATTGGTGAGGGACAGAGGCATTTGCCATGAGTGTGAGGCCGGTCTCAACAATGTGGCGATGACGGCGCTCGACTGACCCATTCTGCTCGTGAGTGTGTGGGCAAGATAGACGATGAATGATGCCAGTGGTAAGAAGATGGGATTTTAAGGCCTGGAATTCTCCTCCAAAATCAGTTTGGACGCTTTTGATTTTGCAATCAAAGTAGCGTTCAATCTGAGTTTGGAAGTTGATGAAGGTATGAGCAACCTGTGACTTAGCATTAAGAGGGAATAACCAGATGAACTTAGAAAAATCATCAATGATGCTTAAGTAATATTTATTGCCACGAATAGATTCAGTGGGCGATGGCCCCCATACATCCATAAATATTAACTGAAATGGAGAAGATGAAACAGAAGTGGACAAATGAAAAGGAAGTTTATGACTTTTGCCTAATTGACAAGCATGACAAACTGGAAAATTTTTATTGCTGGTGACTGCTAGTTGAAACTTGGAGAGAATGGCTTTGACTGTGCGTAAAGCAGGGTGTCTTAGGCGTGCATGCCACTGTGGAAACGAAGCTTTTTCGCTGAGGTAAGAGGCTGGACTGGTGGTTGGTGAAGTGAGAGGACGCAGAGGATAAAGGCCATTGTTACTCGGTCCGTGAAGAAGGGTAGCGCCCGAGGATGGATCCTTGACACAGAAAAAGGAAGGGTGAAATTCAAAGTACACATTATTATCTTTTGTGAACTGATGAACTGAGAGTAGGTTCTTTTTGATTTCAGGAGCATGTAGAATGTTATTAAGAAGGAAAGATTTAGAAGTAGAATAAAGAAGAGAAGAACCAGTGTGAAGAATACGCAAACCTTGTCCATTGCCAACCTGAATTTGATCAGGACCAGTGTAGGGATCGGCTTGGATTGAAAGGTTGCTGAGATTTGAGGTAATGTGATTTGTGGTACCAGTATTAGGATACCAATTTTGATCATAGGAGGATGCAGAAGAGTGGGCCATGTTTGCTTGAGGAGTGGGTGGAGACGGAGAATGTGGTTGCTGGTTAAAGCGATACCAACAATTTGCTGCTGTATGGCCTATTTTGGAGCAGATTTGACATTGAGTGCGGGTGGATTGTGATTGGTTGTGTGGGAAGGAATTGTGAAGTCCACGCCCCCTGCCTCTAGACCGGTTTCCATAGTGAGATCCACCTCTATATGGAGGCAGACCATGGTGACCCCGAGTGGGATAGGAGGTGACAATGTTAGCTGTGGGCAGACTAAAGCCAGTGGTGGTGTTTTGTTGGTTGAGACGATTTTTATAAGTGAGGAGGCAACCATATAGTTCATCAAGAGAGATAGGTTCAAGCCTAGTGGTAATAGAAGTGACAAGGGAGTCATAGGAGGGAGGGAGACCAGCAAGAAGATAGGAGGTGATTTCTGAGGAATCAAGGGGGTGACTGATTGCAGAGAGAGTATCGGAGAGTTGTTTGACTTTTGTGAAATAATCAGTGATGGTGAGGGATGCCTTTTTAAGGGTGGAGAGTTGGAAACGCATGCTGAGAATACGAGCAGAGGAGGTAGAAGAGAATGTTTTCTCTAATGCGAGCCAGACAGCTCGAGAAGATGTGAGACCCACAACTTGTGTGAGAAGGGATTCAGTGAGAGAAGAGAGGAGGGCACTGAGTATTATTTGATCTTGTTGGGACCAGTGAATGTATTCAGGATTAGGAATGTGAGTGGAGGAGTTGGGAATTGTGATAGCTGGGCAGGGAACAGAACCATCTAGATAGCCAAAAAGATTTTGACCACGAAGATATGGGATTAGCTGAGCTCGCCAAAGGAGATAATTATCTTGGGTGAGTTTGATGGTGATGAAGTGGTGGAGTTGAGTGGGGAGAATAGAGCTGATAGCAGCAGAAGAGGAAGAAGAATTGTTAGATGCCATGAGAGACGTTTGTCTTTGCAGGCTCTGATACCATAAAGAGATTTAAGAAGAGATGAAGTAATGAAATGTTTTTCCTCAGTTGCTTAGAGGATTACATACTGTTTTATTTATAGCAGGTTTTGGATGAGAGCAACTCTGTTACAAGATGCATTTGAAAGTATTTGAATTTACATAGAGTTTGTTATTTCCTGAACGTGAGCTTCTTCTTCTTCTCGGTTGTTTTGAATTTGATCTTTATCCATTTGTTGAGATTTATCTTGAGCTTTATCTCGTGCATGAGCTTTATCCGGTGCAGGAGATTCAGTTGCGCCATTAAACCGTGTTATAAGTTCACCTGTCAAGTTTGATTTAATTAACTTTAATATTATTTAAATTAAAATCTAGCTCAAGCATATCTGAAAATTATTCATAACTTAACTCATCATTTAATGTTATGACAATTATCCATAAGTCATATAATTATATGAGGAAAGAGATTATAATTACAGTTTTTTTAATATTTTTTCCCTGAAAATTCCCGGCATTTACTTGATTAAAAGCATATTTTGTGTTGCTGTGAAATTGTTATTTTGTCATTTTAAAAAAAAATTGTTTTAAAATTTTATTATTATTATTTTAATGTGATGATGTTAAAAATATATTTTTTTTAAAAAATATTATTTTGATGCATTTTCAAATAAAAAAAACTTTGAAACACAATATCTACCACACTCCCAAACATACACTAAATAAAAATATTTTTATTTTAAATCAAACTATTATATTTAACCATAATGATATGGGTTTTTTTATCATCATAGAACACAACGAAAAAAATTTATGTGACCTAATCCAGACTCATTGAGGTCATAGACGAATATGGATTGAATGGCCAAGCATGACAAACTTTAGTCTAAGTTTTTAATAAATAAATAAATAACAGTATTGTTGTTATATTAATTTATTATTTTATTTTTATTAAATATTTATAAATATATCGCACAAGTCTCCCGTGATAGGAGTCACACAATCAATCATAGTATCATTCAGTATATCAATCTACATGTAATACAAATGCAATTCTAATTGTTTTCTATGGTTAAGACCATGACGTACTTATGTGTTAATTTTAACCAATAATTAATATTTTTCCATGTAATAGAAAATTAATGCATAAAATTAATGGGCCTTTATTGCCACGTATGCAGATAGAAAAAACTAAAACATTGATATTAACATAGATTTATAAAAAAATATTTTTAATTAAACCAATATAAAGCCCATATCATAAGTTTCAAATTAAAATGCACGTTGAATATTTCTCAGTGAAATGTTAAAGAAAAAAAAAACCAAGAAAATTATCTCTTAAACTAAATCAACCCACATCAAGATCCTTCAGGTTTTTTAATATTTTATGATAGTACAGGAATTGTATTGTTTGAACTCTTATTATTTTTTAATTAAGTTTTTTTTCCTTAATAAAATTATAAAATTAAGTGATATCAAATTCAATATATATCAAGAAAATAAAGATATTATATATTTTTTAAGATTTATATTACATTTTATTTTAGTCTGAGGATAAAAAAAATTATAATTTCAATTTCAATCAATAAAGAAATTAAATTCCAATATACCAAGTTGTAAGAAAATCTATAAAATTACACTAAATTAATCAGTATAAAATCTATACTATTCATGTTTTAAACACAATAGGAATGACACAAATAAACATACTTATACCAACTATAATAACACTCAAATATTTTTTTTATTTGTGAAACATTAAACAATGGATTATATATATATATATATATATATATATATATATATGAATGATTTAACGATTAAAACACTGATGTTTTGAAAAGTCCGTGTCCAAAAGTACGGGGCATGCACAGGATGTTAAGCATAGATTATTTTTTTAAATGTTTGTGATTTAGAAATGTATTAAAATAATAATTTTTTAATTTTTAAAAATTATTTTTGATATTATTATATCAAAATAATTTGAAAATATCAAAGAAAAATTAATTTAAAGCTATTTTTTTTTAAATACAAAAACAAATATATTCAAATAAAATTTTTTTAGAGAAATAGTAAATGGATTTTGCCTATGAAGTTACGGCTATAAACAATACCACAAGATAAATAAGGTATCTGAACCATTAAAATTATCTTTTTCATGCGTCATCTTTTTAAACACACCGATGACTTGAAAAGTCTTTGCCAAGAAGTATGGAACAAGCATAATTAGAGGATGATTTAACGATTAAAATTGTTTTATCCGACTAGATGACTATGAATAAAAGGAATCCAAGAAAAATATTCAATTAGGATAATTGAATGCTCAAGAACTAGATTTTCAGTTTTAATAATAAAAATATACTATCTTTTTAGCATATAGTTAATTGAAGAAAGAAGGTTCAAAGGAAACAGGAATCAATAAAGTTCCGCGCAAGAAAGAAGCTTCTACTTCTAGTTTCCCCAAAGTCAAATTAACAATCAAAATTCGAAGCCTTCTAGTTATAAAACACCTACTCTCCGTGTAAGACAAGGACTTGAGGCTCAAGCCAAGGGACCAACTCTTCTTTCCCTTCTCCATATAAATATACACACAGAAAAAGTTCAAACTTGGTTCTAGATTTGGAGCTCTCATGGCTGGCCTTCAATACTACTTCTTTCCTACAGATTTCTTCTATCCTCGTCCACCATCAGCTGCTAAAGAGAGTGTTAGCAGCCCAGTTCAACGCATTCAACCACAAAAAGGAGACGCCGAAGATCGTGACATGGAACAACACAAGGCCATGATGGTTCGATACAAGCATGACGACCAAAGCAACCTACCGCAGCTCTCTGCTTCAACAGCAATAGTCCCCTCTCCATGCATAATCAAGAGTGAGATTCGCAGGAAACGGTTGAATAACACTGCTTAATTTCTACTGGGATTCTTGCAATTTAACACCAAATTGACCTTGCTGATTTTCTTTGTATTGTTTTACATACAGGAATTGTTGAATACCAAACTTTTCTTTGGGTTAACTAGTTATTCTGTCTAATATACTTGATTAAAGTTTCTTTTGTTTAGGTAATGCAATCTGGTTTCATATTATCTTGTTTGTTTTTGTGTTTTAAAAATATTTTAAAAATAAATATTTATTTTTTTATTTTTTTATTTATTTTAAATTAATATTTTTTTGATATTTTTAAATTATTTTGATGTGTTGATATTAAAAATAATTTTTAAAAAATAAAAAAAATATTATTTTAATATATTATTAAATAAAAAACATTTTAAAAATCAAATATAACCCTACCCAGACATTTATCCTTTAGGTTTTTGTTTTCCATCCTCCCGAGGAATGCTTGAAAAGATCGAACCAATATGTCAGAATATTTGTGTACCTGTAGCAGCTTCATTTATTAGTTTACCACTTGTGTTTTTTCAAAATTGAAATCACTTTTTCAGTTAGAAAATAAGTGTGTCCGTGATTATACTGTTTTTGTGATTGTAATTTTAAAAAATAAACTTTTTAGAAATATTTTTAATTGTAGTTTTTAAAAAATAAATTTAAAAAAAATACTTGTTTTATTAAAATTATTGTGGAATAGATTTTTTTATGCAAAATAAATAAAAAACATGTTTTTATAAATAAAAAATAATTTTTTTAGCTTTCATAAAATTAAAGTTTAAAACACACATAATTGTATTATATATCGAGCCCTTTTAAAGAAAACAGAAATTATTTAATTAACCATAAAGTTTTTTCTCATGGTTGGTAAAAAACAAGGGCTACCAAACAAGTTTTACGACTTTAATCAGGTATTGTTGGACATATCTTTGACACGCATCATTTTAGCATTAATAAAAATTAAAAAAAAATCAGGTAATTTCTTTATCGCTTGTTGAATCATGATTGGCGGCTGATCAACAAAATGCTAAAAGTGGTGATTTTACTTTTACCTTATTACGAAGCACTATTTATTTTAATATTATTTTTTTAATTTATATTTTTTTTTCAAATCCAATCTAATTATTTAGTATTTTATTTGTTAAGGATTTCACTTTATTATTTTTTCAATTTATTTTTTATTAAATTATCTTAACTCTCAAACCCGAGTTGCGAGTTTAGCTGATTAACTTTGTTAGCTCGTATATTTCTTTTTATTTTTTTAATTGATTTTTTTTTAATTTTATCATTAAACATTTTATTTATTGAGAGTTATGCTTCATGTTTTGTTTTGATTTGATTTTTATAAGATTATCTTAGTTTCATGACTCGAGTTACAAGTTTAAATGGGTAACCCGAGTTAACTCCGGTAATTTGTTTTAGTCCTTTTTTTAAATTAAATTTTATTTTTTATTTTTATTTTTATCATTTAATATTTGGTTGATTGAAAATTATACTTCACAATTTGTTTTGATTAGTTTTTTATGGGGTTATTCTAACAACATGACTTAGATTACAGATTTGATAGATTAATCTAAGTTAAATCATTTTTTTTTTTTTGCTTTCTACTAGGTTATCTCAACCTCATAACTTGAGTCACGAGTTTAGCTGGTTAACCTGAGTTGACTCGGATCATTTTTATTTTTATTTTATTTTATTTTTTCAATTTTATCCTTTACCATTAGATTGATTAGGAATTGAGCTTTATAATTTGTTTTGATTTTCTTTCTATAAGGTTATCTTGGTTTCATGATTTATGTCGTGAGTTTGGCAAGTCAACTCAGTTTGACTCGAGTTATTTTTTTGCTTGTTTTTTTAATTGATTTATTTTTCAATTTTATCCTTCAATATTGGTTTGATTAAAAAATAAGCTACATAATTTGTTTCGATTTGTTTTCTATAAGGCTATCATAATCTTATGACAAGGCTTACGAATATGGGTGTTCAAAAAAATCGCTCATCTATAATATTTGCATTATCTGACCCAACTTAACCTATCAAAGTCAAATAATATGGATATAACAAATGATAACAGGTAAAAAAATTCATCATAATTTTGTTTAATTAAATTATCTTTTTTATTAATTATCCAAATTATTTTTAGATCTATTAAATCAATTTTTATATAGGATTTTTTTTTTCCATAAAAATATAAATATTGTTTAGATTTCTTTATTAAAAAAACGATTTGACCAGCAACGTGTACACGTGATAATGTTTAAGATTCTAAAAAATATGTAAGAGTCAAAAAGTAAAAACAGCACCAAGAAAGTAACCCAGAGAGTAAAAAAAACTAGCACCAACCTTTCCTTTCCAAAACATCCCCTCTCTCCCCTTCTATAAAAATATCAAGGGCGAAGCACAACACTTTCAACCAAGAAAACAGAGCTCTCAACGAAAAAGAGAATCTCACTAGACACCTCTTCCTAGATTCCTTGTCCTGCTAAGCTTTCAAGATCTTTGGCAGTACTCTTACCAACCATCTCTTGATTCTTGAAAGCTTAATTTTCATGGCTGGTCTTCAGTACAACTTCTTCCCCACAGATTTCTTCTACCCGCGTCCACAAACTGTGAAAGTAGACACCGCCGCCACCACCACACAGAAAAGCGCCGCTCTTCCCTTGCAGATTCAAGAGCGAGAAGTCATGATCACTGATGATCTTAAGCCCAAACACCACCCCGCAAGCTTAGTTTTACACAACAACAAGCATGGCCACAAGATCGGTACTCCCATGAACAAGCGCACTGCATGATTTAGCAAGCTTTTCAGAGAATTCTCTGCAAATCCATGTTTTTGTTTGCTGTGTAGAGATTTGGGTTCTCTCCATGTAGAACAGATGGAAGGAACATTCCCCTGTTTTCTTGGCTTTAAGTTCTCTGTTTCTAGACGTATGTATCCTGTAATCTCAACTGGATTGAGTTTGATCCAGATATATTTAATCAAAGTTTGATCAAATGAGCTTTTCCTGTCACTAACGTTGATTGCACCGTGAAGAGGGATTGGTGTTCTTAATCGATTTTAATAGTATCAATTCATGCTATTAGTTTTATATTTATCATTAATATTTAAGAACTTGGATGTGTTTCCAGTCTCTGACTCTGTTTCAAGAGCCCTGTAATTGAATTTATTTTGCTTTTTGCTCACAAGATTAAAGAAAACAAAAACAAAAACAACTTATTTTTTCCGTAGAGTAACATGAATTGATTTTTTGGGAGCATGAAATTCTTGTTGGGAATTGGTGAATGATATTCGTTGCCTTGCATTGATGGCTGCCAATGGTCCCTGCGTCCTTTTCAGAGGAGAGCAGAACAGGACCACCATGTTTTTAATTGTAGAATATCTCACAAGTAGGCACAACTCAATTTTTGACTTATGGTTTATGGCTAGGAAACACAGCGTGCAGCTGCATCATGAACAAGAATATTTGCACGAATATGCCGAGGAAACCATATTCTCAGGCCGCCATATCAATTAACGCCCCAATCAATGATTTAGGTAGTAAAAGGAGAATGATTCAACTTGCAGTTTCTGGTTCACTTGTAACCACGATAAAAAAAAAAAATTGTTGAGAAATTGATTTATTTTATAATTGATTTTATTAAAATAATATTGTTTTTTTTTTTAAATCTTTCCTCCATGTTGATTCGCCTAGGTTAAATCGGGTTTGGTCATATCAATCAAGTTATAGTTCAATCCAGTAATATAAACTAGATTTTATAATGTCTATGGTTTTTTTATTTAATTTAGGCCCTGTTTGTTTGGATGTTCAAAAATGTTTTTGAAAAAATTTAAATTTTTTTATTTTTTTTCTTCAAATTAATATTTTTTTTGTGTTTTCAGATCATTTTGATGCGTTGATATTAAAAATAATTTTTAAAAAATAAAAAAATATATTCTAATATATTTTCGAGTAAAAATTACTTTGAAAAATAACCGCAACAATCCAACTTCAATCACGAGTTTTCGATGTCAACCAGATTTACCAACAACAATTCAAACATTGACTTTTTGAAATCATATGCATAGCATAAACATGTGCCTACTAGCATCACCAACCTTGATATAGAAGTTAGGCAGAAACATGATCAAATAAAAAAAGAAAGATTAGCTATCAATATGAATTAACCAGGCAAGCTTGCCTGTTTCTTTGGTTCTTTCATTGTTATTTTATTTGGCAATGTTCTTTCAGTATTCTTAAATCCAAAAAAGAAAAACTTTTGAGATCTCCCATGGACTCGAGACTCCAACAACTAACAGGGAGTCTTGAGCTTTTTGAAACATTAATTTTTTTTAAAAAAATGGTTAAAGTATTGCTCTTAAAACAGTCAGCTTCAACGACCTTCTTTTTTTTTTTTTTTTGGAGAATTTTCCAACCTCTTTTTCTTTGATTAGACATATGGGTTTTTTATTTGGTGGGTCGAATTTGGTAAATCATCTGTTTAAATTAAACCAATTGGGATGATGGCAAATTATGAGTGGATACCATTCATCAAGACACTATAACTATATATCTACAATCTAATTATGGACAAAAAATAGTTTCCAAATAAAGAGGGATGGATCAAAAATACTTGGGATGATCATTAGGAACTCATTTTACATTCATTGATCTTTTATCTTATTTAACAAAATATCAAATCATAATTATCAATTTTTTTTATTAACATGGGTGTCCGGGCCTGCTTGCGCGTACTTCGACTAATTCTATAGACCCTGAAGTTAACGACCATGTAAACCTCTAGTGATTATCATATTAACAACCACAGGGCTCGAACCTGAGACCACAAGAATTTTTTTTTATTAATGTGGGTGTTCGGGCCTGCTTGCGCGTACTTCGACTGATCCTATGGGTCCTGAAGTTAACGACCATGTAAGTCTCCAGTGTCCATTATATTAGCAACCACAAGGCTCGAACCTGAGACCACAAGAAGAATAAATTTCTTGATTTCAGGCTCTTATCACTGGATCACCTACTAGATGGTTAATGAATTGATTATCAATCTTAATTAATTTAATGGATTGATCGGATGATGTACCGATCCAGAGTCTAATAACAAATAATTTTTTTATCAAATCATGTTGAGAATTGATTTAATATAACTGAATAATCTATCTGTATGTATATATATATATATAAACTTAAATCGTTAAACTTTATCATTAATTTTTAAATTCCTTCTAAGAAGCCCCTAGGCCTCCGTCATCAGATTTGGCTCAAGAGATTGAATGGCCTGCATTTTCTTATGCTTCTTCCCGCATGACTGCCTGCGTATGCTGTAGTATTAGTTTATTATCGATCATCTCATACGGGGAAAAAAAGCAGAACTTCTTGAGGCCGGTCGGACTTGACGAGTTATTTCAATTAAGTTTTTAATAATATGATTTATCCAATTAAATTTAATATAGAATAACCGGGTCAACATCAAAAACCTTTTTAAAAAAAGATGAAACGATAGAATTTTAATAAAAATAATTTATCTATGTTGACAACTCAGTGACCGATGTAAAAGCAAAAAATAAATAAGAAAACTATATTTTAAACCATTTTTTTTTAATCTACACTATATAAGAGATTATATCAGATGTCCATCAAGAAAAACAAAACATGTTATATATTTGTGAAAAAATGTATTGCTTTTTTATTTTATTTTAAAAAAATTAATTTCAGTAGATAAAAAAAATGATATCAAGTTGGAAAAAAAAAAGTAGAACTATATAATTTTTGGGTTAAACATTTTTAACGGGTGAGAGATTTATTGCTGTTTTTGTTTAAACCCAGTTGGAACAATATAAATGAACAGAGGAAGCTACATTGAGGCAGAAAAGGGAGAGAGATAATCGATTAATTAGGTCTTCAAGGGCACTTGGGGCCTCCCCTCTTGGTCTTCCAGTTGTTGTAGCAGGGACAAGATTGCTTGTTCCCATAAGTTCCAGCAGGCACACACAAGCACTTGGCACAGCACTTTTGGC
Source organism: Populus trichocarpa (assembly GCF_000002775.5). Classification (NCBI taxonomy): domain Eukaryota; kingdom Viridiplantae; phylum Streptophyta; class Magnoliopsida; order Malpighiales; family Salicaceae; genus Populus; species Populus trichocarpa. The sequence continues at coordinate 3,021,525 of NC_037290.2, forward strand.
AGAAGAACATGCATGGCTTCTTGAAGGCTGTCTTGGAGCATCTACCAGTGCAACGAGGTCCGCACTCTGCAAGTGAGCCAACACAGCATTTTATGTTACCTGGTTTGAAATGCGTAGTTTTTTTTTATTCAATCTGTGGAGATCATTCAGCAATAGAACCTTGATTACCTTGAGGATTAAGGCTCCCTTGAGTGGTGCCATACTAGAATTATCCAAGAAATCGAGAGATTTAGATTGTTAGCACATGATTAAGAGAATTAAGCGCGCGCACCAATAGAAATCTTACCGGTGGACGGTTGCTATTTGTATTTGGTTGGGGCTGAGGGGTTGGAGCCTCTGTGATGTTAGCCTGAAAAGGTTGGCAAGGTGTGCATGATTAGTCACAAGAAGATTATGAGATAGAAATGCTGTTGCCATCTTGCGCCCATTGATGAAGAAATAGAGGACATGAGACAGAAATGAGAGAGCTTACATAATTCTCTACTATCAAAAGAAGCAGCAAAACAAGGGAGAGGATCACATTAATGCTTGGCTTCCTCGACATCTTGTTGTAAGCAGAGAGAGCTACTGTAACCACACTCGAGAGCAGAGAGAGAGAGAGAGAGGTTTCAGTTTAATGGGAATGAGTTGTTGTCCAGGAATGGATGGATTCAAGGGTATTTAGAGGCGGTTAGATGACCATAAATCAATTCTCTGAGCAAAACTTTAGTGCTGCCTTGTACGCATGGAAAAGTGCTACATGACACAGCAGATTAAGATTCCATAATTCAGAAAAATACAAGAAATGTAACAAAATTAATTTAGTTTATAAGTTGATTAGTATTCTTATAACCTTAGAAAAGTTCATATAGTTTAATTAGCAAGTCCAATTCTGATTTTGTTTACCCTCTAATCATCTACTTGAGATCATGGCAATAAATGAGAAAAACAGAGAAAGATTTCTTCATATATTGGATTAGTACCTGTCGTGAAACCCTGTGGTTATTTTCTATTTTTCTTTTAGAATAATATGAAAGTATCTGGTGAGTGTTAAAAGTATAAATAGTAATTCTAAATAATAAGTAAAAGCTTGTCAACTCGAGATTTCTTGTCGATCATATATTTATATGTGGATTAAAAAATACAAGTGATAAAGATTCGAATCAAGTATGTTCTCTCTTCTTAGTTGAGTCGTTACCGCAACTTAACTATTGACAAATGAGCTACCTGCTCACTTATATATCTAGCAGGAGAGAGAATTCATTCCCGAATCTTCTTATGATTCTATATCCATGTGAGAAGTGCTAATATGATTGGGATATAGGACTCTACCTTGCTTGCATGTGCATTCACATGTAAGAATATACCAAGTTTCGCGAAAGGGGCCATCGAATTCCCAACATAAACAAGTCATACAACAGATATGACAGTGATTGAAGAACTTGCAGATACCATACACACGTCTGTCTACTGTCTTCATGGGAAGGCAAAGACAGTGTAAGAGACGTTTCTGGTATTAGTCTATCCTTTTTCCCGTGACTAGTTTTGTTTGTTATACTCTTCTTTTTGTAATCTTGGAAATGTAAGACAGTGAGAGATTCTGTCTTGGCCGCCCATCCAGGCCATTTAGGTTAGGTATTTTATCTGTTGGTTATGTTAGTGTTCTCTCGTGATCTTTGCTGATTGTTTGCTTCCAAAATGGACACTACGTACTTGGTGCTAACATGCACGTGTGGCCAGTGTTCAGTGGCATGTATGGGGTAGCATCATGGCTTCAATAATTGTTGAGAAACTTGTATTCCCTTGCTCCTCTTGCCTGAGGTAGGACCTAAATAGGCCACGGGTTGGTGAGCCACCGAGTCAACTTGCCGGGCTAGACTAGGCTCCTAACTATGCTTTTTACCAGTAAGATTAAACAATCAGAGATTACTATCTTGATAATGTCGTTGATGCATGCGGTTTAGTCAATTAATTACAGGGTTTAATCCATAGCTAACCAAGATAAGTTCTTGCTGCTGTAGAATGTTTGTGGTTGGGAGTAGGACAAGAATGCAACACATTCATTGATAATCTATCTTCTTCCTTCTTCTTTTCATCTAGTAGAACACATCTATCCTTTCCCTCACAGAATACACAAAAGGATGAGAAAGGCTATCCGCACAACTTTTCCATACCACGGGGGGGGGGCAAGGAAATGATGCAGGATTCTGAGACTCAAATTAGGTCAAACAAATCATTGACATTCATTGCAATCACGTTCTTCCATGCATGCAAGAACTGAATTGCGGCAGAAGCACCAATACTCTCTTGCCGGGATAGACAACCATGGCATTGTTGAAGGCAGGCAAGTCCCCAAAGTAGATACGGTTCTGTGAAACAAATGGAAATGTGAGGAGATGAGAGAATAAAGTCTACAAGTAGATTGACATAAGCAGACAGAATGCCAGCTATTAGAAACCTGTGAGATGAGATGGATATGAACATGAATATTCACAAGAAACTAACTCACCTTTTACCAGTAAGAGCTCCATGAGCTGATGTAATGGCAAAATCAGAAACTCCGGAGAAAACCTTCCTATAGTGAGGCAAAACTACTTGTCCTGCAACATTTTTCTCATTACAGTTGGCCCGATATAAATCATAACAAAGGCACCAAGAATTAAAGTGCCAGGTGAATGTATTTTCATCTGAGGAATTTTTTTGTTAAGTAGTTTCTACTTGAAACTTATGACCAAGTTTGTAAAATGTTAAGATCTGTAGGTTCACCCCCTTCAACTGGAGATTAATACCTGAATTTGTTGGCAAGCGAAGAAACAACGAGGCATATTCAAAAGTGGGAAGAAAAGAACTGAGAGGAAAAGAGTAGATGATACCTAAAATGAAGTGAATGGTGATTGAAATTCACATGGTTACCTAATTTTCCAGGAATATCTTAGGCTAAATGATGTACTTGGGAGAAATCCATGCCTGAATTAGGAATAACGTTCTAAATTCATGGTCATGTCATTGCAGATTACACCGTTGCTGACTTATTTACTGATTTTCCACTTCCCCAACTTGGTTCAGCTACTAGACAGCTCATGCAGAGTACTAACTACTGAGAGAGCAACTCTGTCTTGAATAGAATGACCACGCATCTCTCAAAATAAGCCCAAAATATTCAGCGTGCCAATCTACTCCTACCACAACCGGAAATGCAAAGACATCCCTGCTGCTACCATGCATTAGGTGATAGTAAAAACAATTGAACGAAAAATAGACTGACTCACCTATACTCAAAAAGTTGCTGTGGAGAAATGAGACCATAATGCTGGGTCTGTTTTCGCCTCTGTCGTTGTTTCGATAAGACTTCTTGGAGGAAGAACATACTTTGTCATGACGTGCAAACTCCAGAGAATCATTCTGACAAGATGCAATTTCAAACCAAATCCCAGAGGGAAATCTTCTCCGTCTCATCAACCAAAGGAAAATTTTAATATATGGTGTGCTATGAATCATGGATATTGTGACTTCAATCAATATACAAGAAAGAGCAATGGTTGTGCTCAAAATGGTGAAGAACATGTAGAAAACAGAAGTTGTTGGTAACAGAAGGAGAAGTGGAGTGAACAGAAGGGAACCCACAATATGTTGCTTCACAGTGTAGTCATAGCTATCTAATCTCTGACGCAAAGGATTCCACTTTCGACCCCTGTCAACAGTTAGAGGAACTCTGTGAGCAACATGAATCAAAGAAACAGCACAACCATAGACATATTATCAATTACAATGACAGTCCACTGATTAAAGTATCTAAATCGAACACTGAAGCACAGATAAATAAACGAGATTTTCCTTCTCAGTTCCGTTGCAAAGAGTATTGGACGATAACAAGGTTATCTAGAATGATCTATTTCAATCAAATATAGCATCCACTAACCATATCTCAAATTTACTACTCTTGTTACATGTAACTTGGAATCTTTCTTGCATTGGAAGCTAATCAACGGCCTTTCATTGAAACCCAAGGTCAGTAACATCACATATATAACAAAGACATCAATTGCTTGCATATGGGAATGTGCACGCATGAGAATGTGGAGATCAAGGATGCAGAGCACCTTCGCTATCGACCACATGACATGCCCCATAAGTTGCGCCATCACAAATTACAGAAAACAGACAATGGTTTATTTAACAGTAACTACTTTTGGTTGACAATTGCAGATAGAATCTTCAGGGGATGGTCAAGTTTTACCTGAAAAGACGCCAGAGAGCTGCTAAAGCCTGAATTTGCCAGGAATACAAAAGTGAGATTGCCCAATGAAGAGTTGACACATGCAATGTTGCTATGGAAGCCATATCTATGATCAAAGCAGCAGGAATAGTTGCCCCAAAAAGAATCCCCAGTAGAGCAAGTCCTTTGATGAAATAAATGAAGAGAAAACCAATAAAGATCCAAAGGGTGGACCAAATTTGTATTGCATTAAGAGAAATCATGCCAAGAACTCCTGCCAGTTCTGTATTCAACTTGAAACCTGCTGGCACTCCCATCAACCACACAGAACCTGAGCGCAATAACTCATTGGTAATGACATTGGCAAAGGTCAAAATCCATTGGCAAACAGATTCAGCATGAATTAAGAGTGCCAAGCCCATCAAATTTCCCAAAAGAAGATCAACAGCTAAACTTGACCACATAGAATTCCTATGTAACACAGCATTCTCCTTATATTCCACGCATGACTGTGACCTTCAGAGTAAAATTTTTAAAAAAATCAGAATGACGAGGAATGAATAATAAAACTTGTTCCAAAAACTCATGACAACAGGAGGTTCAGAATATCGGATGTAAAGAGCATCAATTGCGGCCCCGGTTTCGAAAAGAAACTTTACATGCAGGTTCAACAGGTTACTTGTTCATTAAAATTCCACAAGCAAGTCAAGCAGAGGACAACTCAAGAGTGTATGAAATCAGGCCATGAGGAGGAAGATCCAACTTTTATTTCCCATTAAAGAAGCAAATAATTCTTACAATTCTATAGTGATTGATAAAATTGGTATTAAACTAAAAAATGTCACACCATATTCCATTTCACAAAATGGTAAAATCTTATGAGTCATGGCATTTGAAACTTAATATGACTAAAGAACTCTGCCATCACCTAAGGCCATTATCTTGAAGAACGATGGGCCAGTACAAAATCTGACAACAGCGGATTTGAATTTGTGTCCATGTAGTGCAGAACACCCTCGCTGATGTAGTGTATATCCGTGTTTTTGATCCAAAACTTGAAAAATTATGGAATAACTGGAGAACAATGTAGAATAGAGTGGAAATTGTTGCCACAAAAATGGCCAATACTTGCCACATGAAAGCAATAGACCTGAAAAGACACAGCAAACTCCATAAAAAAAATGCAACCAGAGCGGGAGGTGGTGGGCAACAAAGTTTGCTAGACAGTACCTGCTGATGATGATGAAAAACCCAGAAACAGATCTCTTAAAGCCTACACGTGTCTCAAGAGCTAATTTAGCAGCTGCAGCACTGTTGATAGCCAGAATGACTGTATCCTGTTCATGAAACATGGAAATCAACTTAAGAAGCACACAAATGAACCATTTTCACAAAATGAATCTGGTAACTAGATTACCAAGTCCAATAGAGGCTGATTTTTCTCAAGTTCATTAACCCACTTGGGTTTCTTGACAGGATCTTTCACTGGCTTGGAAGACTTCCAAAGATTCAGTGAGAAATGGTGCACCCCATATACAGGAATTTCATAAACGACAACCTAAATTTGGTCAAACAATAAGAAACAAGAGACAATTAACATCACTACCAACTACAGACGAAAACAGAATGTCGCGTAGTAGAAGTAAGCATGACTTACATACGTGAACATTGCAATGAGAAACTATCTGCCCATTCCAATGCAAGTGATGCAGTTTTGGAACCCGGTGAACGTCTTTACCATATCCTTCACAAGAATCATACACCAACCGAATCCAAAGCCCGTTTTCAACACACTCTTTCCTGCATTGTTCATGCGACCCATCAAGTTCATTGCACCCACAACTACTCCCTCCATCCTTTCCATCGGACAGATCCCGGCTATTCATCACCGAATCAAAACCATCAGTAAATGAATTCCTCCAATCACCACCTTCCATTCCATCCCTCGACATTTTCCCATTACCTCTTCCATACAAAACACACTGACCCAAAAGTGAAAAGGCCGCTCTCTCCTGTAAAAACACAGGCATTTTCCCATTTACGCCGCGGAGAATCTCCTGTTTAGATAAATAACAACCCAGTTAAATTTCTTTCGCATAACCCACTTCGCTACCACTAAAATCTAACCTTTTAGTAGGATTACAACAGCTTTCAATACTACATTGACTGGAAAAAAATCAAACCTAAACCATAACTTCCTAGGCAAAAAGTTGATAACTAGCATTATTTAAATTGTTCCACAATGAAAACAAAAAAGAAGCAAAACCCAGTAAAATTTAACGTGTGTTTCATAAAAAGATACCGAGAAAAAAGACTACAATCACTTCTTTTTTACCTGGAGCGTAGAATTGGAGTGAGAAAATGAAGCTTCGTTGCAAGCAAAGGCCACTACAACATCAACAGAAACAGAAGAACAAGAAGCAAACCAACCGAGCAAGAGATTATTCTTATTCAAAGGTGTTGCTGGTTCAGATGAAGCTAGTTGATTTGGCCACCAAATTCTTAACTTGGTTCTCATTTTTGTGAAATCGCTGCTGCGGCAACTGGGATATCATAGAAGAAGCTGAAAAGCCCCGTTGCGAAGCAATGATGCAAGTGGAGGCATGATGGGCCTCGACTCCTTTTATAATGGGCCAAACTTGATAATAATCTATCTGCATTTTATTTGCCCAGAAACATTCTAAGCTTTAATTTTACCTCTTAGAAAAAGGTTTGGTTCCGATGATGAGAAGTCTGGCTGTCAAATTCCATTAGAGAACGGGTTTGGGTTTTGAAAAAGGATTTGGATTGTTGAATTAATTTATGATTTATCAGGTTAATTATTTTTTTATTATATTAAAAATTTTTATCAATATAATATTTTATCATATTCAATTAAAATTTCATTGCAGGTTATATTTCATATCTTGAATTTCTCGACTTAATTTATTAAAATGAGGGTTTAAGTATGTATTTAATAACATATTGTGTTTTTAATTAAAAATATATTAAAAAAATTTTAATGGGGTTTAAATGTGTATTTGGTAAAGTGGTGCAAAGTATTTTAAAATTAAAAATATATTAAAATAATTTTTTATTTTTTACATAGCACATTAAAACTATAAAAAAAACTTAAAAATACATCAATTTAATATTTTTTAAAACAAAAAATAATTTAAAAATCACTTTAGAAAATAAAAATTACTAAATATCAGGGAGTATAACAATTATGACAAAAAAAAATCTCAGATCTTAGATTTGATTTTTTGTTACGTGCGCGCGCGTGTAAATTTCATGAGCAGGAAACAAGAACATGCTTGATTTCTTGTATCTGTGGCAAACAAATTACCCTAATTAGGTTAGGTTAGCTGGATCCACACATCAAAGACTTCACTATGAATCACAGGCATAATTAGAAAATAAAATAAAAGTTTGTCTCGTGGTGTATTTTTAGTTTTTGATACATTATAATACATCACCGTTGTAATTATTGATTTTTTTTATTAACATGGGTATTCGGGTCAATTTGTATCAACCTCGACTGATCCCATGGGCCCTGAGATTAACGACCATGTAAGCCTCCAATGACCATGAGGTTTGTGAGACTCGAACTGGTAACCTCTAGTGAGTAAACTTAAGGTCTGACCAGTTGAACTACACCTCTTAGGGTTAATTTTTTTTTTTTTTATCATAGATGTAAAGCATGGATGTTACATTTTAGAATTTTAATTTTTTTTATATAATTATTTCTTAAATCATGTTATTTATTGATGGCCAGCATGTACAGCCATGTAAAAATTACATAATCAATTATGATAATTTAAGCTGGGAATTTTGCTAAAATAATATATTAGAAACGATAAAATTAACTTGATCAGAACTATAATAACACGTTAAAGAGTTGTTTTGTTATGCAAGAACAGATCAAGTCATTACTCGTATTTATTAATATTAAGTTTTAACATATACTGCACGTGGTAATCATGATCGTTGAGTCTTCGTGGCTTTTCGCAACAAAAACATAGCTATTACTTTGTTTTTCTGATCAAGTATGATAATATATTTAATGTGAATTGTTTTAACATGGTTAATTCGGTTTAGACCAAAATTAATATAATTTATTATTGTTTTAATATTTTAAAAAATAATGTATTTTTAATTTATTTCAAAATCAAACCATGTTTCTCCCCTTTGATGCCGGGTTAAAAAAAAATGCCAAAGTTTTTTACACAGGGAAAGGCCACGAAAGCACAATATTTTTTTATTACTTGTTTAATGTCTTTAAGCTTGAATTTTAAGGGAAGATGATATGATAATCAAGGAGGATTATCTCCCTTTGATTTACCGAATTCTATCATCAGATTAATTTTTTTAAAATAATTTATTTTAATGTACAAGACAAATATAAAAAAATATATTGATAAAATTGTAAAAAAAAAATAATTTAATCAAATGATAAAAAAGAAAAAAAAAAAAACAAAGGATGTGGAATCTGGATAGACATGAATTTTTACAGTACATGTATTTTTTATATATTTAATTATTAGGACACTCTTTTGGATGGCATGGCGGGATCTGTAAGGTGTCATTGTAAGATCATGTTTTTATCTTACCGACCAGCAAGCCACGTGTTAAACGCGCCCAGCGGGGTGTTGGGTTACCTAATGTGGTCCCACCTCCAAAGACGCGTCATCATCAAATTCCATGATCCTGGCCATTGATGATTTCAAAATTACATCGCAGCCGTTTTGAGTAGGTAGCTTTTTCATCGCAGCTCAATAATTGCCCACATGGGTGGGTCCATGATTCATGTATTCTTTCTTTTTTTCCTTGTATTTTAATTGAAAAATATACTAAATTCTTTAGATTTCTTTTATATTCTTTATATTAATATATTAAAACATTGAAGAATATTTTGAAATATTAATTTAATATTTTACTCATACAAAAAATAGTTTGGACAACTTTTATTCTATTTTAAAACACAAAATACATACTATTTTTTTTTATTATCACAGTTTTTTTTTATATACATACTAAAGTATGGGCAAATAAAAGAAAAGAAATAAATATTTACACTTAACCCCAAAACAAATACTATATATTGTTTCCATGTCCCACTAGATTGACACTTAAGGCCTTAATTACCTCCCGTGTTGTTAACTTCCTTGACTTTTCCTCTCCTGTCTCCATCCCCCACTATTGTTAGCTATTTTCTCCATCCCCCACTAGATTGATATTTAATTTAATAGTAATTTTAATCCAAATTTTATGCATAAAAAATTCAACTAGAAACATGTAAAAAAGGATTTTTTAAACAAAAAATAAAAATAAAAACAAACCTACTTATGATTTATAATTAGACACTGTTATTGAATAACTCTGGATTGCATTTAATTAGTGTTTTAAAATAAAAAAAAATATAAAAATAATATACTGTATTTTCAAATAAAAAAGTACATCTCATATTTTCTTACATTAGGACTATCCAAATTATTTTTTATTAGTAAATAATTATTATATTGATAAAATCCAATTTATTAATTAAGACTTTAAGAAATTCCTACAAAATCAAATAATTCCTTTATCACAAACAACTGTCCACCACAGTAGTCAAATTTTATTTTTTTCTAACTTGTTTAAAGGATGTTTAAAAATGTGATATTAATTATTTGTAAAATGTTTTGCTTAAAAATATATTAAAATATATTTTTTTATTTTTTATAAATTATTTTTAACATCAACCTATTATAATAATTTAAAACATAAAAAAATATTAATTTAAAATAAAAAATAAAAAAACCTTAATTTTTTTTAAATATTTTTAAAATATAAAAAACAAATTACAGGACGAGTGATACAAAGCTCGATGATGCTGCCACAGGAACCATCCTTATCTTTGAAAGTCAAAGGTCAAAAACAAACACCTGGAAACTCCGTGTTTACAACCCATTACCGGATAATAACCGGCTATTTTAAAACAATGCTGTCCAGTTAAAACCCAATCAAATCAAAATAATAAAAAAACAACAGGCTGATTCGGTAATTCCGAACCTAAGGCTCGTAAGACCCGCACCAATCAGGTTCGGTCTCACCCGCCCTATAAATACCAACTCATTTGGCGTTTTCATCCTAACACACCCGTATCATTCGCTGTTTGGTCCTTAAGAGAAACATATATTTTGTTCTTCGTCCTCGCCTAAGGTAAGAAGAAAAAAAAAAACAATCAGGCTTTTAATTACCCGGATCTGTTTTGATTCGCTTTTTTTTTGCTTTCTATAGTATTTTTTGTTTGTTTGCTGAGAAAGCTGAAGGAAAATGAAAGATAAAGTAAAACAGAAGGAAATGAGAGGCTAATCGGTTTTGGAAATTTAAGATTTTGAATTTCCGTAGAGGAAAAACAGTTTTTATTTTCCTCGGTAATCAAATAGAGCTTTGCCTGGTTCATCTGTAAGATCTTGTGGTTGATTGATGTGATGTGATTATAAAGTTTGAATTTTTTTTCTTGTTAATTAGTGTTTTATTGCGTGATTAACATTTCTAATTTTGATAAATCTTGATTGAGCTGGGTGTTAATTAGTCAATTTAACGTTGGCTTGACTTGAATTACTAGAACAGATTAATAATGGTTTTTGTTAATTCTGAGCGGACTGTAAAGGTTTTAACTCGTTCATTGCTGCTGGATAACGTTTTTTTTTTTTTTTTTTGCTGGGTTATCATTGATTATGACAATTTTCTGTATAAATGTTGAATCTTGGCTTGGATTTTGAATGATTTGAACTTATCAATAAGTAAACAATTTTGAATGATTCTCAAATAGAAAAAGAAGTTGGTTAATGAGTTGATTAGTGTTAATAACAAGTTCGAACTTGCTTACAATAGGATAATTCGAGAGCTTGCATTGAAATGAATCTCATTTTTTTTATCTTAATTTGGAGTAGAGAGCTGCAGATTTTGGATGGGAGGATTTGATTGTGGTTTGAAAAGGATGGCACTAGTTTCAGGAGGAAGATCAACACTGAACCCAGATGCACCTCTTTTTGTTCCTGCTGCTTACAGACAAGTGGAGGATTTCTCTCCTGAATGGTGGCAATTGGTTACAACGACAACCTGGTTCAGGGATTACTGGCTAAGTCAGCATCAAGATGAGAATGGATTTTATGACAATGCTGAAAATGATTTCGGATTTGATGGGAACGATGTAGCTGATTTGTTACCGGATACATTTGATCTTGATGCTGGTGATTATTTTACTAGTTTGGAAGCTCAATTTGCAGATTTCATCGAAGAAAGCTTTTCTCCTTTACCTTCCGATGGGATGCTTGAAAATGGTATGTCTTGAGAATGTTGTGAAATGGAATAGGGTTAAATTTTGCATGATTACTTTGTAGAAAATTGAGAAGTTGGGATGCTGGGGCTGATAGTTTGTTTTTGCTCTATTTTTACAGGTTTTATGTTGGAAGTGGAGGCACCAAAGAAGGACACAGGTCTGAAACCCAGCGCTTGATTCATCAATCCAGATAGGCCATGACTTCGAGTTGGAGTTATCCCCAATCAGAATAGATTAATGTAGCTACTAGCTTTTGTAAGTCTGTATAGAGCAAGGTTGGAGCTCTTGTATTACTCCTTGTTCATTCTCGTTGTCTTTCTCTTAGTTTAATCCAAGAAACTGCTCAGAAATGTAAAAAAAGAAAATGTAAAATTTAGTCAGAAATGCAAAAAAAAAGTGTTTCTTTTTGCTTCATATTTTGCTCCCTATATGTTTTACACAAGTGGTTTTGATGCTCTAGCAATTTGCGAGAACCTAATTTCAAGATGGCAATTTGGTGGACCTTGTGCTCATCAATGCTTCACAGGGGACACATGATTAGTTCGCTGTACCAATGGCACTACTGATTAACACGGGTGGGAAAGCAACTTGCAATAATCTTGCCAAGCACTACGTGCCTCCTGTCTCTTTCTCGGATGTATGGCCTGTCGGTAAGCAGTCAGGAACGCGGTGCCTCTTGACTGACCTAACACTTCTAATAGCGCATCAGAGGGAGGGATAACTAGACAAGACAATCACTGAAATTCTAAGCATAGCAAACATTATTAAACTTACAATCTTGCAATGACGTAAAATAAGATTCGTGAGAATTTCCCCAGAAACTTGCAAATGAGATAACCTAAACCTTCAAGATGAAGGGCTTGCTTCATTGCCTGTCTAGTTCATTCATTGAACCTGACCGCAATTCTAGGGATTACACTGGCGAAAAAGGAGAGAGTGCAATATCATTACATTTGCTTGATAATCAGGAGGCAAACATGGAAACTACAATTCGCTGACAAACGAGATCCACGAGTGTCGAACAAGCAAAATGTAAACCAACTTGCATTCACTGACAAGATCAAGGAGTGTGGAGTGAACAATGAGCTACAATGCCCTTTACGGACTGTAAATTGTAATTATTCAATTGACTCTAAATATGTCTATTTTATAAGCAAAAATGTATTAATATTGTATATGCAAACGCTACCATTTTGTTTGTAAGTTACACATTTGATCCAAACGACACATTTTCACACTTCGTTCCCCTGGCTCTTCACCCATCAAGTCAAGAAAGAAACTGTCATCTAAAGCAATCTTTGCTGTACTTATCCCGGCTGCCAAAATCATGATTTGCCCAGATGGGAAGTTAACCTTACTATCAACCCATTTTCCTTCAAATACACGTCTCCCATTCCAAAAGTTGCTTTGGGAAGAGAAACAAACTGATCTTCTTTCCTACTTGAGAAGGCAACTTTGAAAGGGACATTGATCATCTCCTTCCCGTTTAAGTAGAAACCTCGGATAGAAAATCCAGACTCGATTCTTGAAGCTTTTTCCTAATTTTGGCTTCTAGTTTGGTTTGGTTGCCAATAGCATCGGATATTGCCTTAGGCAACAAAAATCCAGGTCTCTCAAGGAATGGTGCTCGGTCAAGGACCAAAGGTTCTCTCAAAGTGATCTCAATGCCATCATATGTCCACAAAGTCAGGGTTGCCTCCCCTTTGAGGCCAACAGAAAACCAGCCTAAACCAGCTATAGAAATATCAATGCTATTGGCATCCCAGCTTGTTCCACTTACTTTGATTTCCCTCTCTTCCCATTTTCCTAACTCAGAAGCTCGATCTTCGCCAGTTGGTGGCTGCAAGAGAAAGCCAGATACAGTTAGGCAGGCTGTAAAATTTATATGAGATGCAAGCCATCTTAATTTGTTAAAAACTAACAAGAAAAATAAGAAAATAAAACCCTGGCGAGTGAAATGAATTGTGCTAGTTTGAGAGTGATTCGATAGACTGGCAGCCTGTTAATGCACTAAACTTTGAAGGTGATCAAGGCACAATTTCCCCTACAGAGAAGGAATTGCATGGTGGACTGACATCCTTTCTTTTTCTTTCCTCCAGAATCTGACCACTTGAATTTTTTACTACAAATGAAACAAGCACTCTTCCATAGGAGAGTAGCAATTCTCTGCTCATATAGAAACTGTGCAAACAATATTCTATGTGCATGAAAGCCACATGACATCCACCACCCATTGCTACATATAACCAAATTAGCAAAGTTCTATATTTGTATAATTATTGAAGAATACATAAATTTACCTGCAAACGAACACCAATATGGTTCTTCCAAAACTCATCAGCATTTTCCATCTTCCCAATGTGCAGAGAAACATTTGGCGACGCCCAAACTGTGACATAGATTGTTTGCACAGATGCTTGATTGAGATCCAGTCGCAACAAGCCACCAACATGTATTGTCTGTCCTGCCTGCAAAAGGTCCATTGCTCTTAAGAACTCAAAGAAAGTGTATATATGCACCCCAGGAACTATAACAGGAGCCTCAGCATAGAATGCATTTAAGCCTCAGAACAGTGAGCAAATGACAAATTGAGAACGTTCAACAATATAAAGATAAGCCATTTCACCTTACAAAAAGGAACTTTTGAGCAAAAAAATTTAAAAGCTGTTCAATTTACGAGACTAAATCCTGTAAATAAAAGTTTTGGTACTTGAATCATTACATATCAGAGTAAAAATACACACTCGTGTACCAAAACATTATTTTAGTTCATTTCCTAGGTTCACACATACAGGCACACAGATATTGAACAGAGCAACATGAGCGAATTGGTCTTAGTATGCAGAGTGCCAAGTCACACCATGATATTGAACCAAAGAGATTACAAGAAATGAGAGGAAAACTTACCTTCACTCTATATGTTCGAGGTTGTAGCTCCTTTCGTATTTCAACCATTTTCTGCTCATCCCTATTCAATCTCATGGACATTAGATATGGATGTAGAAGACCTGGAGTGTCATACATCTTTGCCTTAGCTGATAGAATCCCTCCAATTCTCAAAATTCCAACTGTCGTCCCAGGAACTGGAGCTTCTGTAAGCTTTGTGACTTTAGCACCTCCTTTCTTGGCTAATGCATTGATTAGAGTAGACTTGCCTGCATTCTGAGCCCCAATAACCCACACATTCCCTCGAGGACCAGCCAATTCCTTAATGAATGATAACAAGTTTCTCACACCCACATCCTTACAAGAACTAACTAAGTAAACCCCACTAAGCTTAGGTGCCCCTGCAGCCCTCGCACGGTGCCTAACCCATCTATCTAATCTGGTAGGTGAAATTTGAGAAGGGAGGAGATCAACCTTTGTACCCACGAGAACAAGCTTAGGCAACTTTTTACTTGTTCTAGGGTCATCCTTGACTCCTTCCAATGCCTTGAACAAGGACTGTGCTGCCCGCTTAGGAAATGAGCCATCAAAGTCAACACAATCAACAACCATAACAACAACAGTAACATTACCACTGCCACTAGGTTTCATCAACCTAGTTGTGATCAACCTATCAAAATCGAAATCAGGTATCAAATTTTCAGCTGTTTGGTTCTTGACCTGCCCATAATTCCTCAAAGAATGACATCGAGCACACACTGTAACCTCATCCTTTTCCTTCTTAGACTCCCTAGCCAACCTCTTCCTCTCTGCTTTGGACACCTTTTTCTGCTCCTTTTTCCTCCTTTGTTTCTCAATTATCTCCTCTGTAATGTTACCATATCCAACCCCAGCTGGAATAAAACCATCCAAGTCAGAATCATCACCCTCTTCATCTTCTAAAAAGGGTTCAAATTCGTCAGAATCCAAATCAAAACCGGCCCATGTTTCCAAATTACCTTCCTTTCCATCACTTTTCTCAAGTTTACCCTCAACGGCATCCTCTAACTTCTCTTCATCACCTTCAAAACCATCTTCAAATTCATCTACAACATACTCCTCCTCACCCCCCTCTTCCACTACTTCATTTCTTTCAACAATAACTTCTCTTTTCTTATAATATCCAGGAAGGTTTGGGTCTTTATCTTGCATGAAGACCCCACAACCAGGACAAATAGGTCCGTAATTCTCATCTTCTTCTCTTCCTTCACTCAAAACTAAGTCTTTACCTCCTCTTCTAGGTCCTATTTTAGCATGACCTCTTTGTTTTGTTTCAATGCTTGTTTGATTCTTAGCAACAAAATTTACCAAACATAATCTCTTCTTGTGTTTCTTGTTCTCTAAACTCAATCCTAAACAAAAAAAAAGGTGCCTTAAAAACATGCTTTACCGGTTAAACACCGCAAGGAAAGGAATTAAAAAGCTGCAGAAAAAGTAAAAGAATGGACTTACCAGTGAAAATATTAATTGGGATTGAAGATATTTCTTGTGTAATGCCATTGTTGTTAAAAAGCTTCAATCTTGGCTTGGTCACTGCTACTGTTGACAACAAAACTGCCATTTCCTCCGAGCAAAGCTCTAAAGCAGCCAAGTTGCTCGCAGGAAAGAGTGAGCACGAGCAATGAAAGATCATGTTCTAAACGCACCGTTTCTTGTTTCTAGAATAACTATATTTGGGCCTCTAATTGGGCCTTCTGTTATTAACCCATCTTAAACAGTTGTATTTGTACCATTGAAGTGGGCCACCATGAAAACTACGAGCTCAGTCAATTTGTTAGAAAATGATTTATTAGATTTAGATTTCGTTTGGATCACTCTCCTTAATTGTAAATTCAATTCAAGATTTTTTTTCAAGTTGTTTTAAAATTTAAAATAAGATTTTTTTGATTTTCTTTTTAAAATAAAATAAAATTTCATCTGATTTTTAACTTAGTTTGACTAGGTTTTATATTAATTTATCTAATTAACTGGGTTAATTTTCAATTTAATTTAATATAAAACTTGATTCATTTCATTGTAAATTTTATAATTATGATTTTAAAATAAGATAAATTTATTATTTATTTATTTATATTTTTTTTAACCACCCGAAACATAGTATTTCACTTAGATGTATTGTTTGTTTTGTATTTAGCTTGAAAAAAAATATTAAATTGATATTTTTTAGTGATTTTTGATGTTTTTTATGTGTTAATATTAAAAATAAAAAAAATAAAAAAATATTTCAATATATTTTTAAGTAAATAATATTTTTTAAAAACACCCTGTATTACAATAGCAAACACACATTTAGGGAGGTGTTTGAGAATATAGTAATGATTACTTTTTAAAGTATTTTTTGCTTGTAAATACATCAAAATAAATTTTTTTAATTTTTTAAAAATTATTTTTGACTTAACCATATTAAAAACATAAAAAAATAATTATAAACAAAAACAATTTAATTTTAATAAAAAACATGCTGAATCGTCCAACCAAACACACCCTTGTAAGCATATTCAAGTCTTTTACCTTCATTCCCTGTACTAAAAATAAATGATTACGTGATATATATAGATAATATAGAAATTTAACCATAGACAGCCTTTGCCCCATCATTTTTTGGAATAAACTAAGAAATTAATTTTTCTATTAAAAAAAGCTAAATTCGATCCCAACATTCCAACATCTATTTTTTTTTCTATAAATTTGTAATTTGTATTTCCATAAAAGTATTAATTATTAATTATTAATTAATTTATTTTCCAAAGAGATTAATTTATAATTAAAAAAAAACTTGACAGTAAAAAATATTATCAAATCAGTTTATATATCAATTAACTCTTCCGAGGTTAGATTAATTTATACTTCTAAAATTAAATGGTGTGGTTTGTTGATTTCTTAAGAATATATGAACTCATTTATAAAAAAAGTAAATAATACAGGGGCAATTATAATTTGCTTATCTTAAAAAAAATAAAAAAGCACCGGATTTGCCACGTAATACGTGCAACCGTATAACCTCTAGTACTCAGCGTGTGTACAAGCTATCACGCACGTGGTAACCACAGAGGTGACGCACCCATGTAAACGTGTCAAATAAGATCCATGCGAAAAACAACCTTAAAACACGTGTTTCATTGTCTTAACCACAACGTGATTAAAACACCTCCAAATTTAACGCATGCCAGATATTGATGCAAACAATATAATATTAGAGAATCAGAAACTACGAAAACTTAGTTTGAAAATGCAACGCCAAAAGAGATTACAAGTCCAAGCTATGTCAATTAGATCTCCCAAATCTTCATCGCCGCCACCGTGGGGGGTTCTTGTTCTTCTTGCTCACCATCTTGACCCTAAATCTTTAGGGGTGGCTTCATGTGTGTCCAAGTCATGGTACTTGTCCATGGCGTCTGACCATATTTGGCAACCTTTGTGTATGAGTCATTACCCTTCTCTTTCTAACCTTAAGATTACACATCCTTCTGTCTCTTACCACCGTTTGTATGCCATGGCATACGTTGCTGCCAAACGCAGGGTGAGAGGTCCCTCCGTGCCTCAATTTTCCGTGGACAGTCTCATCTTTGATATCCATATTCTGGGCACCAAGGACAATCATCCTATCGTCAAAATAGCAAAGCCTGGTAATGAATTTTGTTTTGATCATAATGGGGTGTTTAGATTTGATTTTGGAGTGAATAATTATGAGTGCTTGACGTCGTCAATGAATGAGATGCTAGAGGATGTAAAAATCACATGGAATGTGGTGTTGAAAGATTGGAGTGCGGTTTTTACCATGATGGATTATGAAGGGAAAGTGAGATATTCTCCTGGGTCTGAAGGTTGGTTTTCGCAGGAGTTACCACCACCACGGTGTTGCTCTAGTGATTCCACAAGTGGGATCGTGGCAGATTTGAAGTTGGTATTCTATCGTAGGAAAGATGGTGGTGACAAAGTTAGGGTTGACAAGGTAAGTGTGGGAATATTGAATGTTGTTAATTGGAGGTACGTGATTGTTGAGGATGGTATCAGGTACTTGCAACATTTCCTTTTTCCATCTTGATTTGTATATTTTATAGCCCGTATGGTGGAGAGTTTATTTTTTATTTTTTAGCTCATTTTATGTTCTTCAACAAGTCCACGGGTCGCTTGGTTGAAGTTCTTAATCTGCACGTCTCACCTGCTGTCGCCAAGCTCTGCATTATGTATACGTTTTCGAGTACCATATATATTTTTTTAACTGAGAAACAAAGAGATATTACATGTGTGTTGCAATTTAGATTGCGCCTCTTCATCTGGGAAGAAATCCAGGTCTGATTATGTTCTTTAAATTTAGATAACTTGAAAGAATAAAAAGAATTAACAGTTGAGAAACCATCTATCTATGTCTCTATTGGTATAATTTTTGAAAGAATGAATGAGAGAATCTACTGACTGATTAGAATTCGAAGTCTATAATTGTATTTAAGGAATATTAATGTAATAAATTATGTTTATGCAGAGATTATGATATAAGAGAGCACTGATGCTTTCGATACTGTTGTTATACATCTAAGGTGGGTTCTGAGTATCTGTTGGGACTTCCCTTTTTAATTAGAAATCTCTAGCTTAAGCACAGAACTTGAAAATACAGACAGCTCCAAAAGCCCAAAGTGTTTGGTAAAGTGCCATGGTCGGGCTTTTACCAGTTTTTATTCAAAAGCAAGGGTTGACATGCTTTTGCATCAAAACAAGAATACCATTGCTTTCGCCAAAACAAGGGAAAAAACCCGGACCCATATTAGGCTGTTGACTTGTCTAAAATTAGGGGTAGACATGGGTGGATCTTCTCTGCTTGTAATTGAAGCCTTACCAGAGCCGTTACATCGTTTATGCGTGGGTTAATCTAGGTTTAATTAAAAAAAGATCTCTTGGTTTTTTGAATTTGATCAGTTTAAAAAAAACTAGAACTTAAATTTGATCATAACAAACTTTGCTTGTCTTCAGCACTGGGCCTTTTCAACAAAAGCTGAGATTTGAGGACTTTTTCTTGGAGTGAAATACCCTCTTGGACTCTTTAAGATATTCGATGAAATCCTTAACATTCTTGAGCAGCTTCAATCTCTTGAGGTCGGGCTTGAATTCCTTATGCGCCATTCTGTACTCAGCTTCCAAGCATCCCATATCGTTTTCGAATGCATAAATCCGCTCCATGAGATTTTCCATACCATCAAGGTTTTTGCTTTTGTATTCGTTAGAGAGCAAGGTTTCAAGGTATGTGATTTGAGATTGAACGTAGAGCCTATCGTTTTCGATCTTTTCGGTTACGAGTTTGTAAAGGTCAGAATCGGTGTATTTGCTGTCGGCGAGGTCATGATGGGGTGGTTGAATCTGAGATTTGAAGACTTTTTTCTTGGAGTGAAATACCATCTTGGAATCTTTAAGATATTCGATGAAATCCTTAACATTCTTGAGCAGCTTCAATCTCTTGAGGTCGGGCTTGAATTCCTTATGCGCCATTCTGTACTCAGCTTCCAAGCATCCCATATCGTTTTCGACTGCATCAATCCGCTCCATGAGATTTTCCATACCATCAAGGTTTTTTATTTTGTTTTCGTTAGAGAGCAAGGTTTCAAGGTATTTGATTTGAGATTGAACGTAGAGCCTATCGTTTTCGATCTTTTCGGTTACGAGTTTGTAAAGGTCAGAATCGGTGTATTTGCTTCCGGCGAGGTCACGATGGGGTGATTGAAGCTGAGATTTGAGGACTTTTTTCTTGGAGTGAAATACCATCTTGGACTCTTTAAGATATTCGATGAAATCCTTAACATTCTTGAGCAGCTTCAATCTCTTGAGGTCGGGCTTGAATTCCTTATGCGCCATTCTGTACTCAGCTTCCAAGCATCCCATATCGTTTTCGACTGCATCAATCCGCTCCATGAGAATTTCCATACCATCAAGGTTTTTGCTTTTGTTTTCGTTAGAGAGCAAGGTTTCAAGGTATGTGATTTGAGATTGAACGTAGAGCCTATCGTTTTCGATCTTTTCGGTTACGAGTTTGTAAAGGTCAGAATCGGTGTATTTGCTGCCGGCGAGGTCATGATGGGGTGATTGATCAGAAAGATAATTAGAGGATAACTTTCTGTGATAATTTGGAAGGTAAGAAACGCAGACCGAGTTAGGATTACAAAGATTACTGCTGCTATTAGGCATCGAGCAGCGTAACTCTTGAGTCTTGCCTTCTTCTTGCATGGAAGTATTTCTGGGGTCCGCCATTGATAGTGGTCGGGATATGCTGGTTAATTTTCTCTAAGTTTCGTTCAATCAGCCATGTATATATATATATATAGGGAAAGCTTGCAGCAAATCCGTTTGCAAATAAAATTCTAATTTCACTACGAAGAGGATTAGCTAGGTATTTTAGTTCCCTTAGAATACGATCAAATCCCAAACTAGAAGTATTTTTGAGGTTATATATATAAAATTAGTCCAACTCACAAAAGGATTTATATTCTTACCTAATATTTTAAATTTATTGACATAATTTAGTTTGATAAACTTAAATAATTTAATTTCTTTTTCCTTGTAACTAATTAATGATACATTAACTTTTAAATAACTTGAATAATATGCATGCGCCGAAATGACATGTTAGCATAGCAGGCACCACGTTATCTTAATGTATGCTTTGATCCGTTGTCTCGTGTCAATAATGATCACTTGTTCTCCGTGTTGTTCTTGTATGGGCTTTTTACAATTTTCTTCTCTACGATATTAAGTTGTACGTTGCCCTTATCTGTCTGCATATACTGGCTATTAATTGTAACCCTCTTTTTTTTTCCTTCTGAGGGTGGTGGGTTCATGTTTGCCTTAGGTTCCTGAGCTGTTTATCTCCCTCAGATATTAACCAATGAAAATTCAATCGACTTTGGCACGACACAGTTGAGTGGAGATTAAGCTCGGTATGTTAACTGACATGTTTTAGTGAAGTAAATGAAATTCAAAGTTACAGAGTTGAGATTTTTACTTTGATTAAATGCTTTTTTTCAGATTCTGTCAAATTTCTTACTGGGGCTGAAAATGCTACTGATTTTATTCATAAGGCATCGGATGCATGGCTTTTGAAAGTTAGTATGTGTTGGCATGAGCTGTACAAACCGAGAGACAATAGGAAATTATAGCTGTAATAGTCACGTTTATCTTCTATTTATGTAAATCCCGATTGTCATGGGATCGTAATTGTTTCCTTTCCAAATACAACTAGGAAGGCTGTACATTGTGATGTATAAATCCCCTGTTTCTGCAATAAGAATATACAATTGAATTCTGCAGAAAAACCCTACTCAAATTAACATGGTATCAGAGCATAGATCCTTAAATTGATCTATTGCTACAACGAAAGTTGCTGGAACCAATAGCAACATACGATAATGGAGGGAATAGAAGGAATGGAAGGAGCACCAGCAGAACTAGAGCAACCAAATATGGCTGCAAATCTTGAAGACCTTATGGCAAGAATGACTCAAGCCATAAACCAGAATCAAACACAGACTCCAACAGTAATGCATGATATTACTGCAACACAGATTGGTATCAAACTCGATGGTACCAATTATGCTTTATGGTCCCAAATTGTTGAGATGTTCATCTCAGGAAAAGACAAATTGGGATATATAAATGGTGATCTTCCACAACCAGAACCGAATGACCCTTCGTTTAGGAGGTGGAGGACAGAAAACTCAGTGGTAAAAGGATGGTTAATTGGCTCAATGAACCCATCCTTGGTCAGCAACTTTATTCGATTCCCTACAGCTAAACAGGTATGGGATTCAATTGCTGTAACTTACTTTGATGGGACTGATACATCTCAGGTGTATGATCTAAAGAGGCGAGTAAATAAGATGAAACAATCGGGAGAACCAATTGAAAAATACTACAATGATCTCCAAGGCTTATGGAGGGAGATTGACTTTCGTCGTCCAAACCCGATGAATTGTGTTCATGATATACAAAAATACAACACTCTCTTGCAAGAGGATCGGGTGTACACCTTTCTTGATGGATTAGATGACAGGCTTGATAAAATCAGGAGTGATGTGTTGCAACTGAAACCATTTCCAACTGTAGAACAGGCGTATGCCCATGTCCGGAGGGAAGACATAAGGCAGGCCGTGATGCTGTCCAACAGAGGAAATATTCCAGATGCTGCTGCAATGATCTCTAGAGGTATGATAACTGGTTCACAAAACAAATTTACATTGCAGGTAGCCAAGACTGGAAACTCCTCTTCACATGGGGGGAAATTTAATCCTGCAAAAACTAAGGGCCATGTAGAAGGAGGAAACGATGGATGCTCTCACTGTGGGAACTTGAAACACACCCGTGAGACATGTTTTAAAATACATGGCTACCCCGAATGGTGGACAGAACTCAAGGCAAGAAAACAAAAAGAAGCTGCTGGTGGAACTGGAAGAGCAGCCATGGTTAATTCAGCCCCTATAAATCCAGAAGCCACCCTTTCACTCGTCCCACTTGTTGAATCAAAGGAGGACAAGGCAGCCTCTCTCGGTAATCCAGGTAACAATTCCAGTAATGACAGCAGTGCCTTACTTGTGTCTAACGCAGGCAAGAATGAAGACTGGATAGTGGATTCAGGAGCTACTGATCATATGACGTTTTGTCAAGATGATTTCGTGGAAATTACAGAGCCAAGGCGAAATAATATATTCAATGCCAATGGGGTTAAGTATCCGGTTACAGGAGCTGGAACCGTAGATATATCATCTTCAATCTCATTGGCTAACACTCTTTTAGTACCCTCTCTTTCCAGTAAATTATTATCAGTGGGACAAGTCACCGAAGAACTCAATTGCTTAGTGCTAATGTATCCAACATTTTGTCTTTTTCAGGATATTCTCACGAAGGAGATCATTGGGCGTGGTACTAAAAGAGAGGGGTTATACTACATGGACGACTTCAGTTTCGGCAAAGTCAATACCATGAGTCGCACATCTAGCGCACGCGAAGAACAGATTTGGTTATGGCACTCTCGGTTGGGGCACCCTTCATTTAGCTATATGAAACATTTATTTCCGCAGTTATTTTCAACTTTGAGTTACTCAAATTTCAGATGTGAAACATGCATATTAGCCAAGAGTCACCGTGTACCTTTTCCAACTAGCATGAATAAAAGTGATATTCCATTTACTCTAATTCACTCTGATGTTTGGGGACCTTCCCCTATTACAACTATCTCGGGTATACGATGGTTTGTGACTTTTGTAGATGATTGTACGCGGATGACGTGGCTATACTTGTTGAAACGCAAGGATGAAGTATTTGGTGTATTTCGAGCATTTCATGCTATGATTCAGAACCAATATTCAGCAAAGGTCCGTATTCTTCGGACGGACAATGGGGGAGAGTATATGAATCGCAATTTTCATGAATATTTCCAAAGAACTGGTCTCCTCCATGAGTCATCGTGTAGTCAGACGACACAACAAAATGGAGTAGCCGAAAGGAAGAATCGACACATCTTAGAAACTGCACGAGCCGTGTTGATTGGATCAAATACACCCGGCCGTCATTGGGATGACGCTATTGCTTCGGCTGTGTATCTAATGAACCGTATGCCCTCTAAGGTTTTGGATTTCAACACCCCATTACAGGTTTTGTCAAAACATGTCACTCTACCATCTTTACTACTCATTAAGCCACGTATATTTGGATGTGTTGCCTTTGTTCATTTGCATAAAAATCAAAGGACCAAGCTGGAACCGTGTGCTGTTCGGTGCATATTTTTGGGGTATGGTACCAACAAGAAAGGGTATCGCTGCTATGACCCGAATAAAAATCGGGTATATATAACAATGGATGTCACATTTGTAGAATCGGACAAGTTTTATTCATCACATGTATCAGCTTCTTCTCTTCAGAGGGAGACTTGGGATGAAGAGCAGAAGTGGTGGACGGGACAAATTGAAGAAATAGTGGTGACAGCAGCTCCTCCATCACAGGAGGAGGAAACCATGGTGACAGCAGCCCCTACCGTGGTGACAGTGGCGCCATCACAGGAGGAGACAGAAGCAGCTGTTACACAAATGGATGAAAATATGGTGACAACGGATGCTGCTAGACATATAGAGGAAGAAGCGGATGCTGCTATACATATAGAGGAAGAAGCAATAACGGGAACACCAACAGGAACACCATCACCAGTTGCAGATAATGGCCTGTATGAAGACATCATGGTTATTGACTCTGACGATGAATCTCCTAGTAGAAGAACCCCTCTTTTGGAAGTACCCGACAGTGACAATCCTTCTCCTGAGAATATTCCTGAGGTAAGACCTTCTGCATCACCTTCCAGCAATGTTTTGGATATTGCAACTGGTTATCACTTACCTTTCAGGAGTAACCGTGGCAAAGCTCCAGCTCGCTACTCTCCTGGAGAAGCAGGGAAGAAATCCAAGTACCCAATTTCTAATCATATGACAACAAAAGGCTGGTCTGATCCTCTTATAAAATTTGCACAAAAGCTGTCTTCAGATCACATTCCTTGCGGAGTCCATGAAGCCTTAGCAGATCACAAATGGTCAGTAGCAATACAAGAGGAAATGGAAGCTTTGAATCGGAATAGAACTTGGGATCTTGTCCCACTGCCGGCTGGAAAAAAAACAGTGGGGTGTAAGTGGGTATTCTCAATTAAACACAAAGCAGATGGATCCATTGAACGATACAAGGCGAGGTTAGTGGCTAAGGGATATACTCAGACATACGGCATAGACTATCAGGAGACATTTTCCCCTGTAGCGAAGCTAAACACCGTGAGGGTGCTGTTATCTGTGGCTGCAAATCTAGATTGGCCCCTACACCAATTTGACGTGAAGAACGCCTTTCTTCACGGAGATCTTAAGGAAGAAGTATACATGGATATCCCACCAGGCTATATGTCATCCTCCACAGGAATTGTCTGCAGGTTACAAAGGGCATTGTATGGACTGAAACAATCACCGCGTGCATGGTTTGGTCGCTTTAGCATGGCTATGAGAAAGTATGGTTTTCAACAAAGCAACTCAGATCATACTCTCTTCCTAAAACGACGACAAGGGAAAATAACTGCCTTGATAATCTATGTCGATGACATGATAATCACAGGAGATGATTCAGAAGAAATCTATAGACTGGAGAAACATTTGGCCATGGAATTTGAAATGAAGAACTTGGGTGGACTCAAATATTTTCTTGGAATAGAAGTGGCTAGATCAAAACAAGGCATCTTTCTATCACAACGAAAGTATGTACTTGATCTACTAGCCGAAGTTGGAATGCTCGACTGCAAGCCGGCGAATACTCCAACAATTCAGAATCAGAAACTTGGGGAGTATCCTGATCAAACCCCAACTGACAAAGAGAGGTATCAACGACTGGTGGGTAAGCTAATTTATTTATCTCATACTCGTCCAGATATTTCATACGCGGTGAGCGTGGTCAGTCAATTTATGCATTGCCCTAGTAAAGATCACATGGATGCGGTTGTTCGAATTCTTCGATACTTGAAATCAGCTCCGGGAAAGGGGATTATGTTCTCTAAGAATGATCACTTAGATGTTGAAGGCTATACAGATGCAGACTGGGCAGGAAACTTGGCCGACAGAAAATCCACATCAGGATACTTCACATTCGTCGGAGGCAACTTGGTTACGTGGAGGAGTAAGAAACAAAAGGTGGTAGCTCTATCAAGTGCGGAAGCCGAGTTTAGAGGTATGGCAAAGGGGCTTTGCGAGCTTTTATGGCTCAGACGCCTACTCTCAGAAATTGGATTTGCACCCAATTCAGAAATGAATTTATATTGTGATAATAAAGCCGCAATAGAAATATCTCAGAACCCAATCCAACATGACAGAACGAAGCATATTGAGATAGACCGGCATTTTATTAAACAGAATCTTGAAGAAAAGGTAATTCGCTTTCCGTTCGTCAGATCAGAGGACCAACTTGCGGACATGCTTACAAAAGCCGTTTCAAACAAAAACTTTCACAGCTCACTTGACAAGCTGGGTATCAAAGACATTTCTACACCAACTTGAGGAGGAGTGTTGGCATGAGCTGTACAAACCGAGAGACAATAGGAAATTATAGCTGTAATAGTCACGTTTATCTTCTATTTATGTAAATCCCGATTGTCATGGGATCGTAATTGTTTCCTTTCCAAATACAACTAGGAAGGCTGTACATTGTGATGTATAAATCCCCTGTTTCTGCAATAAGAATATACAATTGAATTCTGCAGAAAAACCCTACTCAAATTAACAGTATGTATCTGCACATTTGCATGAATGGAGTATTTATCCTGTATTCGGGTAAGATTTGAGCAAACTTGTTCGATTTCACCAGTAATGTCCTCATGTTTCGTTATTTGCAATCTTATTATCTTCCTCAGGAAAAAGAATTAATTTATATGCAATTTAACTCTGGGATTTTCATTTGAACTGTTTAATGAATTGGATCATGAAGCTGTAAGCAACGTGGTAAAGAAGATATAAGTACAGCAAACAATGTTTTCTTTTACATCACCTATGAAGGGGCGGTTTATATTGGCAAATCCAGCATGGGAGCTCTATTTTTATTATTTTTCTATAATAATCGAGTGTATTAATTAAAAAGTAATTATTTAGAAGATGATTTTTAAAAGTTGGATGGTTATTTATAGAAAAATAAAATGGTTGTGTTATAAATAAGATAAAAAAAATATAATAGAAAAAAAACAACCAAATTACTATTAGTAATGTGTATTTGTCCATATATAAATAGTCAAATGCACTACAAAGGAGGAACTCTACTATCCTCTGTTGCTTGTTAAATCATGGTTTTGTTTCTTATTTCTTGTTGTTATGTTTTTTTTTTTTGGTTTATTTACAAAAGGTACAAAACATGCCACACAAGACCAAATTGCTTACTTTGGACAGACAACTTCTGACTGTTCCTCGCTCGAAGAGGATGCCCTTAATTAGCTGATGTTCTTCATTTGCAGCAGGTATGAATATTTCGGCTGTTTAAGTCTGATACAGTTGTGGAAGCCTGTAATTCTCTTATGAGCATGTATAAGTTCAAGTCCTTGTTTCAGTTCATTTTCAACTTAAACCTGTTTTAGAAACAGGAGGTGGGCAATAGGTTTTTTAAACCTATTTTAGAAAGGAGATGGGTCATAGGTTTTAAAATTAATTTCCGAGTTTAATAATAATATTAAATATTTAATTTTTTTTAATTGAAACTGCAACAATAAACTAGCTTCAAATACAGACAACACTTAAATATGTGATGGGTCCTCTAAAAACTAGTATCTTCAGAACATTCTGACATTGACATCTTCATCTTCTTCATAAACTTAAATCACTCAGTGCATCCATTGAAGGGTCCTCTAAACAAAAAAGGAAAATTGTTTTGTAGGTGTTTATCCTTCTTCTTTAACCACAGCACTGCTCATTTATCTATCATTAAAAATCCCAATCGAATAAGGTTTGCTTCAAGCTTTGTCAACTTGGATGTAGGAAATTAACCTAGGCAAATTAGAGACGAGAAGAGAGAAGAAGAAATAGAGTAGAAAGAAAAGGAGAATTAATTTAAGAATGAAAAAAAATTACTATCTTCTACCTTTTTCAAAACTAATCTACTAGTGCAAGACATGATCCATTAATACATGCGATCGAGTTTGCATATAATTAGCGCACAGCCTAGTCTTTCCACAATAACGATATCATTAGGGTTAATTAATGATTACAAGCAATGAACCTCCAAACTCCTGATAAAGAATTCCCCACGCGAGACTTGTCTTCAGCACTGGGCCTTTTCAATCCCAAAAGCTGAGATTTGAGGACTTTTTTCTTGGAGTGAAATACCCTCTTGGACTCTCTAAGATATTCGATGAAATCCTTAACATTCTTGAGCAGCTTCAATCTCTTGAGGTTGGGCTTGAATTCCTTATGCGCACTTCTGTACTCAGCTTCCAAGTATCCTATATCGTTTTCGACGACATCAATCCGCTCCATGAGAGTTTCCGTACCATCAAGGTTTTTGCTTTTGTTTTCGTTAGAGAGCAAGGTTTCAAGGTATGTGATTTGAGATTGAACGTAGAGCCTATCGTTTTCGATCTTTTCGGTTATGAGTTTGTAAAGGTC
The DNA here is from genome assembly GCF_000002775.5 of Populus trichocarpa. Taxonomy (NCBI): domain Eukaryota; kingdom Viridiplantae; phylum Streptophyta; class Magnoliopsida; order Malpighiales; family Salicaceae; genus Populus; species Populus trichocarpa. The sequence continues at coordinate 3,050,095 of NC_037290.2, forward strand.
AGAATCGGTGTATTTGCTGGGGAGGTCATGGGGTGATTGATCAGAGAGACAATTAGACGAGAACTTTCTGTGATAATTTGGAAGGTAAGAAAAGTAGACCGAGTTAGGGCTACAGGGATTACTGCTGCTATTAGGCATCGAACGACATAACTGATCTTGAGTCTTGCCATCTTCTTGCATGAAAGTATTTCTTGGGTCAGCCATTGATAGGGGTGGAGATATGCTGGTTAATTTTCTTTAAGTTTTGTTCAATTAGCCATGTATATATACAGGGAAAGCTTGCAGCAAATCCGTTTACAAGTAGAATTCTAGTTCCACTACGAAGAGGAATCGCTAGGTATTTTAGTTCCCTTGAATATATGACACAAACCGCAAACTACAAAGTATTTGTGAGGTTATATATATATATATATATATATAACTCCAAAATATTAGGGTATTTTAAACTCTTATAGTACTCTTCAATCGCAGATCGACAAAAAACCTCAATAATTTGTATATAAGTGCCTTTATATCTCTAACATATAATTATTTCGTTCACTGAACAACAAATGCATCATAAGCTATCGATTTATTTGAAAAATAATATGATGTGACTCAATCAATTTGATAACTCCAAAGACAATTTAAATAATTAAAAAACAACAACAAAAATAAATATTCGCAAAATCAACCATTAATAAAATAACAGGATATTTAATTGAGATTGCAATAACTATATGGAAAACCAAAAAAAAAAAATCTTGAAAATCAATTAAAAATAAATCAGATTTTGAAAGATAAAATTAAAAAAAAACCATAAAAAAAACCTAAGCGAGTGAGCCCGTGTGGCCTAGTACGCCTATTCTTTAATAAAAAAAAGCAAAGGTCCGTGGATCTGCTAGCCTAGGCCCATGCACTCAGGCATTCATTATTATTTTTTTATATTTTAAGGGGTGTCACCCCAACCTTTCTTGAATGAAAAAAAATAATAGACAATGCACCACTTACTGAGGCGGATAACATGTTATATGTTATGCCTAGGTTCTAGCAATAAAAGGTCATTGGAAAGTCGAAGCACAAGTGTTTTACACTTAAAAATCTATTTTTCAATCATTCTAGTTCTTAAAATATCTAAAAAAACTCATTTATATCTTCAAATAACCCGAAAAAGATCCAAAAACAAAAAAATCATTTAAAAGAGAAAAATGTTCAATGATAAAAAAAACATTATGGATTCTTGTAGAAAACATCTATCTTTTAGTTTTTTTTAATAACAATAGGAGTAAAAATCTTCAATGATGATGATAATAGTAGCTTGGGTAAAAATAAAGTCTAAGACAATATTTATTTTTGTATTTGAATTTGTGTTTAAGTGCGTTTTAAAAATGTATTTTATTTGAAAAAATATCACATTAATTTTTTTTTAATATTTTTTAATGATTTTAATATATTATGTTAAAAATAAAACAAAAATATAAAAATTATTTTTAAGCCAAAGACATTTCTAAAAAGCATATGCAATGTAATGTCAAAACTAAATTAACCAAGAAAATAAAACACACCAAAAGAACTAAAAAAGGCCATTCGCTTTTAAACAAAATTACGAAAGCACCCTCTTCCCGCCTCTTTAAATACCCTCCCTTCCCTCTTTTCACTTCCAAAATAAATCATGGCGCCAAAAAGATCTTCTACAATCCAAATCGGTAAAAGATGAAACAATTCACAAAACCTTAATTTTCCATCAATCAAATCTTCAAATTAACGATTTCTAGCCTTAATTTTTCCAACATTCTTTTGTTTTTGTGTTCTACAGGTAATTGTGAAGTTGCTGTGGAAGCAAACAAATTCGTTATTAACGATTCAGAACCAAAAAGTCTGCACATCTCAATCAATCGAAATGCAAACGTTAAAATTTCAGGTATTTTTTTATTTGAATTTCTTAGTCTAATTATTATTATAAGGTTTATTATTATGTGTTTAAATTGAGTCAATAATAACTTTGAAACAGTGAAGGATGAGCTTAATAATGATTTTTTGCTATCAAATATCGAAAAAAGAGGTAAATCTTTTGTTCATTTTAGATGAGAGATTAATTAGGACTACAAATTTGTGGCTTTCTTTGGGTTGTTGATGATTTTTTTTGTGCATTAGTGAAATTCGAGGATGATTATGCTTTTTTCGTCGTGAATTCAAAGGATAAAGATAGTAATAGCAAATGTTATCTTGAGGTATGTTATTGCATACTGGGTATGATTTATTTTTGATGCATTCGTGTGTGTGTGTGTTTGGCTGTTTGGTGAATATATTTATATGATGGGTTTTTGTTTATTAATTGATTTTTTAGGAAGTTTTAAAGATTTATACAAGAGAACTACCTGCAATGAATTATGCTGCTAATACTGGAAAACAATCAATGTTTCTTGAAAAATGTATCTCCAAGGGGTATTGATTACTTTTTCTCTTGTCTATTTTAGTTGTACGCCCTTCGTTGTTTTGAAATGCTTTATGTACTAACACTAATCTTGCAGGAAATACTGTACACTGCTTTTGAAATCCAAGTCAACAGAAGGTCCTGGTGAGGTAATCCTGCTTTGTCCCTCTAAGTGTTTATTTGGTTGTGTACTTCAGAAGGAAAACAAAAAAACAGTATTCCCTGAAATCTTCTCATGCATTGCAAATGGTTTCTATGTTGAGGTGTTGCATCTTATACACGTGCTATAGGTGGTAAACTCTAATCTACATGTTAGCTTAAAAAAACAATTTTGTTATCTTGACTAGTGATGAAGTATAAACATCAGATATATTTATGGAACAAGGTTTTTTCGTGGTTGGAATATGGATTGGTTAAGTGTCTCTTTAAGTAGCTCTCTCCTCTAATGTCAAGGAAAACTTTCTTGATGAATGTTTCTGAGTGCCTGCAAAATATCCTCTTTTAGGGTGTTTAAGGACTCTCCGATGGTAAAGTCAATAAAATTATAGATAAAAAGGGTGATAAATGTGCTTAAAGAACTTTAAATTATGAAATTTAGTTTGTTTTTGTGTTGAAATTATATGCTTTTATTGTAGAAAAACTTGAATCTCTTATCTGGTAGTTCAGGGGGTATTTATAGCCGTTGATCCTTGTCTTTTTCCTCGGTGGAGGGATTGAAGAGTGATTTCACCATAATACACAAGCATTAATGAGCATCAATGATGGATAATTATTCATTACATAAGTATTAATGAGCATTAATGGAAATGAATATCTCTTATACAAGCGTTAATAAGGGATAAATATTCCTTACACAAACATGAAAGAGGAAAGAAGAAAAAAGGACCCAGGGCATGTCTTTGGGCTTAAAAGGAGGTCAATATCTACCTTTTAGGGCTGGGCTCAGGTGGTGCGCTTGAGTCCATAAAGAGGGGGTTGGGTGGATGTCCAACACCTGGGCTCAGGCATGTCCATCCCATTATTTGGGCTCGGGTACTCTACCTGAGCCCCTTAAAGGTGTCTTGGAAATGGACTGAAAAAAAATGGTCCCATGACTTTTATGGGTTTTGTGTTAAAGAAAAAAGGGATAAAATCTTGATCCATCAACTAGGGTGCATTGTTATTAGAGAATATAGGTGGTCCTAACTTAGTTTTCCTGCTTTCCTGCCTATTTTGACTTTTGTCTCGATTGTGTGATTTCTTTAACTTCCAAGCAGTTCATGAAAGTGCAAGAATTTGCATTTGCATATTGTGAACAATGAATTGATTGCATCAACGAAGAAATTTAGCTAGCATTTTTTAACAATGGCCTTGTAACTCAACTTTTTTATGTTACTAATGCAGGTTATAGCTGCAATTACGTATCAAATTATCCCTGCTGACATGCAGTACGCTGAGGTTCCTCTTGCTGCTGTTAGTGCAGTCTACCAACGCAAGGTTTATTGTCTGCTTATTTACTGCTGAAACACATTGCTACTCTTCTGAACCAATGATTGATGATATGAGTCTGTTCAGGAAATTTTGCTCTGAACTTTACTGCTACTTCAATTACTCAGGGTTTTGGTCACTTCTTGTACATGGAATTGAGGAAGAGACTTCAGAATGTTGGTGTTCATACAATATACTGCTGGGGTGATAAGGGATCTGAAGGTTTCTGGGTTAAACAGGTAATGCTCAATTGAGAATGTCTTCGGATTGGAGCATGATATGTTCTTATTGATTTGAGTTACTATTCCAGATGTCTTTCCGCAATGTATAAAATTTATATAGTGAGAACAGGCCTTCTGTTTTTCCTCCAACAGCAGAATTATGCAAGATGGAGTTTTCCAATAGCTAGTTAATCCAAAACAACAGCGTTTTTGTCCATGTCTTGCAGAAGTCACTATGTGATTTAAGTTTGAACTTTTGTAATATAATGAAAACGAATGCAGGGTTTTGCATCAATAGCAGAAGTGGATAAAAAAGGCAGACCTCGCAGGCTGCCTATTAAGCCCAACATCCGTAGAGCATTATGCTTTCCTGGCAGTTCGACTCTTATGGTTTCTCATCTAAACGAGGGGAATTCAGCTACCCCTGAGGCCTCTCTGCAGTTTTGTTTTCCACTAAAGCCTTGTAATAATTCCTCATCAGCTGTTTATAGATCTGCTGAGTCTGGCTTTATTGCAGAGGATTACACTACTTTGAAGTCACAAAACCAAATAACTTCCAGGATAGAAAATTCTCATCATGAAAGATTTGCGAAGGATGAATTTTCTGGAGCAGATGCCAATCCAAGTAGTAAGACGAATTCTATTTATTTATTTTCTAACATATGCTGCTTTTAATGCATAGTGATGTTTTTCATATTTCATTATTCGGCTTAAGCCCTGCATAAATGCTTTAGAAATATTTAAAGTGAAACATCTCTTCTATTTCTGCATCTTCAGATCCCAACTTTCCACTCCTACCCTTTCTAGCAAATTTCCATAGGTTACTAGGATAGGCTTCTACCTTCTTTTTAATTTTTTTTTTCTCAACAGGCCTTCCTCAGAGCCCGGATTGTGGTGACCTAGCTCCTTCTGAGAGAGGGGAATGCAGCAAGATGACAACTGCTGCAGAATTAGCCAAGACTAGAGCTGATGCTGATGTCAAATGCAATTATAGCTATATACAAGGTACTAAGAGGAGGGCTTGGGAAGCTTCATTGTCATCATTGAAGACTAAAAAGGTGAAGGGAAGCCATCAAACTGACTATGAATCAGATTCTGGCCGCGGGTCAGATTCAGAAAGATTCACAACTGATCCATGTTTTAGGGGGTGCTCCTTGGGAATTTCAAAAAATAACTCTTTCGGAAAAGCTACTTCTATGGATCCTTTGACTCGTAACTGCATGGAAAATAATGTGAAAGAGGACAAATCAAGTAATAGAACATCAGAGGTTCTTGTCAGCAAAGAATTTCAGTCTAAAGGAGAATGCTTTAGAATCATGTTGATGAATATTGCTGATGATGATAAGAAGACGCATCTAACAAAGGTATATCCAATGCTGATTCCTGTTCCACATATCATATATAAACATCACCATGAATTTCTTTTGGCACTTTTAGTGCTGTGATTGAAGATTGAGATATTCTGGGGTTCAGGTTTAGAATCCATGTGAATGCTTTGACATATTACTAAATCAGGACATTTTCATCCTTTCCCATTTACTTTATGATTTTGCAGCGAAATGCTTTCCATGTTTTATTCCTCCCAGAAATTGTGTACAGGTGCCATGCATGTAGCTATCTTGATTAATAGCTACATAATTAGTTGTTGCTGAATATGGAATTTGAAGTGCTTCTGTGGTGCACTCAGTTAACTCCTATACAAATCATTTGTATTGGCGCTTTGCCAAATGACTTCTAAAGGATTTGTCCCTCTTTTGTTATGAAAAGCAGATAAGGTTGAGCATGCACAAATCAATTGTGTTGGTCACTGATTTTTCTCCCAGACATAACTAGTTATTCATTTAGAATAATACGTCACTGAGGCTGAAGATAAGGTTTTGAGCCACAAGAATTATTCTTTCTAGCTTGAATACTTGATTTGATTGTTCATTCCCCTGCTAAAATGCCCATTCCTCGTGAGTTAATTGTATTGTATGGAATGTGGTTATATTATGTGTGTTTGTTGAGAATTAGTACCTTTTGTATAGGTAATTGAAACTCTTGGTGGTGCCGTTACTCCTGATGGAAGTGTAAGCACTCATGTTGTCACAGGGAAAGTGAGAACAACTTTGAATTTCTGCACTGCTTTGTCTTCAGGGTTAGTCTTTTCTTGATCTACCATTTTCTTTTTAAAAATTGGATAGTCTGCAATCTGTATATGCAATTGCGATGTCAAAATAGCTCAATGCTCTAGTTTAAAAACTTTCCCCATTGTTGACATACATACATTTTTGAACACGCATACATTATTATTGCTTAAATTATTTTATGCTAACCTGGACGTATCGCCCCTTCCCTTAAGCAGAGCTTGGATAGTCTCATCAAAATGGTTAAAGGAAAGCTTTCGCAAAGGCAGTTTTGTGGGTGAGTTGAAAACAGATTAAAGCTTGAGTGTTTTAACACCCGTCTAGACAATTCTCGTATCTCCTTTTAACCAGTCTGATGTACAGACGAATTGCCTTATATACTGTACGATGAAGAATATGTGCTGAAGCACAAAGCTGAGTTAAAAGATGCTGTTCTCAGAGCGAGAGCAAGACCCCAAGCTCTTCTCAAAGGGTATAACGTATGCATAGCAAAGCATGTCCAGCCTCCTTTTCAAACTCTATCTGCCATTGTTGAGTCTGCTGGTGGAAATGTAAGTTTAGAATCTCATCTAGTTTGACTATATGTGGTGCACATTTGTGAATGATAATTTTGTTTTTCATGGCCAATTTTTATCATCTATATCAATGTACAGGTGAGATGGGTTACAATGTGAAAACTGAAACACAGAGAATCACCTTTTGTTCTAGTGGATTTTGTATAATGCGGATATAGGGACTGGTTCTGCTTCTTGATTAGAACCCTTTGATATCTGCTAACCATGGTGAAACAAATACAGGTAATTTCTGGACTAGATAAAGAAAATGAAGCATCAAAAACAATCTTTGTTGCCTGTGAAGAAGACATTGAAGAAGCATTATCAGCTGCAAAGAAAGGAATGCGGACTTTCAGCAGTGACTGGCTGATGAACTGCATCATGAGGCAAGAACTGGACCTGGAGGCACAACAATTTGCAGAGTCCTTGTGAGGAGACTAATTTATACTCACGTATTAAGTTTGGACGCCCCTTTTTAGTTCTTGCATTTGTAAGTAGGAGGAAATTACGGTCTCAGAAAAGCAAGTGCAAGTATTTATCCACGGAGTTCTTTTTGAATCTTTCAGGTGATTACTTGAATCCTGTATATTGAACTGTTGTTATGAAACTTTAGCTAGCAGGGGAGGTCAACTGCTGACCTGCAAACCTTAGTACCTGAACTATTGTTCTTTGAGTTTTGACAGTTAAAATTAGGAACCTGCCAGAGCAAATAATTCTTGTCTTTGGGTTTTTAGCCCTTCAATTTTTGAAAACCTAAAACTTAATCCCTCAACTCTTGCTGACTGTTATTTTATTAGAACATCTACTGGTTTTTTCTTAGTTGCAAACCTAACATTTGACAATTCTTAGAGACAAACCAACATGGTAAAAGCTCAGAGAATAATGTTTTCAAAAGACAGTGGCCAGCAATGGTCAGGAGATTGATTCAATGGTTTTCAAACACAGAATTAAGTCATAGACGGATTTAAATCTAGGGTTTACTCTAATTTACTCCATCTAACAATTTAAACGTCACTCGTGCACAAAAACGACATTCTGTCTTTGCTGTGAACAAATCCAAGTATCCGAAATTATAAACTTCATTTCATACCCTCACTAATTTTCCATTTTTATACTTAAAGCTATATTTCTCTTGATTTTAACACTAAAGTCCCTGAAAAGTTTCAATAACACCACCCACCCATAAAACTAACAAGAAATTCTATTTTTCATTTTATTTTATCTTTCTACTCAAATCTCATAAATAAAAATCTAAGAGAAACTCAAAAATGGGGAAAAACAAATTCATAGGTGGGTTACTGTTAAACTTTATTAGCTGAACCATGGGGATGAGGTTGAAATATTTTAAGCTATAATGGTTGAAATGAAAGATTAATGAATATTTGGAGGCAAATATTTAATTTTTAAAACAACAAAACACAAAGGATAAGAAAAGAGTATTTGGAGATAAGGCAGTGGACAGTGAATCCCGGAGAGAGGGGACACACGTATAATAGTCCACAAACGAGGATACCCGCATAGTCAGAATCTCATCTCCCTTCCCAATTGACTATAGATACATACCTGGGCACTTCATTCCAGTTTCTCGAGCCAAGAAAATGGCAGCAGAACCTGTATTTGTAAGTGGAGCTACTGCTATTCCCTCAAAGTTTCAGTCTTTTACAAGAAACATCAATGACAAGTCACAAGCCAAGCTTCTTTTATACTCGAGAGTCAGAGCTTCACAAAAACATTCCATGGATGACAAAAACAATGTCTACAAACAACTGGGTTAGTTTGTTTCTCTCTGTTCTTTAGTTCTCTCTCTCTGTTTATATATTTACATCTCTTGGTGTTCGTAGTTGTCAGAGGGTCTTAACCCATTAATGAAAATGAATTGGTTAGAGCTTAAATTTGGAATTTTCTGTGGTCAAATGTAGGAGAAATCGAAAGGGTTTTTGTTAAAATGTCTAATTTAACTGTTTGGGATTGATTTTTCAGTTTATTTTATGTATTTTGTGGTTGGTTTTCCAAAAAAGCTCAGTTTTTTTCAGCTTTTGTAATGAAATTTTGAAAACAAGGCCATGAAGGTAAGTGCTTTTAGCATTCTGGAACTGCTTTGTTTTAGTTTTCCTGGATAAAGTTGATTTCTTTACTTGTTGTTATCTCTTGGCAAGAAAAGTAGTTTGAAAATGCTAATAAATAGCTCATTGGAAATTCAAAAACTCAACTTCAAGCATCACAATATTTGTTAAAATCTCAGGTTAGCGAGCTGATTATCCAGTAATTTTGACGGCCATGTTCTTGTATTTATCCTTTTTGTTTGTGTTTAACATAATTCATCAGGTGTCAAGCTGAATCTTAGTTTCATCTCTGTTCACAAGTTTCGTTGTTGTTCACATTAACATGTGTTGAGGTTTTTTATTCTGTCATGATCGATCTTCATAGTAAAAATGTGGTGCTCGTGATGCTTGTTGAGGCTGTCTAATGACTTTAATTATTTGTTTTTCTTGACAATCTGAAGAATGGTCTAAATGAATTTTAGGAGAATAATGCAGTAGGCTAAAGCTGTAATATATTCAAGGATGAAGATTTTAAGACATAGAATTGAAATTCAGGTTAATTTGTTCTGTCATATTATATATTACTGGAGCACAGCTCATTGATGTCATGGTGTATTTTCACATCTTGGAATGTTTGTGCCTGCTTTCAGCTGTACTAATTACCAGAGGATAGAGTTATATAAATGTAGAAGAAATTGAAATATGATCTTGAATCAGCCTTATCAGATGGTGGTTGCTATTTTCCAAATGCATGTATGTCTTGGTGTATGCTGTTTCATCTGGTGCTTTCTCATAGCTGTAGTTTTCACTTCTAAGTGGTAAGTTTTTTTAGGTTTGTTTTCTTTGAAAAAGAATATTGAAGATACGGTTCTCCGTGCTGAGATGTTAGCACCAACAGCACTGGAACATGAGGAAGCAAGACGAATCAAGCAGGAAGAAATGATACATGAGTGCAACTTATGGGAAGACCCTGCTAAATCCAATGAAATCCTCATCAAATTGGCTGGTAGTGCCAAAGCAATTGATGCTCTCAAAGACTTGAAATACAAGGTGATACACGTGGAGATCATTTTCTATGAGTTTTATCTATAGAATTGACATTTATGTTTACAGGAAGCATACAACAAGACTAGGTTTTGGTTAGCCATGGGACTAAAAGCTTAGTGTAAAGCCTGCATAGGGCCATCATGAAGCATTATATTTTTCTCTGTACTAAATACTCAGACTTTTTACAGCCAAGATATTTGTAATTGTGTATATTTCTTAGGCTGAAGAGGCAAAGCTGATCTCGCAGTTGGTGGAGATGGAAGCTATCAATTACCAGCTTTTTAAGCAGGCTTATACTGCATCTTTAGATGTGAGGAAGCTCTTAGATCAGTATGAGATGTCACGGCTCCTCAAGGGACCATATGACAAGCAGGGAGCTTGTGTAGTTATTAGAGCTGGATCTAAAGGACTTAACCATGAGGTTTGGTTGTGCTATTACTGTTCTGTCTGTGGTTTGAACATCGTAGCGCTCTCTGTCTAACAAAAGTATTACAAATTTCCTCACTCAGATATGGAAAGAAGAACTTCTGAATATGTATGTCAAATGGGCTGAAAAGCTAGGTTATAAAGGCAGGCTGGTTGAGAAGCATACTTCCATGCATGGAGGTATCGAGTCAGCGACTATTGAATTCGAATTTGAGTGTGCTTATGGTTATCTTTCCGGGGAGAGAGGCATTCACCATAAGATAAATTCTCAAAATGGATCTGTTCACCATGAGGTAAGCCATCCAAACTGCTCTCATCTGCCTAAATTTAAGAAAAGGACCACTTGTATTTCCTTGAAAATAATTCTTCTGATTTTTCAATTCCTGATAAGAATTAACCATTTTTTCTGACACCTGAAAATGTTGTTTTTTGTAAAATTTATACTCTCTGTTTTAAGCCCATGGCCTGAAAACTCTATTTAGTTTCTTTGATTGTTGGATTGTTTCAGCTGTGCATGTCTACTAGTATATTTGCTTGTTAGTTTGTGCAAGGTTACAAATACAATTCTGCTTCTCCTGGTTTTCCTTTTGGACATGGCCATATTATAACGTACCATGTTATACTGTTATTTCCACTAAAGCATATTAATCACCACCATGTTTTACAAATTGTTGTTTCTCTGGTATGCTGTAACTATTTGTTTGAAAATTGGAAACTATGCAGGTTACCACAGCATGTGTAGACGTTGTACCTCTATTTCTTGGAACAGGTTTTGACTTTCAAATAGATGATGAGGAATTGATTGTCTCGTGTTCTCCCTCATTGCTAAGAGACAGGAAGAGCCGAACTGAACTGACAGTTTGCCTGCAGCATATTCCTACTGGCATAAGTGTTCAGTCTTCAGGTACTCAATTTTGTACCAGAATCTTCTGCATTTTAGTCTAGGGCTTGAAATTACTCTGTTTGATATGGAAAACTTTCAAAGTGGAAACTTTTAGCAGCTTTGCAGTCGAAGTTTTTTTTAGTGAAACAGGCACCGCCTGTGTTAGGGTAAAAGCTGAGATGAAAAATTCAAATGTTGAAAGGAATGCATTCTAGTTATTTTAATTTCCCTCGCTTTAAATTTTCATGGAAAAAAATGAAAAGAAAGGTTTTAAAATCCGTTGTCCAGTTATGTGATTTTTCAGATCTTGGTCTTTATTCCTAGTTACCTGTGTGCAAATGAATCACATACAAGTGGTAACAATGATTTTAATTACCAGGTTGTAGGCACAGGAAATTATGATATTTTGCTCATTTGCACATGACATGCTAATTAATGAAAGAAAGAAAAAAAGAGGCGCGTGTATTGGAGGCACAGATAAAACTTGTTCAAGCTTTGTCTTGAGCTCACTTTTGAAAGTGTAAGAGCTCATGATTGAAGAATTAATCACTTCTAAACCGCCTTAACCTCTGTCTTCTCTTCCAGACTTTCTCTGATGGGCACGGTTCAATTCGTGAAGTGATATTGTCATGTTCATTTTCACATGCAAATGCCAACCAGCCAGTTCAACCTTTCTCAATGCAATACTATATATTTGTAATTGTCTTTATTTGTTTCAGTGTGCTCTATAATTATTTCAATTAGCTTATAAGAAGGGATTAAAAATGGCTATTTTTATTTGCAGGTGAGAGGAGCCATTTTGCAAATAAGGTGAAGGCTCACAACAGATTGAAAGCCAAGCTTCTTGTGATTGCAGAGGAGCAAAAGGTCTGCGATGTGAGTAGCATCAGGAGAGCTGACATTGTGGATGAGTGGCAAAAAGAGACCAGGAGGTATGTGTCTCAACCGTACAAGCTAGTACAAGATGTAAGAACGGGCATTGAACTGCCTGACCTAAACTCTATTTTGGATGGAAATATCAATACTCTTATCGGAGCCCATATTAATATTAGACATACAGAATAATTTTGCATTGCTATCATAGCTTTGTACTTAAATGAGACCATTTTTGTTACCTATCATGTGATTTTGATTCTTTCGAACTCTAAAATTGAGCAATATCCCCTGCCCATTTTAGGCATTGAAACAAAAAAATGGCAATCAAATATCACTGAGGATCTTTTAAGCCCATAATTGTAAACTGCAAATTAAGGGAGAAAGGGCTTTAGTTTACAAATATTACATTGCATGTCCAACAATAAAATGATCCATATGATTTGCCAACTTCATCAGATAGAAAATACTGTATTTCAAGTTTTAGCAGGATGCCTGTTAATCAACAACGAACAACATCATGCAGTTGTTTCATAGTATATGCATACAAGAGGAGGCTATTCGATCAAATCAAGCGTCTTTGATCTGTTAAGAAATTATGGAAGGAGCAAATTGAGAAGAAAATTACATCTCAGATGTAATTTTCAAAAGAGCCTTGCATTTAGTTGTGCCCCTATGGAAAGGTTTGATGGCCCAAACCACTTTTTAGCAGTGTTATGAAATCGCTTCATATGCATAGTGAATGTGCATTTTTTTTAGGAAAAAAAACACAGTGAATCCGATCAATTACTGTAACTGGGAACTGGTCCGTTATAGTAATATGATTCACTCTTCTAGACTCTGTTCAGAACCTTAAATACAATTCTATGATCATGATTTCTTTTAGGGGGTAATCCTCATGGTTTTTTAAATACACCTCGTGATAACGTGGTAACGCAACTTACAATCAAGATTAAAATTTGATTTTAAAATGCCAAAAAAGATCTGATAGGAATGTGACATAATTATTAACATGTTTCAAGACACAAGTGTTATTGTAATTCAATCAAATGACACCACAAAACGAGTTAATATAGTTTTTTCAAGAACTAAATAATACAAGAATCACTCTTATACATTAAGCATTATACATTAAGCATTTCAAGAACTAAATGATGCAAGAATTACTTTTACAGTCTCAGTAACTTCCAGTTCAAAGCAACTTCATTTCATCATCCCGAAGATTTAACAATTGATTCATCTGTAACCAGTTTAGCTGTCCTGGCATACAAATTACCCTCCCTATCTCTTTATCTTCCCGAGTTCCGAACTTCTTGTGTGTGTGTGTGTGTGTGTGTGTGTATCAGAACCCCATTTCGTCCATAACATCTGAAAGAGAGAAGGGTGTGAGAAGGGTGTCTAAATCAGAATATTGTTTCAAGTGGACGGTACTATATATGTGTATCAGCTTTGGCCATAACATCTGAAAGGAAGAAGTGTGTCGAGCATCAGAGCCGGATTCATCTGTTTATATAAAAGTTTCAGATGGAACCCCATTTCTAAGTGCATGGAACGGATGGTAACAGGCATTTCATTTTATTGATAGTCTTGGTCGGGGATTCTCAGTCCTTTGATACTTCTTAGTGCTATATCGATATGCATGCATGTTAGCAGCTGGCTAATAAACCTCTCTTATCTTCCAAAGAAAAATAATGGCGTCCGTCAATCTAAAAAGATCAAGGGATGTAAGTGGTGAAAGGCGCGAGAGGAAAAACGACTGCGCTAACGAGGCAAGGCCTAACGAAGTTGAGTGGCAAGCTGGTGGGTGGTCAAAGTCTTAATTATAAATGATAGCTTAGAGAGAGAGATAATGGAGCAAAAGGTGATCAAAAGTCAACCAAAAGCTCGTTTACAAGGGATAGTAATGGTTTGGAAATTAGTTCTGTATGCTTGGATTTTCAGAAAGGAGGAGCATGTTCTTCCATAGGAAAGGCGTCTGATGATCATGGGGCTGGCTCAGGTCTGCTTTGAGAAAACGCATGGTTTATAGCATCTGATTTGGAAAGAAAAGTACAGTCGTCCCCAAGCCTGCAAGATCCACCCTGAATCTTGCTTGATGCTTGCTAGAATTGCCACTGTCAATTCTTTAATTCCAATGAACACGGACGTACTATTTGGGTCCCCTCCCCTTAATTCGCAACGCAGGGTTCCTTACCCCTAATCCCAACTCCATAATCACCAGCCATTAGCCAATCAATTCTCATCATTTTCTTTAAAAAAATTTAACAAGCGCCTGGGATACATATGAAAAATATCCTTGGTTTTTGTTTTTTTTTTGTTTTTTGATTCAATCAATTATTTCTTGAATCATGAAATTTCAAATTCAATATAGAGATTAGTTAAAATATAAAGGAACTTAATTGATCGCGGAAGAGGTAATTTTTCATATCATAGTTATTAAACTTCATCAGCCCAATAAATCTAACTAGAAAACCATTTTTTTTTTTCTGGGTTAGTCCTCGGATCGGCTTTTACAACTAATTAAACCTAATAAACTCGGTTTCCATCTTCCTCGGGTAAAAACAAGGAAAAAACTCTCATCATTCATTTTACCAAATTAATTTAAGAACCGGAACTTGGGCAAATTAGAATGGCATACATATAATATATTTATTTATTTATTGGATTCTTTTTGTTTCATAGATTAGGAATAACAAAACACACAATCTATCATTATCTCTTAATTAATCCACACACACACACACCATCTGGACTAGCTTCAGATGGCAATTCCTGTAGCATTCCAGTACTTGAGGATATTGCTGTCCAAGCTTCGGCATGCTAGTCTCTTCTTTATTGACATTTGCATTCTGGTGATCTACAAGGGATAAAAAAAAATTGAATTGAGCATAGAAAGCTAGTTAATTACTCAATAAATAATAATTAATATGCTTTTTTTCTCAATTTCTATTCCATGACAATCATCCCTATTTTACTAATTATAAAATACAAAAAGATACGTCCTTGGGAATTTTGTTTTATTAAGAAAATGCAAAAATTTCAATTTCTTTGGGATTTGTTCTTTTCGGAACCATTTATTTCGTGCCTGTTTGGTATCAATTGCTTTTTAAATTTTTTTATTTATTTAAAAATACATTGAAATTATATATTGTTTTATTTTAAATTTTTATTTTTGATATCAACTAATCAAAATAATATAAAAATATAAAAAAATAATAATAAATAACCTATTTAGCTGGGGTCAAACACCTAGTGTAATACTAATAATTGTAGTCTAGGGAAATTCATAAAACTCACGGTGGTGGCCGTGGCATTGGCGGATAAACAATTATAACATCATCTTGACGACGAGGACGAGAACGACGAGAACGACGACGACGACGACGAGGGACACTAGCACTCATTAGCAACACACCCTGTAAAAGAAGTCATGGTTTATCGAATTGCTAGCTCAATGCTTACATCCATAGAAGCTAAAAAACAGGTCTATATTGTTCATGGGCAGGATTATAACTCTGATCCATGCAATGACTTAACTGTAAAAGGATCTTGTCTCCCATGGTCGTTGTCATCATCGTCGTCGTAGTCCTCGTCGTCGTCATCCTGCAAAACAGCACGGTATAAGTAGTCAGTAAGTTATAGATTGTTGTTGGGATGAGGCCTAAGTGATTCACCTGTTCGAGCCCCTCAAGGTTGACTAGACGAAGTGTATCATCGTTCTTGACCCCGCAATGTTCAAGGATATCCGTGTCGAGCAGCAACCGGCTATCATAATATAAATATTGCTGCTCAATAGGAATCCCTTCTGTTTCTTTGATTTTGGCCTTGACGCTCGAGATGTTATCTGTGCTCGCCACGTCCAGAGTGATTCGTTTGCCTCCAAGTATGATGTCCACGGTGATCTGCATAGCTGCTAGGAGCCTGAGAACAAAGACCAAATATAGATAGTAAAATCCTGATGATTATTAGAGTAATTAGCAAATGATTTGGTTTAAATATCTCTTTTCTTGAAGAGGGATTTTAGTGCTTATGAGCTAATTTGATTGATAGAATGGATTCATGAGAGGCATGGTTTTTGTAGGTAGTCTGAGTATTTTCCTTGTGCTTAAGCTAGCTTGAACAAAAAAAGAGAATTTTTAGGTCAAAAGCAATGGCATCCGATTCAAAAGAAAAAAAAAGGTTAAATCATGGCATGGAAGATATATACTACTCCTGATCATGTGAAAAATTTCAAGTATAAATTCTTCACGTAAAATCGGGGTTCCTTTCCAAGGTTATTTGATTGATTGATTGTATTATATATAGTGGCGAATAAGAAGCTTCTATCGGCGAGGCGATGTCTGATGGGAAAATATATCAAATAATCATAAAAAAAATTATTGTTAGGTGCAGCTGGTCACTAATAGATTTTTATATATCAGCACACTCTCGTGAGCAAACTTGATATTTAAATGGTTGAATATCTTACAGGTTTTTTTTTTTAAAAAAAAAGTAGATTTGAGTTTTAATTAAAAGAAAAGAGATACAATAATAGATTTTAAAAAGCTTAGTGCGTAGGTAAAAATAGATACACCACACTACCTTTTTTCTACAATTAATTTTGCATAAAAACAAATGATTCGAGATATCTGAACAAATCTTGTCATAAAATTAATTTTGTATATAAATTAAAGTTCGAGGGTTCAGATTCCTTTTATATTCTTGAATATGACCAATATATATATATATATATATATTCTAGATGTTATTATTGGAAAATTGTCTCGTGCTTTCAAGTGGACAGTACTATATATGCATCAGCTTCGGCCATTATAACATCTGAAAGGAAGAAGGGTGTCTAAGTCAGAACCAGATTCATGTGTTCATATAAAAGTTTCAGCTGGAACCCTTAATTTTCTAGGTATAGTGTGTTTGGGAGCGCAGTGCAAACCGTGTTTTTTTAAAGTTTGAATTTTTTTTATTTAAAATAAATTTTTATATATATTTTTAAATTGTTCGATGTACTGATATCAAAAATAATTTTTAAAAAATAAAAAAAATTTATTTTAATATATTTCTAAGCGACAAATACTTTAAATTACCACCACTATTACAATGTTAAACATATTATAAGTGCATGGAACGGATGTTAACATGCACTTCGTTTTCTTGATATTCTTGGCCGGGGATTCTCAGTCCTTTGATACTTCTTGGTGATATATCGATATGCATGCATGTTAGCAGCTGGCTAATAAACCTCTCTTATAGGTAGTCTGAGTATTTTCTTTGTGCTTAATTAAGCTAGCTTGAACAAAAAACAAAGAATTTTTACGTCAAAAGCAATGGCATCTGATTCAAAAGAAAAGGAAAAAAGGCCTATCATGGCAGGCATGGAAGATACTCCTGATCATGTGAAAATTTTCTAGTATGAATTCTTCATGTGAAATCGGGGTTCCTTGCCAATTTTATTTGATTGATTGTATTAAGAAGCTTCTATCTTCTGAGGCGATGCAAATAAGAGTTTAATAATCCTAATGGATATGTCATTGTACTCGATTCAATTATAAAACTAATCCAAAACTTATACTAATAAGCTCAAACTTTAATCCAAACAAATTTTGAATTCTAATTAAAAGTAAAATATTAATTAAGTTCAAATAAAGTTATGTGTGTAACTGATGTAAAAGAAATAAAGTCCATAAATCCGATTCCTATGCTGCCATGATAAGAGAAGAAGAAAAGAAAATATTGCAAATTTGATACAAGACTTATTTATAGCCTGCAATACCACCCAATAATCCTAGAAACTAAATGAGAAGTTGTCGTCCAAGTAGTTTACTAGATAGAAGAAGATTTTAATTATAACCTTGTATTTGTCATTCTTTTAAAAGGAAACTAATTGTTGTCCTTAACCTTCCTTATAGAATTAGAAAACTCTCCAAAATAAGCTAATCAATCTCTTATGAAATACCATCAGCCCTTCTTTACTTGTGTAGTTAGGATGAACTATGAATAAGGAATCCATGAATAAGGAGTCTTTATCACACTTGAAAATTATGTTGTAGTCCATTAAAAATCCTTGTAGAAATACAAAATTTTCAAAAACAAGCTACCACATCCTTGTAGGAAAAGGATCTTTGCCAAATAGAAACTCCACAAGTCAAAATAAAATAAATAACAAAACTTGTATAACTTGTTCTGACCTATACCGTAAGGTCTTCCAAAACTTCATTGACCTAGAATTTTATCCTAACATAGAACAATATTCTAGGAAACTCTAGGTAAATTTTCAGCTCAATACAACAATTGGATTGAGAATTATGATTACTTTTGTAAAACTGGACAGTTCCCAGTACTTCTGAGGCATACTTATTAAATCCGTTCTGGAGTTATCTTGTCAAGAGATCAGGTTTTAGAGTATTTAAGTTGACTCGGGTCAACTTGAAAAAAATTAAAAATAATTGTTTGAGATTTTAATATTATACATGAAAAAATTAAGAAATAATTCATATATATTGTAAATAATAAAATTTAAAAGATTATTTCAAAAGATTTTTATTTTATGTTTGAAAAATATTATCTTCATTTTTATTTCAAAAGATTTTGAATTGAAGTATTTAAATAAAAAAAATTCTTATTCCACATTAAAAAAAATACATTTTTTTATGAGAACATAATATATATATACACACACTTCTTGAACATATTATAAATACATTAGAAAATATTTTTTTTTCTTTCAATTATTTCACAATTAAAAACAACATGCATTTACCGCGAGCAACCTATCTAGTGCGAACCAAATCATGCTATGAATTCCCCTTGGATTTACAAGAAACATAAATAATTATATTGGACATATTTTATTCCGCAAGATTACGAGCCGCCGATCTGGGTCTGAATATTATAGATTTCGGTCTTTTGTGATTTTTGGATTTTTTTTATCAGTTTTGTTAGAAGTTTTATGGGATTAACATGGTAATTAAGAAGGTTTGTTTATTTTTTAAATTTCTTGAGTTTAAATTTTAGAATCAGTATGTACAATAATTATTAATTTTATAATGTATCAAATGTAAAATCATCCGATGAAAAACTTAATTAGTTTTAATTAATGCGTAACTGTAATCATTAAAAATACTTTCTTTGTTAGAAAATGCGCGCGCGCGTGTGTGAGCCGGCCACTAGCAACTTGTTCTGCCCTAGAATGTTTGACTAATTGCTTGTATTAAAAAAATACAACAATTAAAGCACGTGATTAACAGACATTATTATTGCTTGATAAAATAACAAAGATTATCACCACAACAAATAGAAGGGACATAAATAATAATAATAAAAACAGCAGCAACAATAATAATAAAGAAATTTTGAGGGTTTGTTCTTTTTATGATATTAGATTCGAACCATGTGGTTGCTAATATGATGACCACTGGAGACTTTCATAATCGTTGACTTTAGGGTCCGTGAGATTAGTTGAAGTACGCTCAAGCTGGCTCAAACACCCACGTTAATAAAACAAAATTAAAAGAAACTAGGGGAGAGGAAATCAAGATCATGTGATTTTTCTATTAAATTTAGATCCAAAAATAAAATTCCTCAATTCAAAGTATATTCATAATTGTTTTTGCTTTTTATTTTTTTGAATGAAAAATTGAATAACATATTCGTACATGGAGAGCAAAGAGAAATTCTTTCAACAACAAAAAAACATCAAGACTACAACTATTTTTTCATAAAAAAAAATTAATAGTAGTCTGTATTATGATAATTGAATTATAAAATATTTATTTTACTTTATTTAAATGAAAAATTATCATGAAAAAGTTATGTTGTTAAATGAAAAAAGAGAATATTTATATTAGATTTATTATAAAAATTAGATTTATGATTAACTAAATATGAAAATATTTTATATTACCAACAAATATTTGTATATAAAAATATTATATTTTTCATGTTTTTTCTTCATTTGAGAAACTATTGAAAACTTATAAAGAAAAACCGTGAAAAATCTCTAAAATATCTTTTTCATAGGCAGTACAATCTGAAAAACAAAAGGAAATTAGTTTTTTAATGGAGAAATATTGTATTTGAATATGGAGTGACATTTTTTTAAAATTCAATTTTTCTGAAAATTAATATATTAATGTGTTTCTATTTTTCCTCAAATTGATGAACTCATTTTGATTCATCTTTTCTTCCCAACTAATCTCCCTCGTTTTTATTGGTATGAAACGTAGCTAAGCCTATCATGGTGGGAGAAGAAGGACCACTGGAAGGTAGGGTTGATGACTTGATGCACATTTCAAATGCCGATTATGAGAAAGCGGTTGCAGCAGGGAGGATTTTCTTTTTTTTTTTTCTCTCACTTATGGACAGCAAGATGTAAGTTTTATTTTGTAAATTTTTATTCGAGATATAAAGATTTAGTTTGGTGTATCCAAGTTGGTCGAAGATATCCTAAATATTTTGTTTTTTTTTTTTTAATTACTCCAAGAGATATTAATAACAAGTGAAGGGTATGCGTTTGTTGGTCAGGTGTGATCCTGTTTGTTTTTGCATTTTAAAAGTATTTTAAAAAAAAATTAATTTTATTTTTATTTTTTTATTTTCTTCAAATTAATATTTTTTTAGTGTTTTCAGATCATTTTAATACGCTGATATCAAAAATAATTTTTAAAAAATAAAAAAATATTATTTTAATGCATTTTCAAGTGAAAAATTATTTAAAAAGAAATAGCAACCACACTCCTAAACAGTTATAAGCAAACTATGGCTTCCGAAAACAGCTATGTTTCACCAATCGAGCTCTGAACCTTTTTTTTTTAATCACCTAAAAAGTGTTTCTTTTTTCTCTCCCAATTACGAGGACGAAGTGATTTTCTTGTTTCTATTTTCTAAAAAATGTTCTTTTTAAATATTTTATATAAAATATTTCATCATCAAACTTTATAATCTAATTGATTTCATATCATTTAATTATCATCTTTGCCACTTTCTATTGTCATCAGTATCTCATCACTGTCACTCATCACTCCACCACTATTCCATAAACACCACCACTAATTATATTTTTAACATATTAATTAACAATATTCTAAATGGTATGGAATAATCATTTTTTCCTCACACCAAAATCACTGTGGATTACAACAGTAATCCACAGTGCTTTTCTCTTCTTCTTCTTTTTTTCACTTTTTCATTTTTTTTCCTTTTTTTCCTTTTTTTTTCACTTTTTATTTTTTTTATTTTTATTTTATTTTATTGTTATTTTTTTTCCCAAAATTATCTTTGTCAATTTTAGTTTTTTAATATTGAGCTAGTTAAAAATTTTGCTTTATAATTTTTTTCCTTTAAAATACTGTTGATTGCTATGGTGTTTTTCCACATGGTTTTTCTATTTTATTCTTTTATTTTTCAAAATTATATTTCTTGATTTTATTTTTTCAATATTAAGTTGATTGAGAATTTAGTTTTGTAATTTTTTTTCTTTAAAACATTGTTGATTGCTACAGTTTTTCTCCACATGGTTTTTTTTTGTTTGTTTTTTTTTATGATTTTCTCCAAAATTATCTTTTTCAATTTTATTTTTTAATATTGAGCTGGTTAAAAATTACAGTTACAATATGTGAGGGAAGCACTGTAGCTTTTCTCGTAAATTACTGTGGATTGCTATAGTATTTTTTCCCACATAGTTTTTTGTTTTGTTTTTTTTCTAAAATTGTCTTTGTCAATTTTATTTTCTTGATATTAAGCTGATTAGGAATTACAATTAAGTAATAAGCTAAAGGGTGTGGGGAATTCACTGTTCACCCACACCCAATGCATTGTGGATTATAATAGTAATCCACGGTGCATTTCTTTTTTTTTTTATTACTTTTTCGTTTTTTTTCTCCAAATTTCCCCTTTTTTTTTTTTTTTCCAAAATGACTTTTTTTTTTTCCAACTTTCCCCTTTTTTTTGTTTATCTTTTTTTTTTCAAAATTATCTTTGTCGATTTTACTTTTTAATATTGAGCTGGTTAAAAATTTCCCTTTGTAATTTTTTTCCTTTAAAATACTGTGAATTGCTACGGCGTTTTCCCACATGGTTTTTCTATTTTATTTTTTGATTTTTCATAATTATATTTTTTGATTTTATTTTTTTAATATTGAGTTGATTGAGAATTTAGTTTTGTAATTTTTGTTATTTAAAACATTGTTGATTGCTTACAGTGTTTCTTCGTATGGTTTTTTGTTGTTTTGTTTTTTGATGATTTTCTCCGAAATTAACTTTTTTTATTTTATTTTTTAATATTGAGCTGGTTAAAAATTACAGTTACAATATGTGAGAAAAATATTGTAACTTTCCTCGCAAATTACTGTGAATTGCCATGGTGTTTTTTCCCACATAGGTTTTTTTTCCAGTTTCTTTTGTGTTTTTTTTTTGTAATATTTTTTCTCAAAATTATTTTTATCAATTTTATTTTTTAATATTGAGCTGATTAGAATTTAACTTTGTAATAAAACTTAATCATGTGGAGAAAGCATTGTAGCTTTCCATTATGAATTGCTAGAGTGTCTCTCAACATGATTTTTTTTTCTTATGATTTTTTTAAAATTATTTTTTTCAATTTTATTTTTTTAATATTGAGCTGGTTAAAAATTACAATTACAAGTCATTACAAATAAGACTAAATTATATGGGGAAGCATTGTAGCTTTCATCACAAAACATTGTGAATTGCTACAATAATTTTAATTTAATATTTCTCCCTTAGTGTCATTTGGATCCAATTTCAGACATTTATACTCTCGTTTCCCTGTTAATTATCTTGAAAGTTAACTATTAATATCAACTTATTCCAATTTTATTAGCATTGTTGCTACTAAATGCATGTTCAGATTAATTAACTGATTACAATTTTGGGATTTAAAATGAAAAAGAATGCAATTTCACAGTATTTATATGTTGATTGGAAGTGATTTTAACTAGATATATAGAAAACTATAAAGAAAGTAAAAATATAAATAATTAATGCTGGATATCCAAGTGATGATTATTAATTATGTTATGCAAAAGAGGTTCTATATCATTTTAAAATGAAGGTGAAATAACTGGGATTGCTTCTTGCTTTGTTCATGGATTATTTTACTGTGAAAAAGAAGAAGAAGCAAGAGATGGCAAGTCTAAAAAGGCTACTCCTCGTAGTAGTATACTCAAGTCATCGTATGTTTTTACATTTGAAATTATATTGTTGGAAGTGTTTTAAAAATATATTTGGTTTTAAAAAATATTAAATTGATATTTTTTTATATTTTTTAATGATTTTAATGTGTTGATATAAAAATAAAAAATTATTTTAATATATTTTCTAGTAAAAAAAATACTTTTAAAAAACACATTGCACAATAATACCAAATACACACATAATAAGTGTTTGGAAATGCAGTAATTTTTGTTTTTTTTAAAAAAAGTGGCTTCACTTAAAAAATCTTCGAAATATTTTTTTAGTGTTTTTTGATAATTTTGATGTGTTAATATAAAAAATAAAAAATTTATTTTAATATATTTTAAGTAAAAATTACTTTTGAAAAACATCTTGTGTTATAATGTTAAACACACATTCTAGATTTTTAATGATTTAATTAACTTTAAATTCATCAAATCAATTATAAAAAAATAGCAAGAACTAATCCAATCATTCATCTATTCATATAATGATCTAAGTTCATTTTCAGGTAATTCCCCAACAATTATGTTCATAACAATTATATACCTTGAGAGTGAGTGTTTAAGAATATAGTAATGGTTATTTTTTAAAGTGTTTTTTTTACTTAGAAATGTATTAAAATAATATATATTTTTTTATTTTTTAAAATTTATTTTTAACATCATCACATCAAAATAATTAAAAAATATATAAAAAACTAATTTTAAATAAAAAATATTAAATTTTATCAAACCTCCATTTATGTTGAACATAACTTAGAATTTGTTTGGTATCATGACAACAGTTACTTTTTAAAATGTTTTTTGTTTGGAAATATATTAAAATAATTTTTTTTATTTTTAAAAATTTATTTTTGATATTAGCAAATTAAAACGCTTTGAAAATATTAAAAAAATTAATTTAAAACAAAAAAAATTAAAAACTTTAAATTTTTTTAAAATACTTTTAAAATAAAAAACAAATAAAATCTTATTTGAGATAAAAAAAAAAAAAAACATAGTCATCCCAATCTCTCCTCTCGGGTGGGGACTTTTTTGAGATTTACTCTACTTTTCCCTGTTTTTGTGTACGTTTTTTAATCTATTTTACACACGCCTTATATAAAAAGCCTTGAGTAGATATGAAATCTTCGGCCACCGGCACGAACCGCAGATACTGGTCTGAGAGGCAAGTGCTGCCAGCCCAACTCCCAAAAAATGGTTCCCTCTCTCATTACTTCCTTGGTGAGTATGTCTCTCTTTGTTGCCCTGTCTTTATTTACAAACTTGTACTCTGTTGACAGGGAAACAACTTTATGTAAAAATTGCCACCCGCCAACTTACATGTATATAGAATAGAACATGATTTGCTTTTTTACTTTTCTTTTCTTTTTTGGATTTTGGAACTTGGAAGTGTTATTTTCTTGAAGTGGGATTGATGGTATCCATGCTTTATAGAGATGTTTATTAGTAAATATTGTTTAAGTGAAAGAAAGATGCTTTCCTTTTATTGGGTTATTTTGTTCCTTGTTGTTATATTTTTGCAAGGCCAAATTTGCTAATGAGAGAAATGAAGTTCTGGGCATCTTGTAACTTGGAGTATGCTGCCATAGAAATAATCCTTTCTAAGTTTTTGTTGTTTTGAATTGTTTTTCTCTCACATGGAAACAAGCAGACAGTGAGAGTTGGGTGTTCCCATCATGTTAGGGTCCTGTTTTATTGTCTAGTAGGGAGGTTTTTTTTTTTTTGCTTGATCTGATATTGGGAGTTTGTGGTTTTAATGTTGAAATTGAGAAGTGGAGTTTAAAGCTGTGTTTTTTCGTGTAATATTTTCTTTGCAGTAGCTGATATGTAGATAGACTGGTGGGAGACCTGGAATTGGAAAATGTGAATCGGTTGGTGATAGAAAGAGTTCTGCCAACAAGTTGCATCTAGCTGTCCTCTAGGATATCCTTGTAAAGAGTTTAGGTTTTGGACCCTTTTCTGTGAAGTTTGTTTTTGCATGAATCTATTAGTAACTGAGGTAAAGATATATTATTTTTCACAGTATGCGAGGAAGAATATGGACATTGACATTAAGGATATTTGGGAAATTCATTTATTTATTTTTTTAATTACCAAGGATTTCCTGTATGTTGTTCTTAAGTATGAATATGATACTTGTTCAGGGAAGTCACGGTCACAAACTGACAATAGAGGCAAATATTTGTTCTAGGAAATGGATATATGTTATCAATTATTACTATAAGAAGAAAAAATTGCTGGCTTGTTGAGGACAACAATTGACTTTTTATTTGAAAGAAAAATTAGTTCATTGAGTTGAATTGGCCTGTTATTTTACTTTCTATTTTTTTGCAGGGTTGATGTTTCCAGCACTAATTCATACAAGTACTCATCTGAAAGGTGGGATATTTGGAGTTCCACGCTTCCATAAAAGAGAAAGTCAATTCTCCATCAGAACACCATGTAAATTTTCCTTCCAACCAGCTTATGTAGACATGTATAGTCTGAGCAGACGTAGGAAAATCCTTTCCCAGGAAAAAGGTAATATGATAATTGCAGCTGCTTAATATGTGTTGATATTTAAACAATGAGCACTTTAACTGAACAAATTTTTATATGAAATAGGAATGTACATGGTATTAATAATCTTGATCTGGGGTGTGACAGGTTGATTAGTAGTTTTAAAACTTCTTTTATTGGTTTAACATTTCAGGTTTTAGGTATCGAAACATGGCATCTCAAAACATGGAAAAACTGGAAAGTAATGTGGCTATCATCGATTACGTGCAAGATGTGCCTCTTTCAACTTCATATGAAGTAGCCATGGAAGCTCTTTCTTCCCTTATTAGACAGAAAAAACGCGGAGATCGAAAGGGGATTGGTGGTAAATATGGAAAATTGGACAGAATGCGGATATATCTTAAGGTAACAATTTACTATTCTTCCAACTTTTTGCAGATGCTCAAGTATTTATGTGATCAAGGGCCTATGAACCAGCTATATTTCTCTTCTGTGTACAAGTTAATATGACTGCCCATTTCCATTTTCTGTTGGATCAATAATGATAATTGGTTTATCTTATTTATTGATGTTGTCTCTGACAAGCAAGGGATCAATACATTTTACGGTCAACCTATTTCTAGGTAGTAGGAACAGAAAGTGCTTATTGAGGTTTTTACCGCACCTCATCAGATTGGAATAACAGTTTTCTATTTTTTCCCATTCTTTTCCTGAATGAAATCTCCTGAAGTTGAATGATTGAATGAATGTTTATCTTCAGATACTAGACTTGGAAGAGCATATGGCCGGGCTCAAAATTATCCATGTTGCTGGAACTAAAGGGAAGGTACTGATCCATTTTAATATATTTGCTTAATAAATTAACCAGGTTTAGACCATAATCCACTCCTTGAAATTTGATTTAACCTTATATCAAGCATAATGTTAATTGTTGTTACTATTTGAAAACAATTATGTTCTCTGAAAGGTGAGAGCCGCATCAGAATTACTCAATAATGTGAGTTGATATGAGCGTGAGGATAGAAGTATAGTTGTATGACTTCAGTTCTAGGGTGTCTGCATGGCATTGATATTAATATCCTTCTCTGGAAACTTCTATCTATGTATATACTACTAGATTTTGTTCAATATTACACATGAGAATCATATTAAAACATGTGATAATATTTTATCACACTTTCATAAACTCAGTTTCATCTTCCTTTGATGGATCCATACTTCAGGGTTCAACATGCACATTCTGTGAGGCTATGTTAAGGGAATCTGGTTTTCGAACAGGGCTGTTTACTTCTCCTCACCTAATTGATGTTAGAGAAAGATTCAGGATAAATGGGTTAGTTTTTTATTGAGTTCCATCTTTGTTTATCCATTATGTTGTGCATTACTTGATCAGACGGACTCTCCTTTCCCTTTCCTTCACTCCTCCTCTTCTGTGGAAACAAAACCATCCATGATCATAAGTTCCACGACAACAATAAAAGTAGTACAAGAAACAGATCCCCTAATAGTAGAGGGCTAGAAAATCTAATGCCATTGGGAAAAAAAAAGATCCTTACATCTTGTGCAAGAATGATGAGACCACTCAATAACCAGTAGGTCATCCAATGCACTTCGACCTTGTCAGTTTTTTTCAAAAGAGGCTGGTAGCCTCTGTTTCCATGAATCTTTGGCTATATCATTCCAAGTCATCTTCCCATTCTAAAAACTTTATTTGACTTGTCTGTATGTCAGTCGAGAGGTAAACTTAGGATTTTGTGGAAATAACAAGCTGGTTTGACTTAAGATCACTAGCACCATTTTACCATTTTGAAATAGTTTGATGCATGTGGTTACTAAGTCAATCGGCTTGGGTAGAGGATTTCTCTTCCTAAGAGGAGGTGCATTGGTAGAAAACAGTCTTTTTAGATGTATGAAGTCTAAATCCACTGATATGAATCAGATTTAAATACAATTGTAGCTATGTTTATGTATCTTAATGCATTTTTAATTTCAATCATTTTCTTGGTTGATTTGAATGGTGTTATGGGTATCTTGTTTCAGGTCTAACTTTTAGTTAATTTTGCAGAGTGGACATATCTGAAGATAAATTTCTATCGTATTTTTGGAATTGCTGGAATCGGTTGAAGGTACTAATCCTTTGCTTTCAATGGTTCTCAGGAGCTATAATAAGATCATACAAGTTAGTTTTCTTTTAAGGTGGAATTTTTGGATTGTGAAGAGATCATTTTGCCTATGAGTCATAGACCTTGAAACCACTTTGGTCTTTAATATTACTTTTTCTGGACCTTTTTTTGTGTCTTCATTATTGCCTTAAAGTGAACGTTGGTCTTTAGACCACTTTTGTGTAACATTATTGTGCTATCAGCTTTACATAGTGTTATCAGTTTTCCATATGAGTTCAAACTGATTCATGTGTTTAACAAATGAAGTCAATATACATCTTCAATTAGTGCCCAACTTTCTATTTTAGTGGTCTTATGCTTATCAGTAACATTTACATATATGTAAAAATCTTTGTTAATTTATTTCGCCTCCTCTATGGTAATTCTTTGTTAAGTATGAAGTAAAATTGTTTTATCTTGACCTTTTTTGATAAAGTTTAACACCAAACCAAACTTTGAATCTTCATGAAATTCTCAGCCAATCATGGGATTTTTGGTTCAGCTCCAGCTGTTGCCAAGCTTTTTGGTTCATTTTACAGCCCCATAGACCTTCAAATTTGGGCATCTGAAGCATTCACCTTTTATCCTTCCCTTACAGTAAAGAAGGCATAAGCAGGACTTTAGTATCTATGTTGCTTCAGACCTTCAAATTTGGGCATTTGAAGCATTCACCTTTTATCCTTACCTTGCAGTAAAGAAGGCAATGGCAGGACTTTAGTATCTGTGTTGCTTGTGCCTAATTAACTCCTTCATGTTTCTAAATGGAAATGTCAGTAAAAACAGTCGAACATGTAATTTGTAAGGGAAGATAAGAGACGTATTAATAGGATTCCGTGAAACTGAATTTGGCATTGATTTTTAGAAGTTGGGTCCAAATTGGTGTATCAGTGATACTCCTTCATTTTAGTCACTGCTTGTCAGTACTTTGAAGGCTGACTATCCAATCTGATGCCTTTATCTGCTTCAATAATCACAATCTATGCATGGCAGTTGCTTGATTCTGTAAATTTTGCTTTTCAGGAACATGAAACTGAGGACCTGCCAATGCCCCCGCTATTTCAGTTCCTAACTGTGTTGGCATTCAAAATATTTGTCTGCGAACAGGTCAGCTACATTTTCTTAATTTATATTGAAGCTTATTTAGATTACCAGCTTAGCAGTTGCAATGAGAGGTTTATCTCTAACCTCTTAATTTGCATATGTATGTTAGCACAACTAAAGGCATAAGATCTCTGCAGTGACTGGGACCTTTGCATTCATGAAAAATCCCAAAAATATTATTTGCCTTAGTTCATGATATTGCATGTGGACACCAATCCTGTCTCCTGATACTGAATTTCATTGGAAAAGATTTCCGCCACAGGAATTTTTCCTTTGAAATTTAATGGTAGGGCACTAGTACTGTACACAAATCTCATTTTGCTGTTTGAAAATACAGTAAAAGAATCCATCTTGACTGTTAAATTCATTGCATCTTTATTGAGCTATTGTACATTTTCCAACAATGAATGTCATACCTAACTTAAAGCTGTTACAGTTGCTGGCAACTTTCTTCTTTGGTCATTGCTGATGTTTGTAGATGTATGTCCTTGATACGTTGCTATTCTTGAATTGTATGAGAAAGCTTTTCAGCTGACATGACTGCATGTATACACTGACATGTTCCTTTCATGACCCAACATCTTTTGTATCAAATTATTTTTGCTTATATCCACCCTCCACATAAACAGTTTATCTTCATTGCTTCTGAGTTAATGACTCTGTTTTGCTTTTCCTTTTCTACAGGTAGATGTTTCTATCATTGAAGTTGGTCTTGGCGGAAGAAATGATTCAACAAATGTGGTATTTATCTTTCCCTAGAATTATCTGATTATTATTATTATTATTGAGTACCTTAAAAATATATGTACTCTAATGGCAAAGGAAAATACTGTTTTTCTGTTTAGCTGTTTATTGGAGGATTCTAAGATAAAAGGGAATAATGAGGTTTGTGATAATAAAAAAATTCTTGGTGATGGAATTTTGTTGATAAATCCTTGCAGATTGAAGAGCCCGTTGTCTGTGGCATTACTTCTCTGGGAATGGATCACACAGAAGCATTGGGTATACCATTTTCTGAAATCTACCTTTCTCAGCAACTTCTTGCATTTATTTTGAGTCTCCTGATACATATTTGTGTTAGCATGCTTAATTGTTGGTTTTGTTTTCTGGAATCAGGTGTCACTAAGATAGTAACTTTCAGCAGTTTCTTTAGTTTTCCAAGGGTTTTGTACAGTTTAATACTTGGTACACAAAGAAACAATGAATTATTAAACCACATACTGTGCTATTGTGCAGGCAATACCATTGGACAGATTGCTTCACACAAGGCTGGAATTTTCAAGGTATAAAACTCACATGTAAGCAGTTAAAACTAGCACAACTTTTGCTTTCTTTGCTATTCAGCTATTTATAGCAATTTATCTATTTTGATTATTTGAATTGGCAGTATTCATTTTCAAGTATTTTCTGAATTGAATTCATATCTTTTCTGTTCCCGAAGCATCAAATTCCTGCCTTTACTGTGCCACAAGTCTCTGAAGCAATGGATGTTCTTCAGGAGAATGCCCAAGAACTGACGGTAACTGTTGCTCTCAGTTTGCTATTAGCAAATTCTTTTTTTTTCCCCTGCTCTTGTAAACTATCTGCTGGTACGTTTAATTTTTTTCACATAAATAAAATGTAGCCTTCATTCTGTTTTGTCTATACATCACTTAGATTTTCATGCAAAAGTATCCCCGTCTGATCCAATAGAACTATTATTGACTACTCTTGATACATGCATGCTCATCCAAGACTAAGTATGTGTTTGGCAACATGCACCGCGTTACCAAATGTACCCTAATTGTCAAAAATTTTGTACATCTGCATAATTTGTGAACGCACAGAGGATAGGTTAAAATTGGAACAATAATCAAAATTTTCCATATTCCAGGATACAAATTTTCTTTACCGAACTGCTGCAGGACACATTTAGGGAAAGTTCTGGATGGTATTAGGTCAAGGTTATGAAATTTAGTGGGTTTAGGGCTTGAACATTGAACATATATCTGAAATTATGTAAATAAAAGAAAATCAAGGTGAAAACTGGCGGCCTCACACTGGTAGATTCAAGGAATCACTCCCTGAATAAGAACTTAGCATCTTATCTAGGATTCTTAGGAATCTCACCTAAGGTTGATTTCATCACACAGTCACAGTGAGCATATCACTGGAGGTCCTCTCAAAATATTGCCATTGTGCTTACTGAAAGATTACATATGTAAGGAGTTCCTGGTACTCCTAGTAAGGACTTAGCTTGCTAAATAAGAATATATTACTATTATTTTATGCTTTGAATCCTACCAAAATAGAAATCTAGACCTGTAAAATTTCCAGCATATCTGAAAGTTACAGAGATAACCCTTCAAATTTCAGAATTACAGAGTTGGCTTTTAGTTCTAAAATCAAATAAAATCACATAAAGTTGATCTTTTTGTTGGCTGCATCACCAACATATACTTATTTATGATTCCCATCCTTGTATTTGTGATCTTCATTCTTCCATTATCATGTTTCAATATTAATTATTGAACCTTCAAAAGCTTGTATCCATGCTTGAGCACATGCCTCCAGAGACTGCCAGTGGCATTGTTGATAGATATTTTCTTGCTGATTGCAGGTCCCCCTGAAAGTAGTGGAACCTCTTGATTCAAATGAGTTGAATGGACTGAAGCTTAGTTTGTCTGGCAATCATCAGTTGTCTAATGCTGGTCTTGCTGTTTCCCTTTGCAAATGTTGGCTTCAAAGAACAGGAAATTGGGAGAAGCTATTCCAAATTGTTAGTTTTACAGACCATTTCTCATACTATATATAGTACGTAAAATCAATCTAGTGTCGGACTTTTAAACTCATAGATTCTGTTCTTTTTCATGGACTGGACCTAGTTAATTTCTGATAATAACAAATACACTCATAGATGCATGCCATTTACAGTATTTGTGCTTGCATGCGTGCTTGTGAGCGTCTGTAATATATATTTATGGGTACATACTCTAAGCCATTTGGTCATTCTGGTATCTTTCTGTCTCATATCTATCTTTTTGGAAGCTGTGAATGGTGTACCCTCTCTGTTTCTTCTTTTGATTCCATTTTTGTAAGTTGCCAGTATCTAAGGATATGATAAATGGTAGTCATCCTCTATATTCAGAATTTGGTTGTTTTACCACAAGTTATTCACTGATCAGTTTTGTGGACTGTTGAAAGGATAACAAGGAAGCTAATTTACCAGAGGCATTTCTTAGAGGTCTTTCTAAAGCACATATTGCTGGGAGGGCTCAAATAGTTCCTGATCTTTCTTCAACTTCAAGCTCCTGTATTTCATCAGAAGTAGCTGAAGCTTCGGGCGATCTCATTTTCTACTTGGATGGAGCTCACAGTCCAGAGAGCATGGAGGTTTGCGCCGAATGGTTTTCTAGTGCTGTTAAAGAAAACAACCTATCATCATCACTGGTTTCATTTTCTTCACATGACATTGAAAGTATAAACAAAGTGCCGGGAAATGGTTACATGCAGCACGAGAAATTCAACATTCAAGAAATCAATAAAATATCGAAGAAGGTGATATTCAGAATAACCAGCTTGATTTAGTTTGGGAGCTTAATGCGCTGGGCTGTTTTCTGGATGCTTATTTAATCCCATCATTGTTTGTTTGTTTGTTTTGCTTAGTGAAGAGTTTTTTGGTGTTCATTCTGTTTTCATTTATTACCTTCTCACTTATCATTATCCATACCTTCTTGTAGATTCTTTTATTTAATTGCATGGATGTTAGAGATCCTCAGATCTTGCTTCCACGGCTTGTGAGTACATGTGCTTCCTCAGGTAAAAATAATAATAATAAAAAAAAAACTCATCAATCTCTCTCTATATATATGTGTGAGTGTGTGTAAGTGTGAGGCTCTGTCCATTTTCATCTAAGTTTAACCTAGTCTTGGCATATGACAACCATTAAGAACAGCTGTGTTGGTTTTATGATCAGGTTGCTTCTTTGATGGTTTTACTTTTGTTTACTAAATTATGCATGTCTTTCTTTTCATGCTACTTAACTTGATTCCATTTTTCTATTTGCTTTCTGTCTGTGGCTGCATTGTTTTGTTATGGTTGTTAAGCCATCACTCTTATTACATGGCAAGTCATGAAAACCAATGCTTTCTTGTAGCCAAAAAAAATTATCTCTTGGATTTAAAAAAAAATGAAGGAAAAAAATACACAAGAGGTCAGGTGGATTTCACTGGAAGCACTAAAAGTATGGTAATTTACATGCTTCGTGCTGGAAAATTACAGTTCAAACAAACTTCAGCTGATTTATGATGCCAATTTCAGTTGAATGTCAATTCTCGAATCTGCCAATTGGGACACAAGATATACTTATTTAGTGAGGTTGTCCAAATACTGCTAATGGAACCAGTTTCTCTACGATGAGAAATTATGCCTAGAAATAAATACTCCGTCTTTCTTTTCCTTCTTACTTCTGCACAGAAATTATCTGCATCATAGTAAAAACTCAGAACACTGATGTGTTCAAAATGATTCGTGTCTTTTTCAGGTACTTTCTTCTCAAAGGCCATTTTTGTCCCAAGTATCTCAACATATAACAAGGTTACTTCTGGTACCTCAGTTGTCCCTTCAGATATCTCTAGCAAGGACTTGTCATGGCAATTCAGCCTGCAGAGACTCTGGGAGAAGATTGTCCACGGGATAGGTACTACTTTTTGCCGCCCTGAAATACTTACACATCTTAATATTTTGTTTATGTATGTCTGATTTCCCTCTTATTTTTTATTTTTTTTTGACAATGATGACCAAAGAAAGCTTGGTTTACCATAAAATAGCAAACAAGCCAAACTATGCACAGAGTGCAGACTAAACTGGCTACTGTATTGTCTGTCTTTCCCCATATTTCTGTATTATATGAATATGGAAGGAAAATCTAGAAAGAAAAGGATATGTGAGGAGTAAATTGAGGGAGCTACATACATAGCAGCAGCATGAACTGTTACAATGCAGTGACCCTCGGGCTTGATGTATGGTTTTTCTCTTTACCCGTGACATGAATTTACCCACTTATGTGATTTAGCCAATCAAGCATCATTGCAAGTGAAACTGTGGCCATAGTCTCCATATCAATGGAAAACCCATGTGCTTCTTACTCTCCCTGACTATATTTTTGCATGTTATTCCTGCTCAGGCCATTTGAATCATGCTACAATAACACATTGTTGTTTGTCAAAGGAAGCTCTTTTGGTGCCATTGCATTTTGTAATAGGCAGCACCTTATGCCTTTTCTTTTTCATTTGCCTGCAGATACAGATTCTTTACTTGAAAAGAGTACGAAGATGGATGGTGCAGAGACCTTACCACGTCGTCAATTCCTTTATGAAGATGCTTCTAATTGCAGTCCTACAGATGGATATTTGGCTTGCAGTGCTGTAATTCCTTCATTGCCATTGACGATAAAATGGTTGAGGCATTGTGTTAGAGAAAACCCTTCCCTAAGACTTCAGGTAATATTTCTCTCTTAGATGGGGTTTCATTTCATTATGTCAAACAATGTGCATGGAGGAAATAATGTTACGGATACAATTTTTGTTTGTTAAGGGTGAGGACAAAGACCTTTACCAGTTGACAGATTCCTCTCAAAATTCTCATTTTCATCAATTTGAGAAGAGATTGCCTCTATTGTTCGCTCACCAACACTTTAGTGAAAATGCTCTAGAAATGAGTGAATTTCTTCTGGCCCTCTTTTAGGGTTTTTTTTTCTTCTGAAAATTAGTGGATGCAAATGTCTTTACTTGTGTCATGACTGGCTTCTTTTTTTTAAAAAAAAAACAACGAAGACAGCCATGCCCGCCTTCTCTCATGCAACCCATCTCTAAAAGAAACAAATATTTGTGAGGTGCGTTGACTGTCAAACAGTAGTGCTAACCAGGAAGCCATCGTTGGTGGATTTACAGGTTCTTGTCACTGGATCATTGCATCTAGTTGGAGATGTACTCAAGCTAATAAGGAGATGACGTCTATTAGAAGACACTCTAGTTGGGATTGTCCTAAAGATTCTTAACCATTCTTCAGCATTGATTCTTGTCCACATTTTAAAGCAAACAAGGTACACCATACAATCCAATAATGCTTATTCATAAGCAAGTGGGCAGCATAATTATATTTTTTGTGCAAGTAACATTGTGTATCATTATTATCATTTACAAAACTATTGTATTGGAATATGAAATTCTTCCATGTACTGGTTTTGTCATCTGAATCAATAAATTTAAATTTGGAGATTTTAGATCAATGCTTTGATATCTTATTTTGAAGTAATTACTGATGCCCTGGGGATCATCAGAAGAGCTATTGTTGGGTATTTTTTTTTGGCCCAGAGTGAGGTACAATGAGTCTTAGGTTGTAAAAAGGGGTTAACCTTCTCCTATTCCCACTCCTCAATCCATCCCACCCATGTTTGAACCTTAGACTTTCCGGTAGAAATCTCAAATCTAAACCGCTGATATGTAGATGCTCCGAGTGGTTTGGTTGTGAGGTGATATATGTTCCAAAGAGACCCTCGACTTTTCTATAACAGTTAACTTCTTTATGGCTTCTGTTTGACTGTTCCTATGCCAGCCTTGGGCCATTGGATAGGAACATAAATGATGAATTTTTTTTTATTTCTTGTGGTTTAATGTTATGTCGGTAAGCTTGTTTGG
The DNA here is from genome assembly GCF_000002775.5 of Populus trichocarpa. Taxonomy (NCBI): domain Eukaryota; kingdom Viridiplantae; phylum Streptophyta; class Magnoliopsida; order Malpighiales; family Salicaceae; genus Populus; species Populus trichocarpa. Next base: position 3,085,778 of record NC_037290.2, read on the forward strand.
AGAAAGGGAGCTATTTAAACTGGATTTCAAACTGATAAGAAAAGGTCTCATAAACTATGATCCAGGTTTATACAAATGTTTTTGTGCTTTTAATTTCTATAAATATTTCACCAAGCATCACAAATTGACAAGGGGCGAATTAAACTGGTTGAGGAATCATCATTTATGGGGTTGGTGTAGTGCCCATGATAGAAATTGGAAAATCATTGAAGATGGTCACCATACGATAGTGATAATCCGAGCTACAAAGCTAGATGAAGATGAAAACTTTATGAAAGTTGGGGCCAATTAGAGTAGACACTTTAACCCTCTTTCTTATCATCATCCATGTGACCTGCAAGCTAACTTTGGAAGTTGCTAAGCTTTAAAAAGCAGAATTATCCAGCAGAGCTGTGCCATGTTAGAAAGAAGACAACTTGCATTTAAGATCCACTAACCATCTATATCCCCCATAGCTTTCATGCTTGTAATGTTGGTTGCTTTCTATAGGTGGCATGAGAAAGTTATTGTATTCAGCTAATGATTCAAAGCTAGACTTGGAAGCATCCACTGATAAGATAATTAGAGCAGTATAAGGATTGTATTGGGCAATCACATTATCTAGAACATGTGGAAACCCTTCTATAGAACTCAAGATAAAGGTCCATGTCTCCATGATGCCATTGGCTCAGCTCATTGTTTTCAGATAAAGATGATGCCTTTGTCACACCCCTCTATAAGGGGTGTTCTTTGCTAATAATCCACCATGGATGAAGGGGTGTTCTTTGCTAATAATCCACCATGGATGTTGTGTTCCACTACTTCGTGGTAATAGTTCTGAGTCGGTGTTTACATAGGCCCTAACAAGACTTAAGGAGAGTCGAGTGGGAAGAAATTTGATTGAAAGGCAACCCTACTCTCCGGAATTATTCAGTGGAAGCATAGATAATTCTTGAACAAAACATTCATCGCACTTGCTTGGTGACTCTTGCTCAGATTGTAAGGCAACATTTTCATCCTACGGTCTTTCATGAGGCTGAATTATGTAGTTTATTATTCATAATAAGAATTATCTAAACTTAAAAAAATTAAAAAAAAAATATTATGAATAAAAAACTAAAATAATGAGGGATAAAATGAAAGTTATTAAACCTGATTTAATCTAAACATAATTAAGTAGGTTAGCTTGGCTTAATAAAATTATTTTTGTTCTGATTTTTTTCAAATAAAAAAAAAAACTGATTATCTTGATCGGTTATATCTCAGGTTGATTCTCTTCTAATTTTATCAAAATTTAAATTAAATTTTGAATTATTTATTAAATCAAACCAGATTTAATAACCACCACGTACGACACCGTACATCTCTCGTTATATTTCCAAAACTCCATTGACAACAACTGCTATTACATCTACGGTCTCTCCACCCCAATAAATCCACGCTCTCTCTCATTTATATATTTATTTATTTATTTTCCATACTTATGCACCGCTAATACCTTGTTTGGAAACTCATTTAAAATTATATTTTTCAAAAAGTTTAATTTTTTATAATATTTTTTTTATTTTAATATACTAATATTAAAATTATATTTTAAAAATAAAAATATAATTATTTTAATACTTTTTTAAAAAAAATACACTCTAAAAATCAATACCATATTCCCAAACAACCCCCGCCCGCCCTCCCTCCCTCCCTATTTCTTTCAAATGGCGGGTTTAAGACCCCCCACTTCAATATCACAAACATCCACGCAACTTGTTACTTCGCTTCTAGTGTTACTCCTAACTCTTCTTCCATTAACTCTTGCCGGGTTTGCATTTGTTCTTCAATGCCGGGGCGGGTTGACCGACCCCACTACCCGGTGGTCACATGATCACCATGAATTTCCCGGAATGGAGACTATCAGTGGTTTGACTAAGGATGTGGTTAGGAATTCGGATCTTCTGGGTCAGAGTCATTCCCTTTCTTTCCCTTATTTTCGTGATTGGAAATTCGGGTTCGGGTCGGATATGAAACCCAAGGTGAGTTTTTTTTTATATAGTATTTGTCGGATTGTTTCGGGAGTGATTGATTTTTTATGGGTTTTCGGGTTTGGTTTAGAATCTGGGTATCTGGCAATAGTGTAGGGTTAGGATTCGATTAAAAAGATTGATTGGACATTTGAAATGAAAGTTATGGCTTTTATTTATTTATTTGTGGGGGGGGGGGGGGGGGGGGGTTTGACTAAAGTTAGTGTTTTTAGCTTTATTTCATTTGATCATTTCTCTAATGAAAAAAAAATTGATTGCTGCAATACATTTTTGTGTTGTTTGATCGCTGAAAATTGGGGGGGGGGGGGGGGGGGGGCGGCGGGGCTGGCTTTAAGTACTTTTATCATAGCAAAAATATGATCAATAAGAACAGTTGTGTTAGGTGATTGTGTTAACAGTTGCTTAAATGCTGACCTGATCATTTTAGCATTGCCTTTGTTGATAATTCAAGTTGAATGTATATTAGTCCTAGATTTAGTTTCATTTAGCCTACCCCCGGTTTATGGTAATTGGTTCGCACTTCGGATTTTAACTGCCTTCCCCATCCATCTTAAGTGTTCGTTAGTTCAACAACTGAATTGATTGTTTATAAATGCAGCTATTATATCTAATGTTATTGATATTAAGATGATTTGTTCTTTTGAAATGTTTAGTTTCATGAGTGATGTGGAGGATATTAAGACACATGGGTTTTGTAATTTTGCTTTGCATCAGATATGTATAACGACAAGCACGTCTGCTGGCTTAGAACAAACTTTACCATGGATATTTTATCACAAGGTTATGGGAGTCTCAACCTTTTTTCTTTTTGTGGAGGGGAGAGCTGCTTCCCATGACGTATCTAAAGTTTTGGAAACAGTTCCAGTGAGTTAATTTTCAATTTCCTGATACGGCATCTGTGTTGGAATTGTAACTTGTCTTATGCTTCTGGGGGTGTGTGTTTGCTCCTCTGTGGTTTTATTTTTCTGTTTGTCATCTTCCGAATGTTTTTTTATGGGCTGTGTATGTCTTTTGCAGGGGGTGAAAGTTATATACAGATTGAAAGAATTAGAGGAACAACAAGCTAAAGGGTTGGTGCCTTTTCTCTTGGATATCACTATTTAATTAACCAAGCTGGAGTATTTTGATCACCAGTTTCTTCTATTCATAGATGTGGTATACAGAAAAGGATGGCAGCATCTTTTCTATTGGGCATGTTTAGAAATATTACTTAGGTCCTAGTGTATTTTAGCCTTGTGATTTTTAGGCTTGGTGTACTCTTTCATATCATAATTCAACCTTTGATATGTTTGTCAATGATTCATCATATAAGGAGTTGATAAAAAAATTATTGACCAGGGGAACTTCTGAAGATATTAATCATTATGTGGGGAAAATTTTGCCTATTGCAGTGGCAATGAGCTTAAAATACATGCTTAGGAATGATGCACAGTATTTGACTAGATACTATTTAGTTCACTTAGACATCGTAGAACATAACTAAGCTTCAGTCCAATCTACTTATCATATGTTCCTCTTCTCACCATTCAATTCTAAAATAGGGATGACTAGCCTTTTTTCCCCAATCCTTTTGATACTGACTATTCTTGTACTTTCATATCTGTAGTTTTAAATCGGACTGAATCTCATTTAGTTTTGTTTCTTTTATTATGTTTTGGGTTATTAGTCGGATCTGGAATGAGACCTGGTTGTCAAGCTTCTTCTACAAGCCATGTAATTATGAGTTATTTGTGAAGCAATCCCTCAATATGGAAATGGCTATTTTCATGGCAAGGGTATGGATATTACATTCTCATATGCTTCGTAAATCATCAGCTTATTGAAGTGTTTGATGAAAGCTTTACATATTTTACACAATGCAATTTCAGGAGGCTAGCTTGGACTGGATTATCCATCTCGAAACTGATGAGCTAATTCATCCTGCAGGAGCTAGTGAATATTTCTTGAGACAGTTGCTGTCAGATGTGCCTGGAAATGTTGACATGGTTATCTTTCCGAATTATGTGAGTTGAACTGCTTTTATAAGATTCATATGATATATTACCTCTTGCAAGGTTGATTTGTAGGCTTTGGTGTCAAAAACTTTCTGCTCATCACAACGCGTAACTATTAGTTTCTTTTGTTATGCTGTTCTTCTCGATATTTGATGACCACATAATCATTTCAGGAGAGCAGTGTTGAGCGAGATGATATCAAGGAACCTTTTAGTGAGGTACTGTTTATTTTTCTCAGAACTTAAGTTAATTTAAATTAACACTTGCCTAATACGTGTTGTGTGTGTGTTGGGGCAGGGGAAGGCTCATGTGTGGTGTGTTTTTGGATTTTCATGTCCCAGACACAATTATTCTCACCAATAATAGTTCATATTTATTTGTGGACATAGGTCTCCATGTTCAAAAAGAATCACGATCATCTTCCCAAAGATACATACTTTGGCAATTATGAGGAAGCAATCTGTGGTAATCCAAACTATTTTCTGACATATGGGAATTGGAAATCTGCTGCTCGTATTCGAGACCATCTTCGTCCTAATGGCACACACAGATGGCATAACTATATGAAAACACCCAAGTATGGTCACTCTATCTGATAACTTCACATGCACATGCATATACATTTTATTGCGCTTATCCATCTCCTTTTTTCTTTTTTTTCCTCATGTCACCTCCTCATTGGCACATCCATTATGTCAATTTTTGATGTATTTCCTTTATCTTTCCTGACTTAACATCATCGAGATGCATGGAGAGCTCTATCATTCGTTTCTTTATTTGTTGCACGCTCTTAAGAGCTTCTCTGTAAACTTTGCTAGTGAGGTTAAATTGGAGGAGGCTGCTGTTCTGTATTGCACATACCCTAAATTTTCTGATTTGACTTCACGACATGATCAGTGTGGATGCAAACCTACGAAGGAGGATGTTAAAAGATGCTTCATGTTCATGGCTGTAAGTCCTCATGCATGATTTTTTTTTTTTTTTTGTGTTGGTTGTTTTGTTTCTAGATTGAACTATTGCCTGTCCTCTCATTCTTTTGTGGGAACTGATTCTGTTGCTAAAATGTCTTTATCATGTGCAATAGGCATAATCATAGTTTGTGAGTATATATGTTGTTTTCATTTCCCTCACTGTAAATGCATTTTGTCTCTTGGGCTTATATGGATTTGTTAAAACTCAGTAAAACCATTGCATGAGAAGACTTGATAATTTCTGAATTATTTTGCTTACAACTCTATTATTGTTTTATACTGAACAGGCATTCATAATTGCTTCAACGGTAACAGAGGAGGAAATGCTTCACTGGTACTAACTATACTACCATTTTCCTATATTTTGTTTTAGAATTTTGATATGAATCCATTGACCCCTCTTGAAGTTACATATGTGAAATAAAATACCTAAAAATGTGCTGCAGTTATCCTATGCTCTCAAATCTAATGATATGCGAGTTTCCATAGCTTTATTTTGATGGGTGATGTTTTTTGCCCTAAAATGCTATAAACCAACATTTTAAACCATCATACTCAATACCTCATTACATTAGGTACCAGGAAAGGATCATGTGGACTGATGAAGCACTGAAACTGAAACTCTTGAGAAAGGGCATCTTGACTCGCATCTACACTCCCATGGTGAGTTTCACTGCCTGAATTTTCCATCCAAAGTCTCTTGTTTCTAGTTCATCTTTGAGCTGCATAGGAGTTTAGTTGGTGTGGATCTGTGTACCATTTGACAATCCTGATGCCTTTCTTAATTTTCTGTGCACAGGTCATTGTCCATGGACTTAGGGAATCTGGTGTTTTCAGCTCTGTGATAGCAGCGTCACAGAAGTTCATATCATCAGTTAAGAATAGCAACTCTTCCATGACAGCTGGAGTTGTTTCTTCAACAAAGATTGGTCATGGTGGAGAATCTCAGGCAACTGCAAGAAGGGGCTTGCAAATTTCTGACGAGGCTTCTATATTTTCAGCAATTCCACCAGTCTCCTCCTGACCTGGAAGATATTCACATAGAGATGTGATCACATTACATCCGCAGTAACCCTTGACCCCCTTGTCTTATCTCGTGTTGTTTGATTGGAGAGGGACGTCAAAGTTCTTGAAAATATTGATGAACTGGAACTCGAGGGAGCAAGAAAAGCAGCTATGACTGTTGAGATGGGGCACTTCGTTGAGCAGTTTCATGGGGCCCTTCCCGATCATTACCCAAGCGCTGGTGTACATTTTGGTTTAGATATTAGGTTCTATAGAGTTGAGGTGTCGAGCGAGATTCTGATCACTTACATATTCATGATTTGTCTTCTCGGTAGTATTTCTGGTTGCCGTGGCTGATTGTCTGCAGTTGTGATCTGAAGCCCTGCCAGACCAATTGGTGGCTTACACACGTTGCAGGGGACGAATACTACAGTATACATTCCCCATTCATGATACGGAAGGTGGTTATTCATTGGAAATGGCTTCTTGCCGTTCATTTCCTCTATCTTACTCTCTCTACTTAAGCAGCTCTATTAATTTATTCTTGTGAAAATGTGTGGAATTTTTTCAACTCGTATTAGATTTTGGAGACCTATGTATCAATGGTTGGAAGAATTTCGTCTTTAACAACCACTTGTAAATTATTGGACCAACAAATTGAACCAAAAAACAAAAACAAAAAACACTACCACAACTTGAACTAAAGAAACCATTAAAATGTTGGCTCGTATTTTTTTTCCCTGAAGAGGCGACGTATTTGCATTTGATTAACTTTGAAGTATTTATATTTGCAAACAACTTGTACTTTTATACCATCTGAGTATTTTTTTCACACCCCAACACAATTCCTAAGGATACTGTCATTCCCCGCTACGAGTCTAGTACTACGGAAACTACAATTGCCGAAGCTCAAACCTTGTTCCAGGCATATAATCTATGGAAAGCATAATCGCTAAATGAAGCATGCGATTGTATCTGTCGATCCCTTGTGTTTAATGATGACCTCAAATTTTTAGGAAATTTGGAGTCCCTGCCAAGCGTCGTAAAGGGGACCTTGTATCTGCTTTCATGCAGTTCATGGCCAAGCAGATAGATGGTAATCAGTACTGTTAAAATATTTATGTATTCTGGCAGTAATTTTGGGAGCTCAATTTGACGGATGTTTTTTGTTAGTGTGAAAGAGGACTTTCTCTAACCATTGAAAAGGGGACCTTCCTCATTTACAAAATTCTGATAGTTAGCTGTTTCCCACAAGTGCAGGTGAAAGCTCTCAGGAAGAAGGATGTGTTTCCTTTAATTCACTGGGAAATATTTCCCTGCAAAAGAACATTAAATGTACATCTGATCAAAGTTATGTTGTAAGCATTAACACTGTTTCAGAGGTTTCTGGGTTTAAACAGAGTAAGAGAAGGATGAAACAATTACACCGTTGAGGATGAAATTGTCAAAGTTGATGCTGGAATAGTCACTACAAAGGAGAAGCTTTCAATTAAAACTGATGCTAGTTACTTTACCTCAAGCTGAACCCTGGACAGTTCTTGCACACAAGAAGCCACAGAAAGGGTGGATTCCATATAACCCCAGAACTATGAGGCCTCCACCTTTCGCTGATGCAGACTCTGTGAAGCCAATGTCTTGGAATGTCAATGGGTTAAGAGCATTATTGAAGTTAAAGGGATTCTCTGCTCTTGAGCTTGCCTAAAAGGAAGACTTTGATGTGTTGTGCTTGCAAGAAACCGAATTGCGGGTACGTATCAGTTACATATTTGATCGCATGAGGTTTAATTTAGAGTTTCTGACTACATTTTTTCATTTCTGGAGCAAGGTTCTAGCATGCATACCGAACCTTGGGTTGATTTGGTGAAATTGACAATTTCTTGATTGGTTCCTCTGATTTTGAAAGCAGGAGAAGGGTGTTGATTCCATCAAACAATCCCTGATTGATGGTTATGAGAATAGCTTCTCGACATGTAGCAATGCCAAACTTGGTTATTCTGGCACTGCAATTGTCTCTCGAGTATGCTTATCCTTTTCTGGTTCTGTCTATAAATTTTCATGAGTCATAGAGCATCAAATTTGATCCTGAATAATACGCTCTTCTGAAGAAGACGACTCTCTCTCTGATTCATATCATAAAATTACATCACATTATGGAATAACATCACAGATGAACATAGAAGCTTACTATAATCCAAAATCGTTTCTAACTACTCAGCAGACTAGCATGACATAATTACAATCTACTGATCTAGAGAATAGAATTTTAGTTTAGCCACTTCTGAATACCGAATAGTTCTGCCTTTATGGTAAAAGAGTTTGTTGTAATCTTTTTTTGACCTGCAGAGCTTGTGGACTCTACAATTATTTTGATCCCGATTTTTGAATTGCCAACTTGCCTTTTGCTTTTATAATAGATTTTCCTGTCATTACTTATCCAGTAGAGATCAATGTTTGTGTGACAGATAAAGCTCCTTTCAGTCCATAATGGCCTAGGCATCCCAGACCATGATAGCAGGGGACCTGTTGTGACACTGACAGCAGAGTTTGTTTCATTTTATTTAGTAAATGCATACGTTCGTAACTCTAGATGGCTTGAAGAGACTGGTAATTGGCCTTGGATCCATATCATCACTATATTATATTTTATTCCACTCACTTTATCATCATGAGCTCTTTGTTCTGAGCTGGATTTATTCATGGACTGACAGCTCTAATTTAATTCTAGTTGTACAGGATTACACAATGGGATCCATCTCTTAGCAAGCATGGTTTTTTAAGTGAATGCTTACAACAGATCTGTTTGTTTTCTACTGCAGAGGGAATAGTTGCTATGCTATCTCCATGGTTGATTTAAGGCTTGTGCTGCTTTGCATGCTTGATCCAGGAGCTTCAAAAGTCAAAACCTGTCATTTTGACTGGTGATCTGAATTGTATCTCACCAGGAGATAGAAATTTGCAATCCTGCAGCGAGACATTGAAATTTCATGGATTTGCACTCAACTTTGTCAATGTTCCCAAGATGTCAGTAAATATGTTGGATCCCCAATTTTAGGTTTAGTTTCAAGCTTTTTGTTTGAAAGAAGTGCTGCGTGTACAGAAGAAGAAAGAAAATCATTTGGATCAAACTTTTTGTCAAATGGATTTGTGGATGCCTTCAGAAAACAGCATCCCAATGTTGTTGGGTATACCTACTGGGGTTATCGACATGGTGGTCGGAAAACTAACAAAGGTATCTCACCACTTGGATTCCAAAAATTTCTAACTAAAAATCCTTTCACAGAAGAGCACTTATTATTATTATTATTTAAAGTCTTTAGAATTTTGAAAAGTGATTCGACTCTAGAAGATAATAGTAAGTATACTAATATTTGATGTATCCGTATAATTGCCGAGCCATTGTAAGATATCCCGGAGAAGGTTAATTCATATCTTCAGATCTTTCTGGCAGACATAAACCAGGGCTGTTTACCATTGTATTTGTTTCCGATTCATTTTGATCTTACACACAGTTGTACTGAAGTTTGAAACAGGATGGCGGCTTGACTACTTTCTTGTGTCAGAATCCATAGCAGACAACGTCCATGACTCCTACATTGTCCCTGCTGTTACTGGGGGTGATCACTGTCCTCTTCGCCCTGTACTCGAGCTTTAGTTTTGCAAGAACCATGGTTTGCATGGGAATACACATGGAGGATTAGTTTGTCTTGGCAATTTGTTGCATTGATGGTTTTGGCCTTCTGGTTAATGCCAAGAACATATAATTCTGTCAGCACTGAAATAGGAAATTTATGGCAGATCCAAAGCAGATGGGATCTGAAGGTTTGAACATGATTATGATCCGAGTCCTTATCCATCCTAGCTGGCAGCCAATTCATGGCACCTGGTTAATGCTCGAGTAGCAAATTTCTTTTAGATACACGACGTGGATAATCTACTGGATAAAAAGAGAGAAAAAAAAGGGTTAGATGTGTAAAAAATGGCTAGAAAATAACCTAATTATTAATTAAGAAAATGGTGAACAACTTTTCAAATGAGTGTATGTGAAGGGTGCTAACTTTTATTTTTTGTGGTGTCCTGTGAATTTAAAAGTATTTTTTATTAGAAAATATATTAAATTTATATTTTTTATTATTTTTTAATAATTTTAATAAGTTGATATTAAAAAAATATATTTTCAAAAAGATGGATACGGACTAACATTGTTTTCAAAGAAAATAAAAAATAAATTTTTAAAGTTGATTAGGTCAGAATTTGTTTAAATTTAATCGGGTCAATTAACTATTAGATGACTCGAGGGATTAAAAAACAAAACCCTAAATTGAATCAGTTGCGGGTCACCAAGCCTAGCTATGGGGTCAGATCGGCTTGATAAGGAAGAATGGGCCACCGGGATTATTCTTAATTGGCTTTCCTACGTGGCAGCCCTTTGGTGGGCCCTCTTGCTCTTTTTCTCCGACATGGCAACATCTGATTAGCTCCAATGACACGGGTGAAGAAAAACCGTACCCCACCTGAAATGACCTTAATTTTCACACCGGTGGGTCCCGTACTTGAAACGTGGCAACATCTTATTAGGTCAATGACACCAAAGTGAAAACAACAGTGCTACGACTCTTATTATCTCTTCAACATTAACAAAATTGACAGCAAAAACAGAGAGAGAGCAGAGCAGAGCAATGGCAAGAAAGAGAGCTTCGGAACCAACAACAATAAAAACAACAAAAGAAGCAATTGTTACAAGCGACAAAGAAACCAAACCTCCTCCTCCTCCTCCTCGAGAAACAAGCAATGACCAACCAATTGCACCACCAAAAAAAGGATTCATTTTTAAGCTCTCTCTTTTACTTATAGCCCCATACTTTTACTTGCTCTTATTTCACTACCAGATCCAACATGACCTCATCAAACCTATTCTTATCAATGCTGGTCTTAGTCTTGCTGGGTTTTTTCTCACCGTTAAGTTGATTCCTGTGGCTTCTAAATATGTTTTGAAAAGGAACTTGTTTGGCTATGATATTAACAAGAAGGGTACTCCTCAAGGGACTGTTAAAGTGTGAGCCTTTATTCTTGGGTTTGTGTTTTTTTTTTTTTTTTTTTTTTATGACGTGAGTTTGTTTTAGATTTGTTGATAGAGGGTTTGGATTTTTGTAAATTTGTGATCTTTATATATATATATTGAGAAGGGGGGTTCGTCTCAGATTTCAATTTTGGTTGCTATATTATTTTTTGCCTGTTTTTTATTCATCATCATTGTTTATTTATTTATTTATTTCACTGGCTGATGAAGTTCTCATGAGTTGAAATTTAATTTTGGTATTGTGATTGTCAAACTGGAGTAAAAGTTAAGAGAATGGATTATTGGCATGTTAGTTCTAAAAGATATGATACTTAGACAATGATTGTGTATCTGTCCTTGCTAATCCGCTTAATCAGATTTTTCCACTTTCATGTTTTTGGCAGGCCTGAATCATTGGGTATTGTTGTCGCTGTAGTCTTCATGGTTTTGACTATAGTATTTCAGTTTTTAAACTTCGCGCCAGATTCCAATGTAAGAATCTTTGACAATCTTCTGTTGCAATTTTTTTACACCATGCTTATATCTTTACTGCAGATTCTGTGTTTTCATGTTTCTACCTGTATATCTTTGTTTACTTCCCCAGTATTTCTTCCATTTGGTGTTTTAATTTGTGAACATGCAGTGGCTTGTTGAGTACAATGCAGCACTAGCATCAATTTGCTTCATGACTCTACTCGGATTCATAGATGATGTCCTTGATGTTCCATGGAGAGTGTGAGTATTTCTTGTTAGCGTTTTGTTAAAAAGAAGCTTGATTAGATCCTCATGGCTGTTATTGTGTTCACTAAGAGCAGCAAATTATTGCTTCCGTCAATTGCTGCCCTTCCATTGCTGATGGCATACGCTGGACATACAACTATCATTATACCAAAGCCTCTTGTTCCATATATTGGGCTCAAGGTTTTGGACCTGGGTATGTTTTTTAATTCCAATAGTGTGAGATCATTGCTCTCACACACACACATGCTACTTTGCTAGGATTCATCCTCATCATGAACATCAATCTAATTTTAAAAACATACTCCTAATTTCATAGTAAACTTGAGACTTTTCATCATAGAACTTGAATTTCATTTTTCAGTTATATGAAAAGAAATAGAAAGCATTGTTTGAAAGAAAGTCGATAAAGCCTTACAAGTGGCTGGAGTTATACCAGCATGTGCTTAATGGTTTTTTCATTTTGTTTTTGACAGGATTTATATATAAGATTTACATGTGGTTTTTGGCAATTTTCTGCACAAATTGCATTAACATTCATGCTGGTATAAATGGCCTTGAAGCTGGTCAAACAGTTGTGATCGCATCTGCGGTAAGCATAGAGAGTTGTAGAACAACTGGATTCTGACTCTTTATGGATCTGACACAGCTTAACAATTTTATAGATTTTGATACATAACGTCATGCAAATTGGAGCATCTGCAGATCCTGAGTATCAACAGGCTCATGCATTCTCTGTGTATCTTGTCCAACCCTTACTGGCAACCTCTTTGGCTTTGCTTTCTTACAATTGGTATTAACATTTGATTCTATTTATCAAGTGATTTTCTTACTGTTCTTTCTGCGCAGCAAAGTAACATTTACTCTTTTATTTTTTCAGGTATCCTTCTTCAGTCTTTGTTGGAGATACTTATACATACTTTGCAGGGATGACGATGGCTGTTGTTGGGATTTTAGGCCATTTTAGGTGTGTCCTGTGCCTGTTCAACGTTCTGTTATTTTATTTCACAATATATGTATGGGGAGTTTTCTAATTCATTCAAGTCATCTCCATGCATGGGTTAAAACCTAGAACTTGGCATTTAGAGTTTTGACATGTGAACGTGATTGACTACCTGTGCAAGCTCTGGATGTTGTGAAATTAGCGTATTCCTTACTAAATATTTTTGAAATATAAGTTCAAACTAGATTTACTTGTCAGTATGTACATTAGAAAATACTTGTTGCTTTTCTTTACCTATTGTAACCACGCACTATTTTTCTCTTTCTCATTATGCAATCTCAATCAAATGATAGCTGATCAATTGTGCTATTAGGACATACATTGTCACATTTAAAGATCCCAGAGATCTGATATACTGGGTTTTTCTACAGTTACTTTGCATTTATCAATATGCCTATCCATAACCTCATAATTGATTTTTTTTCCCTCTTTTTTTGAACAGTGAAACGCTCCTGATTTTCTTTTTAGCACAAGTATTAAACTTCCTCCTGTCAGTTCCTCAGGTTTGATCTCATAACTCTTCTCCCCCAAGCTTTTAAACTCCAATTATCCACTAAGGCATCTAATTTGCGGTTCCACTTCAGCTTTTTGGCTTCAGGCATTGTCCAAGACATCGTCTACCTAGGTAGATTCTCTACCCTCGTTGCAAGTTTGTACCGAAGGGAATTTCATGGCCCTTCTTTTGTGAATCTTCTATGGATGTCTTAAATTACATTATTTTTTTTTCAGGTTCGATCCTCAAACAGGACTTCTTACAGGAACAAACGATGGGACACTTGTTAATTTTTACTTGAGAATGTTCGGCAGGAAGACAGAAAATTCACTTTGCGTGCATCTTCTTCTTGTTCAGGTGATTTATTTGTTTGTTAAATTTTATCTTTCTCCTTTTACTTGTGCACTTTGGGGAAGGGGCTTTTTGCCTTGTCGAGGGTTTGGACTTCACTATCCCATGCTTCTCACAATTTTGGGACCAGGGAGTGCCGCTGGCCCCAAGCAGGAGTTCCAAGCTTCTTGATAATGACACCTGACTGGAATACCCACATAAAAGAATATGTTTGTATGATACAGATAACCATCTCATTCAGCTAAAACTAGGAAAATGTGAACCAAGCTTTACAATTGATTCTTGAGTTTGGGTCTTCCATTTTGAAATAAGTTTGCTTCACTTGATTGTAAACAGGTAGGTTCCAAAGCAAACCAAATAGAAACCCAGTTGCATGAATAATTCAAGGCTAAATTATAATCTAATCCCCTTTAACTTCAACCCTATTAGAGATTTTACCCTCTGAACTAAACAATCCCTTATTTTTGGTGTTTAAACATTGCATTTTTTTAATGTGGCCCTTCCAGTTCTGCTATACAATAATTTTTGACATATATGTGTAAATTAATTTTTTTGTATAATTTTGTAGAAAAAGAATTAATAGAAGCCTCCTACTCTAGCTCACTCTTCATCTACCTCTATGTATTGTAAATAACCTCCAAATCAGACAAATAAGTTTACTTCATAATTCTCCACATCAAGCATCTTCACCATTTTATTTACTTTTCTTTATCACAAGCCCTTATCGTTACCACAACCTCAATCTCAATCTCAGCACCAACCATCTGTACCCCAAATACCTTCCTCTTGCTTTTCTGTAAATTGCAGCATGAATAGGCTGGTTTGTTATTGAAGATCAGGTGGGCATCGTTATTTGATGGGATAAAGAAATCATTGCAGCTTGTTGATATTGTTGATCTTGTTTGACTTGTATGACTTGTTTCTATAACTGTTGTAACATGTGAAATTTTTGTTGTTTCTGCTGTTGTACTTAATGTGGTTTTTTGTAGAAATTATAGATTCGGGAAAGAAACAGAGGTCTGAGTATCTTCATACCAGTTTTTTTCTATTTGTCTGCTGGTTACTGAAAATGCTGGAGAGAAATTAGGATTTCCCTAAAAAGCTTCTTAGTCTTATTTTTGTAAAAATATATTTATCTTTAAAATGTAGTATTGTGTCTTGCTAACCAAAACCTAGTTTCCCTAATGTCAAGGATGACATTCCAATATTAAATTAGTTTGACAAAAATCAGGGAATTTTCAGTTCATGAAGCAATCTCAAATAGAGTTGAAGTTCAAGGGGTTAAATTAGGTACACTTTGGCCTCACTTCAACTGTAATGATTTAGTAACTGCATTGACTTCCTGTCTTGATCTGATCAAGTTTTCAGCACGGATGTTTCTTGCAACATAGTTAGTCTTACTCAACTCATGTAATGATTGCCAGCACCTGTGTTCCGCATTGGCATGTGTGTTCTAATATCTTGCCTGTGGTAACAGGCACTCGGATGCTGCATATGTTTTGGGCTGAGGTATTTACTCACCGGTTGGTATAAATGAGGAACATGATCGAAGAAGCGATCTTCTGGTTGTATTCATTAACATGCCGAAGGTTTTTCTTACTGCATAGTTTTGTTGGATGATTTGGCATCACGCTCTAAAGGGAAATACTGGTCATCTGGGGAACGTGTTCCAATTCCAATGGAGGACAAGCACTTCAAGATGATGCCAGGATTTGTATAGAAAGAAGCATGATGTTTCACTGAGATTTGACTTTTAATGCAATTTTGGGGATCTTTACAGCGAAGAGACTTGATAAAGATAGAGAGTGTTGGCGCCCATTAGCTCGTGTCATCACTGAATTGTTTCGGAAGATTGATACACCTCTAGTTTCACCAACACCATGTGTTTTCTCTGTTTCTTTCCTTGGTATACCCTAGCTTTGAGAAAAAGATGGCTTTCATGTGTCAAAGCTCCGGCGAAACTAGCGTGCTAGTCCTCTTCCTCTCCAGTGAGAGGAGAGGAAAAGCCACCAACCATAAGCAATAACAGAAACTCATCAATATCATTCTTGCCCCACGACATATGATCTCATTTTCTTTCTGATTTTTCAGGAGAGACAAATTATGAACATAAACGAGCAAAAAGAATGAGAACAGAGTCTACAAGTATTAGTGATATTTCATTACAATGCAGGTTTACTAATAAAATGTTCGCTGCAAAATTTTGACTAGTAGCAAAAGTTCTACAAAAGAAGCGACCAAAATAGAAGAACCGACAGTAAATAAACTTCCTAACCCAAAATGGACATGTAAATCACATTTACTGGGTTCAAAAGTTGTGAAAAAAGGGAAGCAGAAACCCCATTTTGGTCACCATTTCAATCACATTTACTGCGAGGACAAGCTAAACAGAACTGCAACATAGTATGGATTCCTTACAAAATCATCAACATATTAGGAATAGCATCATGTATAAATGGAGACTTCAGCAGAACTGCACATTAAAGACATCTGATAGAAGAGAAATTTCACCTACAATAAGCATTTATCTCTCCGAAAGAAGGGGGGGGGAAAGAGTTTTATGAGGTTGGGTATTCTGCTCAAAGCAAAGTTAGAAATGCTCAATTCATAAAATAAGATTTGGCCAACAGTTTATCTTGTTTGCAACAGAGTCCAAAGCCAACTCATTCAACCTCCATAGCATCCTTTTCATTGCTTCTGCTGGACCACAGCTTGATGGTTCGGTCATGTGAGACAGTCGCAATTAGACGTCCATCTGCCACCAAGCAACAATGCTCACCCAATCAAAATGAAGCAAAGGGTAATTCATAAATTAGCAGAACAAAATGAGTTCTCCAGAGGAGCAATTAAATTAAACCTCGTTTCAAAGACAAATCAAAAAATGACCAGAAAAAACAAGCCCTTAACCTTTGGCGCACACAGACAAATGACACCTTATTTTATTTGAGCAAATGGCAGACCATTAATGAAAAGGAATATAGTTAATCCACGAAGCCATGACACAACAATTCATATAAGCAAAGTTTTTATGAAGATAACACTGAATCAAGTAACTAAGTATATGAACTGGATTAGTTTATTTTGAATTTTTTGGCTTTCCCTATCACAACTGTGAATTACAAAAAATAGAAGGCCATCGTACAGAAAATATCTCGGGATCAGATCCCACAACTGAATAAATAAAACACAACCATTAACAACTTTCAAGGTGTTCCAAACGAAACTCCATAAGCATTCTCAGTCAGTATGTATGATACCAGCAGATAACTGCCAAATAAAAGCAACTAGAATTCCAGTTTTTAGTTGCACAGAAGTTGTAAATGGAATTGACAGAACCCAAAGATTATTTAGGAAAAGAGAAACTGTCAAGAGAAAGGGGGGGAACAAAATTTGGCACAGAAAAAAAAAGTGGCAGATGATTTGAGGATGGACCAATGGTAACGGTTCATGGTGCAATCGTGGTAATATATTGACAATTAGCACATCAATTGTGGTTATTAAAATAAAGGTGAAGCAAACAAAAGATAAATAGTTCATGAGAAGTGGTTAAATGATCACAAATTTGGGCATATATGACTTATTTAAGTGGGGAAAATTACCTGCACTAATATCCAGAGATGTAACTTTGGCTTCGTGAGCTGATAATGTCTTGACATGCTTAAAATCTCGGCCAGACCAAACCTGTTAAACAGAAATTCAATACCTTCAGAATAAAATAAACAGAAATTCAATGCCTTCAGAATAAAATAAACAGAAATTCAATGCCTTCAGCTGTACAAAACAATCAAAATGGTCAGAAATAAACCAAACCTTAGCAGTCATGTCATATGATGATGTAACCAGATAGTATCCTTCTTGGGGCTCAAACTTTACTTGTGATACGAGATTTGAGTGTGCTGGTATGACATACAATGATTTTTTCTTCCTTAAATCCCATATCCGGCAAGTATTATCCTCTCCGCCAGTCGCTAAATGATAGCCATTGGGTGAAAAGCTGATCCCAAGAAGCTGAAAATGGTATGAAAGATAAATGAGGTCCATTTAACAACTATACTTTCCAAATAAACAAAAACAAGATTCCCGTGAGAAAAAGGAGAAAGATTCAGAAAGAGTCTCTCACCGGCTTGACATGGCCTTCGAATGCCATTATACTTCTCCCAGTACGTAGGTCCCAAACACGTGCTAGTGCATCCAATCCACAGGATGCTGCTAATGATCCATCATGATGGAAAGCTATTCCATAAATGCTCCGACTGTGACCTTCTTGAAGGAGCAGCTCCACACCAGAATCTATATCCCACAGTCTCCATGTCTTATCAAAGCTCGTGGTGCCCAAGTACTTCCCTGATGGATGGAAAGCAACACGAGCAAGACGGTCTAGATGACCTTCAAACTTCATCAGGAGAGAACCATCAGTGTTCCACAACCTTGCAGTTCGATCAGCGGAGGCAGTTGCCAAATGATTGTGCACAGGAGAGAAGGCAACATCAGTTGCACGTTCCATGTGTCCCTTTAAGTTAGAAACCTTTGTAACTTGAGGCACACTCCATATTTTAGCAACTCCACTTAAGGAACTGCATAAGCAGAATAAAGCAAGGAATCAGATTATGGAATGATCATGGTAATTAAGAACAGGAAAGGGATAGTTTACTTAACACAATACTCGCAAATGACTTTATTATGTGATTGGTACTGTCTATGTAAGAAAAATTGACCGTGCTGTCAGATGTGATCTGTCATGTTGTGAAAGAAGGGGGGAAATAACTGTTTACAAGCAAGCAAGAAAGAGAGTGGCAGCTAACAGAAATGGATTAAATCATAGAGAGAGAGAGAGAGAGAGACCAGGTAGCGAGCATTTCTCCGTCACAAGAGAAGGAACAGCCAGAGAGTGGCCGGTCATCTCCAAGCTCGCTGCAATTAAGACTCAAACTCTCCGCCTGATTCAGACTCCAATCAATCTCTGCATCTTCATCTTCATCTGGGTCATCTCTTTTTCTCCTTGCACGTTGAAGACGCAAAGCTGCCTTCGAAATGGAGTATTTAGCAATATCAATTCTAGCATCCAAGAGCTCTTTCGACCCTTCAGTGTAGAATGGATACTGAACAAATTCTTCCTCGGCATCTTCTGCTGCCGCAGTAGATGCAGCCTCCTCTTCCTCATGAACTTTCATCAACTTCTCCAATTGTCCTTCAGAATCCAACTTAGCCATAAGCATCCTCAACCTGTCCCGTCTCTCCATCTCTCGTTCTCCGAAAAGAGTTATAGGCTCACCAAGCCGGCGAAGACGAGTCCTAACTGCCATATCATTAGTAGGCACTGCCAAAGCAGCAGCACGCTTCTTCATCATAAACTCCTGCATTGCCTTTTGCTGCCGTTCTCTTACTAGTCTGCTGGCTTCCGAAATTTCATAACCCCCAGTTGACCCCGGGGTAGTCCCAGTGGGACTTAATTCCTCTTGGTCAGAATCTGAGTCACTAGTTCTCATCTCACCATTTTGCACCCCAGGTGGCCTAGTTGCAGGCGGTCGGATGGGGAGCGGTGCTAATGGGCGGGGAGGAACTATAGGTATTGGAGCGATAGAAGGCAAAACTGGTATTGAAGATGGGATTACCGGCGGAATGATTGGTGGAGTTGGTTGAATAGGACTAGAGTTATCAATCATCAGTTCATCATCAGGGACTACAGCAGAAGATTCTTCTGGTAAATTTGACAAAGCGGGATTTTCCTCTTCAGCTGCCATGACAACCTAAACAAGCAAGACCTTAACAATTAATAAATCTTATAAGAGAGTACTTAAAACCCATTAAAAAGTTTCGATCTAATAACTGAAATGAGGGTTCAAGTAAACAAACCAATGCACAGATATCCCAGAACAAACATATACCACCTAGATAATTTTATCATAAATTTAAAAGAAAAGGAAGCAAATCAAGCTGTTAATATGAATGTCAATGGTCTAACCTTGTTATAAATTGCATTAAATAAAGGGGGGGGGTAAAAACCGCTGACCAATAAACATTCTATTTCTTTTCTTTCTCGTTGGGGCATTTTAGCAAACAGGGGGCGTGCGTTCGTAAATGTTAAATAAAAATATCTATAGAACCCAGTTACCAAATCTTAAAATCTGTAGTTCCTTTTTACTCAGGACCAAACAGAAACCCCAGTATTCATTGCAAAAAGAAACGAGTAGCTAAATAACTAAGCAGAGAACCCCGCAATGAAAAACAAACATTAAAGAAAAAATAACTTTAAGACTCTGGTTCTGATTCTGGTGCTTAAAACTTAAGTTCTTCAATGTTAAAAGAGAAAAAAAGAGAATCGTAAAAGGAATTCACAAATTATAAATCAGTGTACCTGTGTGTGTATTGCTGGAGAAAATCGTCTTTCTAGGACAAGAGTAGACCTGGAGAACTTTGTCGAACCCTTTAAGTTTTAACTAAAACACTGTTATGGCGGGCTTCCAAAATTTCCTTTTTGGGCTTTAATATTCAGCATAAATATGGCCCATAGCAACTAAATTTCTTTAACGTCAGACTTGACCAAGTGTGTTTGTTAAAAATTAATTTTAAAAATATTTTTTATTTAAAATAATACTTTTTTATTTTTTAAAATTTTATTTTTAATATTAATGTATTAAAATAATTAAATAACACCAAAAATAATTAATATATTTGTAAGATGATTGAGAATATTTTTTTAATATATCTTTAAAATTATTATAAATAATGTAAGAAAAAAATATGATTTTAACCAAATTAATATCCATCAGTTCCAAAAAAAACTTGGCCGAGCCAAACTCGAGTTAATGGATCCTTAGATTATCAAATCAGATTTAATAACTAGGATGTGATGAGAGAGAAACCCAAGTTTTAACTCGGAGGATTATCGAATCAAATTTAATAACTTCTCGAGGATTCAGAGCCCGTTAAAACCCAGAAAAAGAAGAGAGATATATTAGTAATTTTTATTATGCTGGAGATTATGGTGTAAATGAGAGTTGTTTAGTTCAGTATGCTCTTCCGAAAAGAGTGCAGTGTCAGGATTGAATCCACTGGCTAAAACCTTATGCAACCTGCTGGTGTTTCCTAGGCAAGAAAAGCAGTATTGCGTTGCTTGGGGCAGCAGAAACAAATAGCAGGTGTGTTAAGGTATACGGCCTTGCTTTCACAATAATTGACGCGTATAAAACTTTATAATGATTCCTAGAAGCCATGTTAGGAGCAGCAAAGAAGAAAACTACTTTCAAATACAAGAATCATCATCAGGATAGCAG
This sequence comes from Populus trichocarpa, assembly GCF_000002775.5. NCBI lineage: Eukaryota > Viridiplantae > Streptophyta > Magnoliopsida > Malpighiales > Salicaceae > Populus > Populus trichocarpa. The sequence continues at coordinate 3,106,675 of NC_037290.2, forward strand.
GACTACCTCCGTCTCAATAGAATCATCATCCTGATTCTGACCCTTGAATTGGGATTAGAATCCTCATTACATGCATAGAAATACATCTACTTGATATCATAACAAGAAAAAGTCTCACAGCATATTATGCCTCATGCTTCTTGAAGCAAACTACAAAACTGCAGCTTAAAATCCAACATGACAGTGCATTTGTCAGGTTGGTGTCATCCTATTATATTTACTACTAGTAGTATATGCTTCGACACACAACAAATAAAACAATAGGGGCACAAACCACGTAAGTTGTTTGTACTATATACTTCAATCAAATCCCTGCTTTCAGGCAGGTAATCCACAAGGATTCTTGGAGTTCCACTGTCTTGAACATGGTCTCTTCCAGAAGCAGCTGTCAATAAACCAAATTTACCCTCCTCCTCCCTCTTCCATGCCTCCACAATCCGCGATCTATTGGATATTCATCACCATGAAACCTGGAGGTTTTTATAACTTGACATTTGCCAACCAGTACCTTCCCTACTTTGGTTATACCCATCCAATGTTCCCCAGTCACCACCAGTTCCATCATTAACATTCTTCCCGTCATTGTTAACATCCCACTCATTGTTGCCCCAACCGAACGAATCATTCCAACAATCCCATCCATCATCGTTCATGGCTTCATTAGGATGAGTAACATTCCTTCCCCAGGGATTTTCATCACTAGTGACCTTATGGTTGAAATCCCAATGTCCAGGATCCAGTGCCGAATCAGGAACCTTTTGAAATTCCTCCTCAGCTCCTCCCCATCCAGCACACGAAAATGACTGATTCAAGAGGAGAGAACTGCCAATAATGACAACCTCCTCTCCTTTGGTAATCTCATCATGATCTTTCGGTTCCCGCTCCAAGTCTAAAAGCAATTCGGGGTCAACACTGGAGTTCCAATCAATTTCATCAATATAAATATCAGGATCAGGTAATGATATGTTGCAAGGTAGGCCATTAATCTCAGCCCAAAATCGGTTTTTAGCATTGTGAAATGCCTCTTCACCAGCAGAGTCATTCCACTTAACTACATTCTCATATAGATACATAAGTTTTTTGGTTTCCAGGAGCTTTCTCCATGGAATTGAACCAACTGAATAGCAGAATCTCTTTTCCCATGAAGGTACAGTTGGCTGCCAACTACCTGAAAACAAAAGGCAAAAATATAAGATAAACTATTCATATACAACAAAAAAAAATCGATGTTTCAAGGACAATGAGGAGAACAAGTTTCGAAAAGAGGAACAACAGAGTGAATAGAAAGCATGTACAATGTAAGAATCATTGCAGAGAACAGGTAATGCCCAGGATATTTACAGAAAAAAGCACTAGAAAAGGACAGAAAGGATATCTAGACAACAAAAAAAAATAATAGACAAATACGACACAAATCTTGTAAAAATCTAAATAGAAACACTTCAGACGTTCATTCTTTTTCTGCCATAATTTCTATTTTGTGCTTTTTGTATGCAATCTGCATACATTTTTCAGAAAGAATTCCCAAATATATTTTAACACTTTCAAATTGATCAGTTTCTTGTCTGTACATGTCTGGTAGGAAACTTCAGGACTTGAACGAATTCTCAGAAATAGTTCATAAAGAGAACTGCTGTGTACCTAAATCGACATCCACTGCTAAAAACAGACCAGACCAACAGAAATTTAACAAAAAAATAATTGCATATTTTATAAAGTGAAACACTTGAACACTACAAACAGAAACTGCACACATCACCAAGCACCTTGCCCTAACAAGAAGCGCCGACATCTAGAAAACAATAACCAGTTCTAAACAATTAAAGTGTATGAAACAATGATGCAAAACCACGAAGGGGAAAAAAGAACCAACCCCAACATGTCACGACCCCAACAGAAAGATACCTTTTTTTGCCGAAAAAACAACAAAAAATAACCCTTCAGGAAGAGCAATAACACCAAAACAGAGGCTGCCACGACAAAATCCAACAAGAAACTACCCTCTTGAAAGAAATAAGGTAATGTTTAAAGGAAATCACAAAGTAACTCCTGGTACATGGCCTTAAAAAAAATCAAAGGAAGAGAACTCCACATACCATGATGAGGAGGTTTTCTAGAACGTGATCTTGTCGTTCTTTGAACTTCTTGATGTTGATAAATTTCACCCCTGTGTCTCCTCCTATTATTCATACTCAAAAAAATCCAATAAACACAAAAGGGTCCTCCAGAAACCAAAAAAAGACACTGTTTCTTGTTTCAAGCAAGGAGAACACAGAGAAAGATCAAAACTTTTTAAATGAGAACAAAAGGTGGGTATTGTTAATTTTTTATTAGACACTTGATTGATCAAGGAATAAATTTTGGTGGCTGAAGAAGTATAAAAGAATTTGAGAGAGCGATGGTAGTGGTGATCACACCCCACGAGAAGAAAAGTTTTGTTTATAAAATAGTGAAAGTCCCAGGTATTTGATTTTGTCTTGAGTATTTATAGCCCCTGTTCTTTGCTTAAATTACTAGTTTATCAAATTCTTGCTCTGCAAGGACTAGGTCACTTTAACGTGTGGGTTTTCGCGATGCTGTACTTTTATAAAAAACAATTGCTTTTTATATTATTTTATTGTAATAATATTTAAAAAAAATTAAAAAAATAAAAAATATTAAAAAATAAATTTTTATCATTTTACGATCATCCTTCAATCTCACGCCCGTCCAATTAAATGCCTTGCCTTGCTTCGGGTGCAAGTTTGGGTTGGAAAGGAATTCTTGGTGTTTTATTTCTCCAAAATTGAGATTTAAAATAAAATAATAAGTTTTTAGATGTATAGTTATCATACCCAACCTGAAGTTGATCCCATCAAGAAGTTAGATCCTAGGTTACACTGTTTAAATCAACTTGAAAAAATTTAAAAATATTTAAAATTTTAATATTTCATATGAAAAAAAATAAGATACAATCCATGTGAATATAGGTCATACATGTTATAAACAATAAAATTTAAAAGATTATTTCAAAAGGTTTTGTATTCCACATTGAAAAAATATTATTTAGTATGTTATTTTTTTAAGTTGAAATATTTAAACCAAAAATATTTTTTATTACATAATTTTTTTCATGTGAATATAGAGTATATATATTAAAAGACTTTAAATCTCACATTGAAAAAATAATTTTTTTTTATGAACATAGAATATTAGAATATATATATATATATATATATATATATATAGTAAAAGGCTTTAAATCCCACATTTAAAAAATAAAATATTTTTCTAATATTTATATAGTGAACTTTGAAAATGATTAATAACTAACTAAAAAATATAAAAAAAATAGGGGTTTCTGGTTATGAGAAAAAACATACTTGAAAAAAAAAACCGGATCTCAACCAGGTTTTTCCGTGTTGTCCAGGTCATAGATCAACCTGGCAGGTTAACCGGGTTTCACTGGGTTTTTGTTTATCCTGGTCTTCTGTCTTATCCAGATCGGTGCAGCTATCAAGTCTACCGGATTTTGAATTGACCCTTTAGACCGGTTCAGATTTAATAGTTTGGAACTTTGGATGTTGTTGAAAGCAAACATGGAAAGTTCCTGAACATCTTAATTGATTTTTTCCCCTCAAGGTTTAGTGGTTTTTTTATATATCTTATATTTTTCTCAATAATATAAAGGTGAGTATGGATGATTTGTATAACATGACAATAAAAACAATTAATTTGAAAGAATGAAAGCTTTAAAATATTTTTAGACCAATTTATTTGTTAATTAATACTAAGTAATTCTTCCAATGATTTTAAAAACACACTATTTATATTGAAGTAGCATGTTTATAAAACAATAAATTTTTTCAAGGTAAAGATGGCCCCAAAATATAAATCCAGGAAGATATATAATAAATTTTACTCATTCAACAATATTCTCTTTATTTTACTATTTCCTGGTTGAATTAATCCAAAATCATTTAAGTATCTTTTATTTTTTGTGTTTGAAATTGTGTTTTAAAAATATATTTATTTTAAAAAACATCAAATTGAATATTTTTTAATATTTCCCTGGTTTTAATGAGATGATGCTAAAAATTAAAAAAATTATTTTAATATATTTTTAAATAAAAAACATTTTCATCACAATATCAATCATACACTTGAAATGTACAAAATTTTGTCAACTAAATTAACCAACGTGCTCTAGTTTATCCTATTAATTTTGGTACCACTCGCAATTATTCAAAAAGAACAAATTGATCAATAGTCTCAAGTATAATATTTTTTTCAAATCAGTCTAATAATTAATCGAAACTATTTTTTAATATGATCATAAAAACACATCCTACATTGATTTGACGTATCCCAGTAAAATTTAATGTTTTAGATATGCATATGAAAAGAAAAAAAAAAGAGTTTTGTTAGAGTGTAGCTTCTCTTGGATTTAAAAATATTTGATTATTAAAAATTTATATAGATCCTGCTAAAAAATCTTGATTATAAAAAGAATTATAGTTTATAAATTTATTTTTTCAGAAAAACTATAAAAATGCTGGTGATGACGGAAACTTTGCATCTCGTGGGTAGATGAAGCTCGTGATTCGTAGCACGCAGAACATTGCCGTGAAAAAAGAGAATTGTCAGGCTATCTGCTCGGTGTGTGCGTGCGGTGTTGATCTGTCCCCGCACGTCTCCAAAATTCCATCTGCCCATTTCAATTTTATCAGCAGAGATGGAGTCTGGTTGTTTGGGTATTTTACCATTCTAAATATTGTGTGATAAAAATATTAATAAATTGTCACTGGTTAGGAAAATACCGTGATTTGGTATTAGTAAATCGTTGTTGAAAATAGTGATTATTTACTTAAAATTTAAGAGTAAAATTAATTAACATGTACAAAAAATCGATATATAATTATACAAAGAATTAATAATTAGAAATTCAAGATTTTATTCTCATAAAATAAAATATGAGATAAAATAATGTGGTATGAGAGAGAAACACGGAAAGAAAATGAATATAAAAAAAAATGGATCATAAAAATATTTATAGGATTTATTTTTTACACACCCGTTACCGTATAAGACATGTGTATTTGATTTAGAATCAAAGTTATGTTCAAATCGTCTTATTTTATAAATATTTTTTTAATTTATTTTATTTTTCCAGAACTTTTACTAAATTATATAATTTTTCGAAAAAAATCCCTTGTTATTGCATTTGCATTTGTTACTTTTACCTGGCTGGCAGAAAACTGTATCTTTTTTTAATGTTCTTAAGATAATGTATTATTATAAGTCATAGTTGTCAGGTCCTACAAAAGTTTTGAATTAATTCACCGGTCGTTAAGTCAATATAGGTTGTTTTTTTTAATAAAAAAATCCACCGTTTTAATTATTATTTTTTAAATTACTTAATTTTAACTTTGTTACATTTGAAAGTGTTACACAGAATATATTTTAGTGAATATTTGGAAGTGCAGTATTTTATATTTTTGTTTACGTTTTAAAAATATATTTTATTTTAAAAAATACTTAATTGATTTTTTTAATATTTTTAAATGATTTTGAAGTGTTAATACTAAAAATAAAAAATAACATAAAAATTACTATAATATATTTTTAAAAAATATAATACATCATAATAGTAAATATTTTAAAAAACCATGGTGGAGGTTTTATTTTTTGCGTGAGATCACGCGCTTGAAGAAGCAGTGTTAGAAAAATCGAAAGCTATAACGCCTTCGTAAGTATCAGTCGGCAGCAAAGGGGTAAGCTTCTTAATTTTCTGTCTGTAGGGACTAATCGACTTAGAGCCAGGTTGATAGTTTGGTTGCGGGTGCTTTTTAAATAATTTTTTATGTTAAAATGCATGTCAATGATTTTTTTCATTTTTTAAAAATTATTTTTAATATCATCACATCAAAACAATCTAAAACATACAAATCATATTAAATTTTAATAAATAAATAAAAAATTAAATTTTTTAAGAACACAATCACAGCAGCGTTACCAAACGTTCCCAACCCCCTCCAATATAAAGCACGTTTCCCACTTTTTTCTGTCAGATCGAAACCTGATAGTGAGAGATCTTCTGGAACCTGCGGTTCCTATCCTAGGAACATACAAAGCAAATTATTGTAATTGACTAACATACCCTTACAAATTTTTCATATGCAGATATGCTTGTAGCATTTGTCTCTGTCAATGATACAAAACAGTCATTTTCCATCATTAGCAAGTTTCTTGTTAGGTTGCGTTTTGGTGACAGCTGTCTGTGTTTTTTGTTGCAGATATATCGAAGTAGTGTTTTTTTTACTTTTTAAAATTTATTATTTATATTAATATTAAAAAAATATTTTTCCACAGTAAAAACATGCACCATCATGGACATAAACGGGTTAGGAAGTATGATTGTGGTTATTTTTCAAAATGTTTTTTACTCTTAAATGTATTTCTTGTTTTTTTTCTTAAAAAAAAATTATTTTTAACATCAGCGTATCAAAATGATATAAAAACATAAAAAAAATATTAATTTGAAATAAAGAAAAAAATAAAAAAAATTTAATTCTTTTTAAAAACACTTTTGAAACGCAAAAACAAACAGAATCGTAACCTATAGTATACAATAATTAAAAGCTCAAGAGCTTCATTTCATGGCTTCTAGCTTTTATTTTCTAAGATAATTTTTAAAATATTATTTGGAATTTTAATAAAAATCCCAAAAGCCTTAAAAAAAATACAAGAACACCATTTTATTAATCTTGTTAAATGTGTGGTTGATATTATAATTGAATATATTTCTCAGCAAAAAAAACTATCAAAATAACATTTTTCATGTTTAATTATTGAAAAAAAATTAAAAATAAGTTTTTGATTTTTTTTTAGTTGAAAAACATGTCAAATATCATTAAAAACATTTAAATAATAGAACCTAAATGTATTTGGTGGAACAAATTTTATTATTTATGCTTGTATTAAAGAAAAAAACACTCAATTTATATTATTTTGTGCTTGAATTTACGAAAAGGTTACTGGGAAAATAGATTTTCTTTATTGTAGATGAGCATCTTAGGCTAGAACAAAGAGGAACTTGATAGCACCCAGATTCGTGGTCTAGCGGTTCTAACAGGGAATTTTCTGTCTCTGCACTCTAGCTTCGAATCTTTGTGTGCACGCCAGTCATCCCCGCGGTGTCTTGCCTATCTACTGGGCTTGCAAGATGTTCAGTGGGTCCGGGGATTAGTCGTGGTGCATGTAAGCTGGTCCGGATACCCCAGGTTATAAAAAAAAATAAAAATAATAAAGAGGAACTTGATATGATCAAGCTAGCCAAATATATGCCATAACATTTTTAAATAGAGAAAGAAATAAGTGCAGAAATTCAAAGAGGAAGATTCAACATTGGTCTGCGTGTATTAAAAAAATTGATGATAAAATACACACCAAGGAATGGTTTTGTCCTTGGAGCTTTGGACATATATCACCACTTGTATCTCTCAATCGTACCTGCTCAACCATGCGAGGTCTCCATAAATTTTTCCTGTTTTACATGAACAGGCTAAATTTGTACAATATTTTCATGAAAGAAAATTGAATCACGAGACTTTTATAGGATGACAATGACAATATATTCACTCACCTCCACTTGTGATCGACAACAAGCAATTATATCTCGTGTTTTTATCGTTTTATTTACCTCCATGTAACTAATGAATATCTCACACTAAAATGGGCAGTAAGATATTCATGTACAGGATGGAATAATAATTCACTAGTCTAGGTGTTTTTAATTAAAAATATTTAACGTGTAAATTTAATAAGTGTAGATTAGGGTGTGTTCGGGAAACCGCGTTGCCAAAAAATTTAATTTTTTTTATTAAAATAAAATTTTTTTATGTTTTCCGATTGTTTTGATGTGCTGATTTCAAAAATAATTTTTAAAATATAAAAAAATTATTTTAATGTATTTCTAGGTATAAAATACTTTGAATTGCCACAGCTACCATAATCTCAAATATATCTTAATATAGACATAAACTCTCCATGACATAAACATCTTCACAACATTGAATTATGTAATGGAAATAGCTAGGTTATTTATTTGGTTTTAGCTATTCAAATTATTGTTTTGAAATTCGATTCGATCTGACAAGCTAATTATCCATGATCCTAGTAATGAGAGGTATAAGTTGGGTCATGTTTCAATAAAAATAAAATTAACTTGATGTGATGCAATCTATAAAATTTAGATTGCGAGATTTAGATTGGCTTGCAACGTGATTAATTAAGAAAAAAATCCAGTCAAAACTCATTAATGTTTTTCCTCAAATATTTTTAATAAAATAATATCATTTTTATTTTTTAATAGAATTAAAAAACTGGTTGATACGAATCAAATCGTCTAATTTACAAACTACGATTGAGATGTGTTGTTGGGAGGCAATTAATTCACAATTGCAAACTATAATTAAAAGGCGTGGGGAAAGCACTGTAGCTTCCCCACGCCTTTTATTTTCATTCACTTATATATTATAATAATAATAATAATTAACAATATACTAAAAGGCGTGGGAAAGCACCGTAGCTTCCCCACGCCTTTTATTTTCATTCACTTATATATTATAATAATAATATTATTATTATTATTATTATTATATTATAATTATAAACTGCTATTTTTTTTTTGTCGTTATTTTCCCTTTTTTGTGTGTGTATTTTTCTTTTAATAAATTTGTTTTGTTTAATTTAGTTTGTTAATGATAAATTTTATTTTATTTAGTTATCAGACTTTCATGACACGAATCCCGAATTTGACGGGTCAACCTGATTTGACGAGTTAACCCGAAATTTTTTTCTACTCTTTTTAATTAATTTTTTTGTTTAGTTTAGTTTGTTAATATTAAAGTTCTTTTTATTTAATTATTAGACTTTCATGACACGTCTCCCGAGCTTGACAGGTTAACCCAGTTAATTCTGGGTTAACCCGTAATTTTTTTTTTCTATTTAGTTATCAAACTTTCATGACGCGAATCTCAGGTTTGACAAGTTAACATGGTTTGAAGGGTTAACCCAGTGCTTCTCCACGCCTTTTATTTTCATTCACTTATATATTATAATAATAATAATAATAATTATTATTATATTATAATTATAAACTGATCATTTTTTTGTCGTTATTTTCCCCTTTTTTATGCTTTTATGGCTTTTTTTCTTGCTTTTTTTTCTTGTGTTTTTTTTTTAATGAATTTTTTTTATTTAATTTAGTTTGTTAATGTTAAATTTTATTTTATTTAGTTATCAGACTTTCGTGACACGGATCCCGAGTTTGACGGGTCAACCTGGTTTGATGAGTTAACCCGAAAATTTTTTTCTTCTCTTTTTAATTAATTTTTTTCTTTAGTTTAGTTTGTTAATATTAAAGTTTTTTTTATTTAATTATCAGACTTTCATGACACGTCTCCCGAGTTTGACAGGTTAACTCAGTTAATTGTGGGTTAACCCGTAATTTTTTTTTCTATTTAGTTATCAAACTTTCATGACGCGAATCTCAGGTTTGAGGAGTTAACCTGGTTTGAAGGGTTAACCCAATTAATTCAGATTTTTTTTCTTTTTCTTCATTAGTTTTTTCTTCCTGTTGGTTTTTTTTTCTTTTTTTCTTTTTAATTAATCTATTTAATTATCACACTTTTATGACACGACCTTGCAGCCAGACCCACATCCAAGACTATTGGGTCTGGTATTGCAACTAGATCCATTTAAACTTGGGTAATACAAGTTTAATGTTATTATTAATATTAAAAATATCACTTTTAGATCAGGCGTTGCAGCCAAACCTGAGATTCTTGGGTATAGTTTTGAAAAAAAAAACTAACACATTTAGATCTTAGCATTTTTTATGTAAAAAAATTGACCTGCGACATCGCACGGGACATATTACTAGTTATTTTCTAAAGGTTGACTTAACCTTTCTATAATTTCTGTGATGGTTTAGAGACACAAACGACTATCAATTGCTTTTATTATGGTATGATCAAATTCTTAGCCAACAATTTCTTATGTGCAAAACGCTCGACAGTTTCCTCGGTTATACAAGTCATCATCCTTCCTCATTTTTCGTGTTTTTTTCACTGTATAATACCAAACACCAAAGCATAAAAGGGAAAGTTGATCAGGTTCACTTACAAATTCTTTCTCTCTTTTTAGTCAAACGTTGTACAGAGTCATAGGAGAAAGTCATTTTGGCAGCTGTTTTGGTCGGAGGGGAACAGGACGAAAGATTAAGACTGAAAAAATTGAATTAACTGGGGCATGAAAAGTCTCAGACTTGAAATTAAAAGAAAAGTGGTTGCAACCATCAATGGACAAAATGAATGAATGCTAGTAGCTAACACTATTTATCCGTTTACAGAAGGGAGATGTCATAACGGATGCCACTAAATGGCATGTCTGTACGGGTGGCAGCAAATTAAAAATGAAATCATCCCAGGTTCACGGTATTATAAATTTAAATTTTTTTAAAATTATTAAAAATTTATATAATTATTAATTTCAAAACTCTTAAGACTAGTTAAAATACACTAACATCTATATTAATAAAAAAAATAATAAAAAAAATCATCTCCGATTTAAATAGTGTTGGCCACTGATTGCTCGTTTATCTACGTTTCTAGCCAAAAATCATTATTTCTTTTGTACGTACACCTGCCAAGTGGCAGCACTACAGGTCAAACAAGAGAACCTACCGTGAATATCTTAAGCTAATAAATATTGAAAATTGATGTGCAACAATTATCCCGGAATTTCATAGAAGGGATTGATGATCAGAAAAGGTCCAATAAGAGGTTCAAATGGGTAAGTTTTCCTTCTTAATTTCAGATTTTAGCTTTGCTATTTTTTCTTATTGGTTGTTTCCTGGTTTTTTTCCTGGAAATTTAACGTGTTTAAACCTATCTCTTCAGATTTTAGAGGATTTTTGCTGAATAAAAACGACAGACTTAATTGAGCAACTTTAGTTGTATTTTATTTAAATTCAAAATCTATAGCTTTCTGATCCTGGTTTTTTTCCTGGAAATTTAACGTGTTTAAACCTATCTCTTCAGATTTTAGAGGATTTTTGCTGAATAAAAACGACAGACTTAATTGAGCAACTTTAGTTGTATTTTATTTAAATTCAAAATCTATAGCTTTCTGATCCGTGTCAAGAACTTAGCTGACAGATCCACGTATCATGCCATCAAAATCCCAGAAAAACTGGGAAGAGAGGATAAATGTTGAATTCACCTACTGTTCTTTTCATTAGAGAGTACTGTGCGTGACCAGGCATGATGATGACCAAATATTGCTGCGGTGCCTTGCATTTGTATTCAACGTTGGCGTATGCACAAGGGCACCCAAAGCAGCTTCTAAATGGCTGGATGCGAACCTTCGTTCATGGAGACAAATGCATCCATGGCATAATTTACATGTCTTTTTGGAGAAGATGTAATATTTTCATAGAGTATATATATACTCGCAATGCATGCTGCTAAGCCATTCAACAACTCGTGGAGGATCGATTGAGCAAAAACTTTATCAGCTCATTTTGATTCTCCATTTTTTGAAGGAACATTGTGCTCACGATAATATTGATCGCCGAGTCCTGCATGATTATCTTCCAATATAGTCGCAATCTCCAAGGCCATATCAATTGTTCTAGACTCTAAATTATATATGTGTTCCAACGTTTAGATTCTTCTTAAGTTCTTTTTAAATTAATTCTTGGGTTAATTGAGGTTAGAGTTTGAGAATGGTCTCTTGTGTTTTGCTTCTTTTAACAATTATTTTGTTATTATCAAGGGAATAAATGCTTTTTTTTTCTTTAAATATTATATTGTTCTTGTTTGCAGATTTTGTATTTTGCTCGTGTACAAAGTGACTCGCTTTTTAGTTCCTTTTCGCATAAGAGCAAGCATGTGCATGCCAATTGTTTGCAATATATTGCCTTCTAATTTTTATAATTAATGTGTTTATTGATGATGCGTAATATATATTTTTTATTTGATTATTTAATCAAATTAAAATTTAACCTCGACGTCGTCCCAGTTTATCTTGAGATTAGTCGACTAGAATTGTTAATTAGTTCGAGATCATATTCAAATCATACATGGAGGTTTTTTTATTTTAAAAATTTGTTGCTTTCAGATTTCTTTCGTGGTCATGTTATAATATTAATTATTTAACTCTAAGTTTAATTTATTATTCCAATAATTTTATATAATATAGGCAAAAAAACATCTTGAATATTGAAATTTATTAAATCATAAAATTATAAAAATATTTTTCTTTCTTTTCATAATAAACTGCGCGTGATCAGTTGTAGACAACGTGAAGCATCTTTTGAACGAAGCAAAAGCGTGCAGTAGTTGAAATTTAAAACAATGCTGGAGATTCCAGATGCCGGGGAATATAACGATGGTGGGCTAATGGCTCCATGTAAAAACAAATTTACCCCTCAGGCATGATAAAACCTGAATACAGACAACCCTTTCATCATTAATTAATTAATTAATTAATTATTCGGTTTTAGTTCTTATATAAAACTGAAACCAAACATAATAGAATGAATTTTACACTATCAGATTTAACACAGTTTTATTGATATATATAAATTTATATCAATATTTATACTAATAATTTATTTATAATTATTTTATTGATGGAATCACATATGAATACCTGTTAGAGAATAATATAAATCATATCCTGAAACCTCACTTAATAGTTTAAGTTATTGAGTTGAGATAGTTCTTTGACATGGTATCAGAGCCTTGATGACTAAGCGGTCACGAGTTCAAATTTCATCATCCTTATTTATTTGATAAAAATTAAGCACAAGGTAATGTGAGCATTTGCAAGTTTCAAGCTCAAAGGGCTTTCACTTGAGGGGATATGTTAGAGAATAATATAAATTATATCCTGCAACCTCACCTAATAGCTTAAACTATTGGGTTGAGATGGTTCTTTAACAATACCGTCTATCAAAAAAACACTCGTAGGTAATTTTTATTATGTTGATAATTTTGTTATTAATAAATTTATCAATGACTATACATTAAAAAAAAAAAAAAAGAAGAAGAGTACAGCATTAAAATAGTTGATCATAGTAATTAGGCTAGGTGTTATCTACGAAGAAGAGTTATTGTCCTAGCATGCCTCTTGCCTATGAGTTAAATGTCCCCTGTTCTCTATGGTTGGGTAGGTAAGCATGGATGGGGTTGGTACCTTCGTTTACTAAATCAATATTAAGTTTAATTCACCCTGAAATATGCCTTTATTTTATCTTATATTATTGAGAAAATCTTATTAACAATGGATTCGAAATATGAGATTAATTATTTTCATATATATGAAATGATCTCCTAAGTTGTTATTAAAATTCATAACCTAAAATGTTTTCTCATAAAAAATATTTGGTTAGAGAAATAAAGATATAAATATAAAAGAATTTTATTTTTAGAATAACTTTTTATCTTTTTAAAATACGAATAACAAGAAAACGAAGCATATAATTTTTTACCTTGATAGCATATTTTTAACTATATTTGTATACATTTTTAAAATATATTTGTTTTGAAAAAATATTAAATTAATATTTTTTTTATAATTTTAATACGTTGATATCATTAAAAAAGTTATTTTAATATATTTTTAATAAAAAAAATATTTTTAAAAAATATTCTACGTCACCCTACCAAATATACAATAAATGCTACGAACAATGTTGGATATCTAGGGCTTAGGCATTTAACACCGCGAAGCTAAAAGCCAAAAAACAGAACAAATCCACAGTTCCCTCAACACGACCACCAACAGCTCTCTTTTGCTCTCCCTTCTCCGATCATGAAACGACAGCTAGCTCATTCAACCGTCTTGTCGTTCACGTGCGTCTTTATTCTCTTACAATTTATCCTGACCGTCGGATTTGATGGTCATCAAGCAAGCACATGACCAAGATCCCAGTCTGCTCAAAACGGCACTGCAGCACAAACCAGGCGCACCGTTTAGGATAGCGCTTTTTGCTGACCTTCATTTTGGAGAGGCCGCGTCGACTTATTGGGGTCCACAACAGGATGTTAACTCTACCAAAGGTCCTCTGTACTCGATGATGAAACACCGGGTATTGTCTCTCATAATCGAAAAATAAAAAAATAAAATTATAAATTTCTATTTTAAAAAAAAATCCGTGGTAAATGTAGCAAGCACCATTATTTTGTTTTGAATTAATAATAATGTAAATGCTAGTAATTTGTTTTGCAGTAGATACTTGGAAAAAAAATTCAAGCCATTGTATTATAATTAAACCTAGTAAGTTATTCAAAGTTAAACTGAATTAATATATATTAAAACAAGTTTAGATTAAGATCCTACTCAAATCAAGCATAATCGAATCACAAGTTTATAGAATTAATCCGTTAGGACACACCAACCTTAATAACTATAACATATACACATAAATGGTGGAAAAAAATTATAGAAAGATATTTGATCTTCATGCACAAAATATATATACCTTGAGTATAGAAGGAGAGATTTATTACACATGTGATTATTAATTTAGTAACTATATGTAATGTAATGTAATGTAATGTCGTCTACTTTCTTTTTCTTTTTCAGGTTTGAAATCTGGTTAGCATAATTCTAGGTATTTGGCAGATTTTGTAATATATCTTGGAGATGTAATAACGGCAAAACAACATACCAATAGCAAATGCAAGCTTGTATTGGGATAAAGCAATCTCTCCGACAAGGGCGAGGGGCATACCATGGGCTAGCATCTTTGGTGACCAACCAACCCTTTGAGTGGCCAATGGAGTGGTTTTCTCCTCCCGGAATTCCTCCTATTCATTGCCCTGCACCATCATGTTCCGGCGAGACTTGAGAGTTTTAAGTTTCAACCAAGGCATGGAGAATATTTAATAATTTCTTGATGACCCATCAAGCCTGCTTTTTTATTTACTAGTTCTTGTTTTTCGAGATGATTGTTCTTTCGTTTGTTTCCTTTCAAGATGGATTGAGCGAGTGAGTTGGGTCCTGTCAGTTCATCTGATATTTGAGTTTCTTGATGCCTTCTTTATAGAGATTGATATTAACCACTGTATCTTTAGAGGCACACAACGGATAGAGCTAATGAGAAACGAGATTGAGCACAATCTCCTAACGTTGTCTAAATTTGGACCGAAATATCTGTGGCCAAGTATATCCAACCATGTCCTTCAGCTCTCATCATCAGACGATCCAGAGTCGCCGGTTCTCTGTTCATGTATTTCTTAGATTCTGGTGGTAGAATTTACATGTAAACATAACTGAGTTGGACCCCTACCCTTGTGGCTCCTAGGGAAAATGCTCTGGCTTGTTCTAGCGTGGCCAGTCACCAAGTAGTGGAGGATTAGCTGTGGTAAATTCTAGGTATTGAGAGATTTTCACCGGGGAGCAAGGAATCTCACACAGGTTAAGAATGACATGTTTGAGGTGTTTATATATAAGATGGACTCATAACCTGTTAGTGTCAAGCTCTATAGAGCAGATCTCTCAATACAAAGGCACTGTGGATATCCTAATTCATAAGAACAAGTGAAGCTATGTTGAACTGAAATTATATGAAACAAATTGGGAATTTCATTAGCATTAATGCCCTTTTCTTTTCTTTTTTCACAGGGTTCCTGAGATTATCCTTCGGCATATACCAAGCAAAGCTTACAAGAAGGTGGCTCCCCGGCTAGGGATACACGAGCTAGCCTTGTGCTGGTTCCAGAATTAACAAAGAAAAGGTTGCCGCTCAAGAAGCTGAATTGGGTATTATGGACATGCTAGCTAAAATTAAGGTCTTCTGTCGTCAAGGTGAGATCTTGCTCAATAAACAATGCTTTAATGCATAAAATCTAACTCCCACTTTCAATCGAGTAAATTTGGAGCATTATGTTTTACTGTCTTCTTTCATGAGTTGAAGGAAGCCTACTGAACAAGTACCTTGCGTGTTTTGACAACCCAACAACCAGTACTTTCATGGAAGGGGACCAAATAGAGGGTGTGCTACCTGTAAAGGCAATGTTTTTTTAAAGTTGAAATGCATAGAAAGTCGTTTATTTGCTGTAAATCTTGATAAAACCAAATGTGGTCCCTGTTGATCGTACTTCATTGGATTGTGGCAGGCACTCAGGCAGTCTTTGCAGGACACAGCCATGGATTGGACTGGTGCTGCCGCTGCAAGAAACTGTGGCTATGTTTTGCTAGGGATACTGGTTATGGTGGGTATGGAAATTGCCCTAGAGGAGCTAGGATTCTGGATGGCAATGTACGTACGCAGCCAAATTATCTTGAATTCTTGACAGGCTACCTCTGTAATAGTGTTGTCAAGGGAGAGGAATCAACCCGAATCGCCATATCTGAAAGTCAAAACTAGTCGAAATTGATGAACACATCTAAACATGGAGAAGGCTTTTCAAGCATAATATCATTCCAACAAATGCTAGCGCTAGTGCTCGCATTTCCCATCTCGGTATAAGAGTTTCTGAAAATGAGAAGGAACCACGTTGGGAAAACCTTAAAAAATGCTTCCTAATTATATAGATAATCTCAATTTTGTCTTCGAATATTCTTTTTTTCTTTCCCTTTTTTTTTAAAAAAATCTCAAATGGGCATCTTAAGCTTCAAAAATCTTCAATCAAGTCTTTCCATCTATATTTTTCGCGAACCCGTCCATTATATTATTGTGTAAGAAACGTTATTTTATAAGAAATTCAATATTTTTTTAATTAAAAAGTTAATAGAAGACCTCAATTAAGAAATCAAGATTTTTACGAGATAAAACTGATATAAAAATTTGTTTGGATGCAAATTTGATATTAGCCCAATGATTGGAGGATTGTTTTAGGATTACTGAACAATGTTTTATTTATTTGTTTTTGGGCCAGACTTTGTCGCTCTTGCTTCCATGTTCTAGATTTAATTAGGCTATTTTTGTTTGGGCTAAAAGCTACATTTTCTGTGACTTGGGTTAATTAAAGGGATTTAGTAAATATAAAAAAAAAATGATTTTTTCCACTAAAATATCCTTATTTGAGAGTGTAATTGTGGCTATTTTTTTAAAATATTTTTTAAATTAAAATGTATTAAAATGATATTTTTTTATTTTTTAAAAATTATTTTTAAAATTAACGCATTAAAATGATCCAAAACATATAAAAAATTAACTTTTAATAAAAATAAAAAATTAAATTTTTAAAAAACACAAATTTACCTGCATTTTCAAAATGAGTCATTGGATTGACCTTTTAGGCCGCATGGTCTTTAACACTAGTTAAATCATTCATCAACGGTGAAAATACAGTGGAAATCTTATGTCCTTTAGTTTTATGAAATCCACTTTCTAAATTTTTCATGTTTGTTTATCGTTATAAAACTTAGTCAATTAAAAATATTTTATAATCAAAGCAAATTTTGGTTTTATTTCTTGAAAATTATTTTTTTTGAGTATGTTTGAAAGTGTTGTAGAGATTATTTTTCAAAGTGTTTTTTGCTTGAAAATACATAAAATAATATATATTTTTATTTTAAAAAAATTATTTTTAACATTAGCACATTAAAATAATTTAAAAACACTAAAAATAATAATTTAAAACTAAAAAAATTTAAAAGCGCAATTGGACCGCAATGCCTAACAAAACTTTATTCCAAGCAAAATAAAATTTCTTGAAGTTGCGGATCAAAATAAGGTGAAATGGCTAGATAATTTATGTTTAATGCCATCTTTTAGTTCCTTGCTAGAATGAAAGTCAACAGTTATGGAGAAGCCAGATATGTGGAGCAGAGGAGGTCTGAAAACTAGGATGTCTTCCTGTATACATGTTCCATAGTGTTGTTTGAAGGAACCATAGTTGAACAAATACATCAATATAATGCCTTCCAAGAGGGATTTGTTAGCAGCTCGCAAGCACTGTTGGGAGTCGAAACTCAGATATTAAAGCCATTTTGTGCTGCAGAAAAACTGATAGAGACAAATGGGTCCGTATCGATGGAACTCCATTGGATCGTGGCAGGCAAGTATTTGGAGGACATGGCCATGGATTGGACTTTGTACAGCCCCTCCAGAAACCTAAAGGTTCTGGCTAGGTTTTGCTAGGGCTACTGGTTATGATGGCATGTAGCTAACGATGCAAGGACTGAGTAAAAAACGACTGTGGAGGTGGTGGTACAGCGCTAGAACCTAGAATTGTTGAGGACCCTTTTTTGTATTTTTATTATCGAGAGAAAGGAAAACTCTAAAAAGCATAGTTGTAAAATTTGTATCGGTCTGACAGTTGACCCAAGTACTGATCTACATCTTCCATTGATTTAAGCTAAAAATAATAGAAGGACGAAAAAAAATGAATGACCGATCAAAAACCTAGAATGACCTACCAATCTGGGCCTCAATCCATTAATATTTTGATTATTATCTTAAATTTTTTAATTTTAATTAGCTTTTCTAACTCGTGATCTGAATTTTATTTGAGATTGATTCCTCAAGTTATACTGAACAAATACATCAATATAACTTGTTTTTGCGAAATGAGAAGCCATTTGTAGAAGACCATGCATGGAGCTTAGGCATCTAGAATAACTAGACCAAAGAAATTGATGGACCACCTAAGCCAGTCGGTCGTTGGTTTAAATTCATTAAAGCATTATAGTTGATTTGTACTATCAATGCCGGCCGGTGCTTACCAGCCCAGCAACCCAGACGTATAGTCTAGTCAATTATGACGAAAATAATCTAATCAATCAAGCTGCAAATATCAAGTAGAAGTTTCTGTCTTGAGTCTGTGACATGTAACAGAACTAATAAATTTCCATACATAAATATGACTTTAGAGGCCGGCTGCTTTTTTCATAGCCAAATTGTTATGCTCGGTTTATTCGACGGGTGAAAATTATGATTTGAAGTATGATTCAAGTCTGATTTTAAATTAAATAAAAAAATATTGATATACAACTTGATTGACCTGAATAAATCTAATTTAAACCTGATCAAGTCAATATTAAAGAGTATTTTTAAATGAAAAATGAAATTATATTGTTTTTGTTGTTACCCACTTTTGGATTCCTATATATAAAAAAAATTGTCTGAAGAAAAAAAAATATTGCAGTGGAAAGAAGACACAAGAATGCCTAGGGAATTGTTAAATATTGGTTGAGGAAGTTCAAAGATACAAAGCTTGAAATTTGACAGTATATTTTTTTACTGATGAAAGCCCTATTGACAAAGAAAATTCAATTTGAGAAAGAAAAATCCAAAATCAGATGTTTAAAGACTTGATTATATTTTTTTTTAAAGATTAATTAAGTTTATGAAGGGTTTGATTGCAAAAAAAATTTGATTTTTTAAGTCAATTTAGCCTTTAATTGAAAGAAATTAAAGTTTGGGGGGTCAAATTATATTTTTTAGAGTTAATATAGTCAAATCAGGGATTTAATTACATAAATATTAAAATTTAATAAGTAATTAGAAACGTGATCGAACAAAATTCAAAACCAATTAAAAACACGTAAAAATAGGAGCTAGAATTGACCGAATGAATGGCTTGGTCCCATCCCAATGTTATTTTATTATATATTTATATTATTTTTTAAAAAAGACAAAAAATTCCAAAAAAATTCTAAAAACATCATTTTAAAATTTGTGATTTTTTCGTGTATTTTTGTATCAATTTTTTTAAATATTGGTTTGCATTTTTATACCATAAAGATACAGATCTGATATTAAAATACCCGATTTTCTCTTAAATGTTAAAAAAATTATATAGAAAAAAAAGTCTTGTTTTCATGCATACGATCAAATCTCTAAAAAATATAAAAATTTTCATATCATATTTCCATACAACAAAAATTCAAAACAATATGTATTAGCATGCATTTTGAGTTTTAATAATCAATTTATTAAAGTCATAAGAACTAGGGTAATATTTTAAAATACCAAAAAAATATTTTGTTTTCTTTTAGTATTGGGGATCATAAACTTATATGTAAAACATATTCCCGATATTATAAAGATAGTTTTTTTTTTTGTTGACGTTAGAACGACCAGATTTTACCTGATAAAATAAAAATCTCCTTGCCGAGGAGAACTTTTCTTAAACCTTAGATAAACCAACAATTAGAAAACACGGCAATACCTTAGTTTTTATCAGACAATTAAACAATGCAGCTTATCTTAGATATGACGTATTTGAGGTGCTAATATCTTTTTTCTATGGAACCAGTTTCTGTGCTTGATCTCTGAGATCAATTAGAATTTCTAATAATCAAAATACTAGGAAACAACTCTAATTTCTTCAATCCACTAACAAAATAAGAATTTCTTATCTCTTTTATTTTTTAGATACCTAAATATTAGAAAGAATAATACAACACCGCCCAAGGATAACAGTTTTAATAAAAATAATCGACCTATAATCACTGGAATGATTCGACGACTCTCGGATTGATCTAACAATTCCTTCAAATCCGAGACCAGTTCCAAAAAACTTTTTTCTTTCATGTCTGTCCAAAATCATTTCTTTGCTTTCACACAACTACCACAGTATGAGGCGATTTTGGTCCGTGAGGGCCCTGAATCTTAACATGCAAAAGCCCTAGACTGGTCAATTTTCTTTCGTTTTATGTTTTTTTAACGATCAAGATGATTTTCGAGATATCGTGTGGATGTGTATATATCTTGTATAAAATTATCCATTACGTACCCAAGTAAGTTTTTTTCTTTTTTTGCATTACATCTCCTTAAATTCGAACCTAAAATGCTAGCACGCATAGGAACAAATCCAGTTACCGGCAAAGTTTAACCCTTCAAGGATCAAAAGCCATAGAAGATGAGCTTGAACAAAAATTAAAAACTGTTGCTTCGATCGGTCCCATTGTAATTGATGATGGCACACTCGTATAATTCCCACATGTGATTATAGAATGTACTTGGAAACTCAGTCCTGGGCAAGAAGTAAGTGCAATGATGATAACACTAGCTGCTAGATTTCTTTATTAACAGCAAAAACCAATGAAGAAATGCATCCATGTTGGCAAATGGGTGGTTTGTGCGAGTAATTATAGCGAGAGTGATCGATGGTGCCTGCATGTTCCTCTGATTTTCTTTTTGGCAACTTATACAAAGCTCATTGCTAGTTGATGTTCTTTGCAACCCAGAGAAGGAGCATAATTACAAGGTCAAAAGCTCCTTTCTATCCCAAGTTATGATTAGTCCATCCATGTTTTTCTCCAACTTTTCGCGAAAAAACTCAGCCTAGATCATTCTAATCTTACTGATGAATGTTTTTTTAGTGGTATTTAGATCTTAAACTAGGCCCGACTACAGCCAAAAGCCAAGAGTGGCTGCAGTGGCTTGGGACTTGAGTACCTCCATAAAAAAAAGAATTAGGGTTGGAGGCATCCTGCTAAATAAAGTGAGGCAGATTTTTTAATTTCAGATTCATATCTTTCTGCTTGATCTACATGCAGGAATTATACGCAAGATTCGACCCTTTTCTTCAATGTATTATTGCATGGACCAAATCAATCACTACATTTTCTTTGTTTACTATACCAAATGATCATAAACAACGAAGTCTTTTGAATAAATCAATCGATTCAAACTGTTTTCATTCGATAATTATGTTTGTTTAGGATTTTCTACGCTTAATTCCTCATGGATTAGTTTCACCATTTATATAGCTGGGCAGCCTGTGACAAACAATATTTATTCCTTGATTATCAAATGGAAACAAAATAAAAAAAAAAGAACATCATTTACAATATTTTACAAATATTTCTGACTATTGAAAAAAAACTATCTCTAAAATTATATATAAAAAAGTCCATGGGCCAGTGCTATTTTTATAATGGAGTTCGTTTCTAAAATTATATATAAAAAAGTCCATGGATCAGTGCTATTTTTTCAATGGAGTTGGTTTCAAGAGTTTACTTAATTTTATAAATGTTCAACAGGAATAACATTGAGAAGAAGAGGAATGATATTGTTGATGAAAGGGAAGAGTTAACCTGTTTAGAGCTGCGGTTGAATCTGTTTTTTATTAAATTTTTAATTTTTTAATTTTTAATAAATTTTTTTGTGTTTTTCAATCATTTTGATATACTAATATCAAAAATAAATTTTAAAAATTATTATTTTAATATATTTTCAAATAAAAAAATATATTAAAAATCAATCTCCATCAAATTATCTCGCATTGGAATAATGGGAAAGTGATTTTCCTGTACAATGTTGACTATTCTTCCTGGACCATTGAACAGCTCAAAAGTCACTTTCCCCCTTGCTGTGAGCAAAATTCATGATAGCTCAATTGAGTCGAGCAAAAGTTTCACAAACCTCTTTACAAATTTCTTATTGGCACGTCAACAGCTCAAAAGCTACGTTACCTTCTAATGCTGGGACATGGGAGAAAGGAGGCAAGAGCAAAAAGTTTATCAAGTCTGGGACAGCAATATGAGGTTCTTCGCAAGAAATGGATCAAGTTTCACATGGGTTATCATGGCGAATGTGGGGCCATGATTTCCATGCTTAGTCATGGAAATTAAAGGATTAATTTTATACTTATGGTCATAAATATCTAAATATCAAATCAAATATAAAAACGAATGCACATAAACTACTCGCCGGTTTGTTGTCACCAAAAAAGTCCGGCCGACTTTTCAGATGGGGCAAAACTAGCTTCAGCTTCGAACTAGTACTGTTAAACTTGTATGGCTCGGCGGGTTGATAAAACATTAACTTAGTTAAAATTTTATTTGATTTTTTTTTAAAAAAATTTGAGTCGGATAAGGTTTGATATCCATTTTGTGATTTAAAATATTTAGATTAAGTACATGGAACTCATTCCTCCACCTTGCTCTCAATTCCATAATGTTTTTAATTACTTCTTCTTATATATTCAAATTAAGGACATGTAATTTGCTATTGTTTACATAGAATTTTATGTATTTTGTTATTAATTTGATCAAGGATTGTAAGAAAAAAAACCTAATAAATTGAAGAAGCTCCAAATATTTGAAACTAGTTTGCCAGTGCACGAAGATAATGAAGAAAATGAGGTGCACATGCAGAACATGCTTGAATGCCCCCAATTTTATAGAAATTATGTTAACATGTGGTGCAGACCTCCGAGCCTCATTTGTAAAGATGAGTTTGATTTCAATAGAGTAATTGAGCTGGTAGGGCTAAACTACTTATTATTACTTATTGTTATGTTTATACAAAACATTATTTTTATTTCCTCAATAAATAGATGAATCAAACTTATATAGACAAAGAAACTCCTTAATCGATTAAAATAAACAAAAAAAATTATATTATGTTGTTATAAATGTTGTCGTACATGTGCGGTATCATGACAAAATATTTCCATTCTTGAGTATATAGGTAATCGGTAAAATAAAGAATTCAAGAATTTCTTATCTTTTATCAGTGTATAGAGGGAATGGAAGTCATCGTTTTTTTTTTCTTTTTTTTTGGTATTTTTTTTATATGTGGATCCAAAAAAGAATAACAACAAATGTTAAAACTAATTGGTGAACTAGATCACAAATCAACCAAATTATTTTTTATCTGATCATATTATATTGATTTTCTTATTATTTTTTTTAAAATCTAACTCAAACTAGATCTTTATTTTTTATCTGATCACATTATATTTAACCATATTTTTCAATTTTTAATTTCAAAATAATTTTTTTTAAGTTTTTAAATTATTTTGATATATTAATATTAAAAATAATATTATTTTAAATAAAAAATATTTAAAAAAACAACTTTCATTGATTAAAAAAAAACTAAAACAGACATTGGAATGTTTCAGTGGCAGTTGTAAGAAATGACAGTTGGAGAGTGGGACCCGATGAAGTTGACAATACTTTCTCACAAGTAATCACTCATTTCACTAAGCACCTGCATTATATGCCACATCAGTGGAGAGACTGAAACCTTTCCTTATATAGTTTTGCTTCTCCTAGTACTTAATTGTTGCTGTTGTTGTTGATGATGATGATGTTAAACCCTTGAAAACAGCAACTTCAACAAAAGAATTAAATCCCCATCTCAACTACATTGGAATCTGCTTTCTTGAGTTATTATTTTTACACCACGAGTTCAAGGAAATCTTGAACTTTTATAAGGTTTCAAGATTCAATCTTGTTTCAAGGTTCAATTCAGACCAATGGTGTAATATTGCTGTTCTTGTGATTTTTAATATTGCTGTAAGAGGTAAGATTCTTGGCACCAGTGTATGTTTTTTGGTTTCTTACCAGTTCTGTAATTGGTCAAGTGCCCAGTTTTGCATTTCTGAGTTAGATGTAACAGCTTCCAGAATTTGTTCAAGATACTGTTTTTTAAGTCTTCAACTGTAACTGTCAACTGAGAAAAAGTGAAAAAAAAGAAAGGGAGGTAACTGAATCTGATGTCAATGTGTCTGTAGAGGGTGAGACTTGAAATGGTTGTATTGGTTTTGTTTGCTAGTGCATTTTCTTAGAATAAATAATCCATGCTTAGTGTTTTAAGGGTTTGCTTCCTTTTTCCCCTTTCCTCCCTTATTTTTCCTGTTAATAGATGTTGCTTTTGACTGTTCTTTATAAATTTGGTAAAGGGTTCGTGGTTTCTTGCCGAAATTTTAGGTTTACTTGAACAAAAGAAGATGGTTTTTGATGAGTTTTGGTAAAGTGATTGATTTCACACATCTTCAATGGCAAAGAAGAGGTGCTGGTTTGGTTGGGTGAGGAGGCTATTTGTCTCTGAGCAAAAAACAAAAGCAGAAAAGGTTTTTTTTTTTAATAACCTTTTTTGGTTTCTTTAACTGGGGATTTTGCATTTCTTTCTGGTTAATTTTGTCTGCTTAATCTTAACCATTTCAGAAGTCAAAGAGGTGGAAATGGGTTCTTGGAGGGCTTAAGGTTAAACAATGCCCTGCACTTCCAGCACCAGAGAGATCAGTCAGTGAAGCAACAGAAACGCAGAAGAAGTATGCTTTGACTGTTGCCCTTGCAACAGCTGCTGCAGCTGAGGCTGCTGTTGCTGCAGCTCATGCTGCAGCTGAGGTTGTCCGGCTCACAGGTGCTTCACAGTCTTCCCATCATTTCACCAAGGGAGTTGAAACTTTGGCTGCCATTAAGATACAAAGCGCTTTCCGTGCATACCTTGTGAGCTCTCTGATATCTTTGCTCTTCTTCACCACAGAACTCCTTCCTTTTTCATCTTGATTTTATTGTGGGTTATGCTATATATTCTTAGAACTTCCTGAGTTCATATATGTTGTTGTTGACGCTGCAGTGCTATTTCTCTAATTCTCTAAGATAATCCCTTTCTGTACTTCAAGGGAGATCATTTTATGATTTGTGTATGCAAAAATTATTTATAGACGAGATTTTGATTAAGGAGACTGGAAGATTCAAATCACAATTTGAACTTCGAAGTCATTCTACAAGGAAATAATACTCCACTAGTATCTGAGAATGTTGCTGAGAGAACGTTTCAAGCATTTGAAAATTTCCAACATGGAAAATTCATGCTGTGCCCCTCTTAATTCACGCATTAAATTAGTAAAAAGCACTTTCTGCAGCCTATTTTTTATGCTCCGAGTAGTTTGCTACTAGTTTGGTTGGAACTTCTGTGAAGAAAGAATGAAGATGCTATAGTTTTCAGTCTTGATTCGAATTTAAGCTCAAGCAGTTCGCACAATTGTGAATTGAGTAAAGCTGTGAAACTAATGGCTCTCTAAAGAAACATGCTGCCCTTCCTGATTTGGGTTTTAAATGGGATTGAAACAGGCAAGGAAAGCTTTGCGAGCACTGAAGGGATTGGTAAAGCTTCAAGCCATTGTTCGTGGACGAGCTGTGAGACGCCAAGCAGTCATCAAATTGAAGCATCTGCCATCAAAAGCAAAGATGCTGTCAGAGGTCCAGTCAAAAGATATTGCCACTGCAGATGGATTTTGTAGAAACAGTGACAATAAACAGGTTGTCAAGTCAAAGAAAGAGGTGCGAGAGAAGGAAAATAAGGTAGGGGAGATGACAAAATACATACCGTTGACTGAGCTCTATGTGGTTTAACACTATCCTTGATTTCTCTGTTCAGGGGAAGAACCATAAAAAAGATGCTCAACCAGAACACATGGTAAAATCTAATACCTGATTGACATGAAAAAGGCTGCATATTCAAATTTATGTAGGATGCTGAATTCTGCTGCTTGATCCATTCAAATTTTTTCATGGGCAGCTTGAATTCAACAGCCAAAGAAGTTGGGATTATAGTATGCTTTCAAAGGAAGATGTGGAAGCTCTGTGGTTAAAAAAGCAAGAAGCTAACATCAAAAGAGAGCGAATGATGAAATACTCATTCTCCCACCGGGTAGTTTTCTCTTAAATTCCCCTGTCAACTGCTCTCTCTTTGGCTACTGCCTACAACAGGGAAACAAAAAATAAGAAACAGACTTTTTCTGTCTACTGAAAACCAAATTAAGCACTAGCCCTTTTCTTCTCACATTCGAATTCTGCAACATTAACTTTTCTTTCAGGAGAGAGGGAATAGTCTACTGGAAGAATTGCTACTCGCCAAGGAAAGTGGTAGACAGAGTCATCAGATGGAACGATGGTCAAACAAAGAGGCCTTTAATAGAGAAAAGATGGAGAATTTGAAATCAACGTCCATCTCTAATCTGTTTACTGGTGATGTATTCAGCCCAGCACAAGTTAAGACCAGAAGTACTCAAAAACAAGATTTCATAGAAGGATTGAACACACCAATGTCTGTCCCTAGAAGATCATTTGGCCGAGCACAACCAATTTTGGCAGGAGATGGTAATTCGTTGCCAAATTCTCCAGTTTTTCCAACTTACATGGCTGCAACACAATCTGCAAAGTTAAAGGCAAGGTCGATGAGCACACCAAAGCAACGTGTAGGATTTCAAGATTCTTGCTTTGACCAGAACTTGCCATATAAGAATGCACTCTCTCTTTGGTCTACGTATAATGGTGATCCGTTTGGCATTAGGAGAAAGAGCACTGGTGCTTCCCAGAATCTCTCTTTAAGCATAAACGGACATTACTGAGATGTCAGCATTTAATTTTCAGCATAAATTGGTAATTCAAACGCAAGAGGTAAATAACAAAGGATTTTCAACTAAAATGTTTCTTACTCAGTCACTCAGCGGTTCTAACAAGACACTGAAGCAACTCCAAGATCAGGTCACTCAAGGCCTTCAAAGAAAAACTCTTACAAGGAATTTATAATGACCCTTCCATATCTGATTGAAGAGCGTTTGAGAGGATAACTTGCAAATCTCATTGCTGCGCTGGTAGAACTCTTTTCAATCTTTGAAGTCCGTAGCTAATAACTTTATTCTTTTTCTTATCTGTATTTCCTTTTTTTCTTTTTGGGTGGAATCAAGTGTGTATCTTCTCATTCAGTCACCAAGTTGTCATGGGAAAAAGAGTCGGTGAATCCTCAATGTAAAATTTGGCCTGTGTTAAGCTTGTAATGAAACTCTTTGAGTATGTCTGATAATTCAGCATTACAACTGAACATGTCAGTGTTCAGTTTCTTCACGTATGATAGAGTTGGATCTGAATTATTATGCTGCTTCATAGCCATGACCAATTTTTCATTTGCTATGACAAAATTTGCCTTCAATATTTTCAGGGCTATGCACTGTTCATGTTTTGTCATTGATAACTATATATTATGGTACAATTTGCTCTGTGTATCTTGCTAATTCACCCTTTAAGGGAAAGGTTTTTTGTAGCTTGAAATTTACACGGGCTTTATAAGATAGAATGAGATGGTATAGATATAATTTATATTATTCTGCGTTTTAAGATTCAGCCAACAAAAAATTCAAGTGTGAAGTCTACCTTCCCATGAGATGTTGGATTCACAAGGCTATATAATGATATTCATAAGACTTAAACAAACCATTATTCCTTCAGGAAGTTGAAAATATGATGCTATATGAACCTATATTAATTAGAAATATGATGTTTCTTGCACAAAGTAAATGGCCTGGCTTCTTCCCCTGATACACTTTATATGCTGCTTCTAGTCAAGTTGAATTTGGTACTTGGGCTGTTTACTTGGAAGAAAGAGCCCCCAGAATTTCTCGTATTCCGGTTGTTTCTGATTCTCGTCGAAAGTTGCGAAGATGTAAGTTTCGATAGGCCTTCCGGGTCTCTTTGGAGTGCCATTCTTCACTTGCTGAACCAAGTTTGTGTTGTAAGTTCTTGCATTATCAATGTTGGTTTCTGGTCCCCCTCCTGCCGAGGGCCAACCACTCTCCGATACGACGATCTCTAATGAACCCCCACCAGCCTTCTCAAGTGCAGAGTAAACAGCATCCACCATAGCAGCAAAAAGGTTGTTGTATTCAAATGGTGGATCGGATACTGTGGCAGATGGATCAGGTACTAAAAGTGCATAATTAAGAGGAATGTCATTGTTTTCTGCGCGACTGAAGTAAGGGTACAAGTTCACGAGAAATGGTGACTGGTTGCTGACCAAGAAGCTAATAATAGGCGCAAGAAGTGAGTGGTATTCTGCATTGAAAACGCCTCGTGATGGAGGGTAGGACTCGCCAAGTGCGGCAGCAAAGGTAACAGTGGAGACTTTGATTTGATTCCCTAGACCAGCAGCAGAAATTGAGTTCTGAATGTTTTGCATGGCAGGGAAAAGAGCTGGAGCAAAATCGTCACCCGGTTTCACTTCATTTCCAACCGCAATGTATCTGAATTTGACATTACTGTATTTGAGCACATTGTTTTGCACCCATGCATCTGCATTGGCTTGACTGGAAGAAATGCTTGGAAGGTCAGAATTCGGAACACCCAACATGAGCTCGATGCTGGAGCCTCCAAGAGCTTGGAGAGTTCTTGGGTTTGGATCATAGATTCTCATTCTTCGTATATTGTATTGGTTGAAAAGATCTACAACTTCTTGCTCCGATGGTAAATTATCACCAAGTGTTCCATAACAAACTCCCATTTGAGCACCTGCAGTCATTTAAAAGCTGTATTTGATTAGTATCTCAAGACAGAATGAGCAGGTTCAGAAGAGATAAAAATGTGTCGGTCGAAGAGACGGATACGGTGACATCAAATAAATAGGTTTTAAGATAATTTTGAAGTGAATATTTTCTATATTTGTCTCCGTCTCATCTATCCTGGCACAATAACCAAATACTACCGAGTCTAGAAAGAGTTTTTGGCAAATGTAGAAGTGTTGCGCGCATGTTTGTATGAGAGATGGAGGAAGCCAGACCTGTTATGCGTAGGCAACTCATTAACAGCCCTGCAAGCAGAACTACGGAAATCATGGGAGACGTTTTATGAGACGCAGAGGATTTAGCCATGCAGGAATTCAGAGATGAAACAATAAGCTAAAGAGAGAATAAAGCAAATATAATCAATGCCAACTCTTCCTCTTGGCTGCCCTTTTATAGGGAGCAAAACTTTCACGATTTTCACTGCCGGTTCAATCACTCACCATCAACTTGTATTTTGGGCAATGGATCGATGACTTGGTAGAGAAAATGTATCGAAAGTAAACTGTAGTGAAATCCTTTATACCTGCAACAAGTTGTATTTTGGGTGTGTTCTCCGTTATATCAACCTTGACAAAATCCTAAGACCTTTTATTTTATTTTATTAATATGGGTGTCCGAATCAGTTTGCGCGCACCTTGACTAATCTCACGGGCCCTGAAGTTAACGATCATGCAAGCCTCCAGTGACTTTGAGGATTGTGAGACTCGAACTGGTAACCTTTAGGAAGCAAACTTAGAGCCTGACCAGTTAAGTTACACCCTTCAAAGTTAAAAATCCTGAAAACTTGCTACGACTTTCTGCGGACTTGGTTTGCCTCTTACTGGCTGATATTTTTCAAAACATCAACTTGATATTTTTCAAGTGATTTTAGATAATTTTAATGTATAAATGCCAAAAATATGTATAAAAAAAATATTATTTGATGTATTTTAATCAAAATATATTAAGTGTGTGTTTTGTATTGTGTTACATAATGTTTCTTCTATTCTTGTTTTGTTTAAAGTTTAATATTTATGATATTCTCGTACCAAAACATTAATCACATCATCTAAAAAAAGTTGGTCTTTGGATTTATACATTTAAGAAGAAATCTCAGAACAAATACTTTGTGGTATTGTTAGATTTTTCTTATTCAGATACTTGGAATGGAAGGGAGACCCTGACTGATGCCACCCGCAAATCACGTTAGCTGTGACCCTTGGAAGAAGGAAACTGAACAAATAAATGAACAGACTTTAATTTTTCTTGTTCAAGTCCGTGTTTGACACTGCGTTTTAAAAGTATTTTTGAAAAAATTTAAATTTTATTTTATTTTATATTAATATGTTTTTGATGTTTTTAAATCATTTTGATGTGTTGATATCAATAATAATTTTTAAAACATAAAAAATATTATTTTAATATATTTTAAAATAAAAAAACACTCTTAAAAAATAATTATTATTACACTTTCAAACATACGAAAGAGTAGGGGATTCCTGGCAATGCCTTAATTATTACCTAGCATTGTGTCGACTCGTCAATTCCTATAACGTATCATCGGCCACTGCAAAGAAAAATTCAAGTGGTTTCCATGAAGTTGTACATTAACTGGATGAGACCATAATCGCACGACTCTGCCTTGTTTGGTCTAATTCCATGAAAAAGGATGAGAACAGAGGAAAACTGGTACTTTGGACTTTCCAGCACAACTCGCCCCTTTGCACATTAGGAGGTTTACGGTAGATTATTGCCCGTCCTATGTTGTAATTAGATCGATTTTTTTTATATAAAAATAATATTTAGACGTTGTTATTGTTTATTCTAGTATAAAAAATTTAAACCATGTGGAGATTAATTTGGTATGGCTCAATTAATTTAATATATCCAAAAATAACTTGAGATTTTTTTAAAAAAAAAATCACGAAATCTAATTCTTATTCAATTTATTTTTAAAAGATGAAATTGAGGGAGAATGTCAATTAGAAAAAAAGAACTCTAATTCTAATTTTAAAATAATTTTTTATATTTTAAAAAATGCTACAATAACCAAATACTAACAAGTCTAGGAATGAGTTTTTGGCAAATATAAAAGTGCTGCGCACATGGTTTGCCTCTAATTATACTAACAAGTATAATTTGCTTGGAAATACATTGAAATAATTTTTTTATTTTTTTAAATTTATTTTTAACACCAACATATCAAAATGATCTAAAATCACCCAAAAATTATTTTAAAGCCAAGGAAAAATAAAATAAATTTAATTTTAAAAAAAAACTTTTAAAATACAAAAATAAATAGACTCTACAATAATTAATATTGAGTTTACACTGCTTTTAAAATACTTTTCAAAATATGTTTAAATGGTGAAAACATAACTTAATATTTTTCATGAGTTTTTAGATAATTTTAACATACAAACACCGAAAATATGTCAAAAAAAAATTGATTTTTTCTAATCAAATATATTTTTATAAAAACACTTGCATTGCATGACAAAACACATTTATATTAAGTACATGTGTTTGGTACTGTCATATAAGGTAATTTTCAAAAGTGTTTTTTACTTGAAAAAATATTAAAATATTATTTTATTTTTTTAACACCAACACATCAAAATTATATATATATAAAAACATTTTTAAAGTCAAACACTCTTTTAAAAATAAAAATAAAAAAAAAACATAATCTATTGCACTTTCTAAGTTCTTTACATTACGGTCAAGCATTAACTTTCGTTTTTTCTTCTCAAGTTTAATATTTATGATATTCTCCTACCCATCTTTTTCTAAACATTAAGCACATCATCTAGATTAAATCTCTCTTTTAATTAGTTCTAAAATATTGATCTGAACTTGGATTTATACATTTACGAAAAATTATCAGAACTTGAGAGTACAGTCCTTGAAATTTTGTTGGGGCTTTTTACCGATCAAATTACCACCGGACAATTACAAATTTATAAATTTATAAATTTCATCAATAATTTTGTTTATAATTAAAATTCTAATCAATAATTTACATTTTTATAAATTTATAAAAATGTAATAAAAAATTTTATAAATTTTTAAGAGATTAGAGGTTTGTTGTTTTGATTGATTTTATGGGTTGAAATCAAAGCTAAGAAATTTTTATTACATTTTTTTTTTTAATATACGTTGGATCTCACATTGAATAATAATAAAGAAAAAACAAGACTGACAGTTACTTCTTTGACATCGATTCTTGACTCTTTAAGGCAGTCCTTCGCCCTATTGATACGGTTGGATTAATAGTCCAGTCTTTAGAGAGGCACGGTCTGTTACATTTAAGATTGTTCATGGAAAAATAATTTGTTATGTTGAAATTAAATGTTATTTTTTAAAATATATTAAAATAATATTTTATTATTTTTATTGATATTAATATAAAAAACACTAAAAAAACAATTTATACCTAAAATAATTAAAAATATTAAAAATATAATTGGATCGCAATGCTAGATGTTCCTGAATTAAAGGTTAATTTTGGATTATGTTGCCATGCTTGAGGCAATGTGAACCTACCTCTGTGTGCTAACAGTTTGATGGATGATTTGATCAAAGAATCCAATTCAATTTTATGAACGGCGATAGAGTAATACAATGACGGGGAGCTTGCCTGGATGATCAGTTCAAGAATTTAAAAGTCTAATATGAACTGCTTTGTACATTTGATTGATTAGTGTAATATATCCTAATTTTATTACAGGTAGTTTCAACGAGTTTTTATGGTATGATCACACTTGCATCAATCATCAAATTAATGATGTTTCTGGCTATGAAAATCCATCATGTTCATACATAGTAAAATTACAAATTACATTAAATTCTTCAAAATCATTAGTTATCCATCCAAGAATCTTGATCGCTCTTTAAGCCGCCATCAAATCTTGGCCAAAATCTTCCCTTCCAATCAACAATTCACATAGATTATATCCAAAAACTGCTCGGCAACATCCATGCTTTCAAGGGGATATTGTGTACCAGGTCTGAAGAGTGCTTAGACGGATGGCAAAGGCTGCAGCCATTACAGCAACTGTACTCCAGGGTGTCTTGAAAGACACTTGCGCCGCCTCGGCCATCGGCTGACCAGGTAGCAATGGTGGTTCTATTTTTATGCTCGAAACATCGTCCGCTTTTCGTTGACATGATCACAAAGGGTAGGATTTGGAGCTAAGTTCGAGGCCGATTCGCGAAACAACTGACACACCCTATCATCACTAGGAACCAAATTGACAAGTACCTTATTGGATCTCAATTCTGCTACACCCTTCACCTCTCTAAGTGAAGAAGTAAGTAAGTAAATTGAATGTTGTGTGTGGGCATGAACAACTAACGAACGAAGTTCCAAGTTCCCTGAGAAGTATCTCGCAGGCTGAAAAGAAATGCCTCTTACCCAGATTGAGTTGTTAGGCTTCACGTTGAATTGGATTGATTTAAGCTCACTCAGACTCCATGGAGGGCACCAGCGTACAGTTCCTTGATCGGTACTGGAAAATAAATCCTTTGAACAACTTCTTCATCTGGCCAAATCCATTCTAGATGTCCCGTCATTCACATCCTTAAAAGTTCAAGCAGATGATTCGGCTTCCATTTTTCAATTTTAGGTATGTTTTCCCTGCAGTAATCCCCTGTCGAGTGCTATGTATTTTCATGAAATCATTGATCAAACATTGGACAATATCTCTGAGACGTTATCTGTATAATAGATTTGAGTTTGACATAATCACACGACACTTTTCTCACTAATAATCAAGCACGCGGTAAGAGAGTTGGTATTTTTTCTTAAGAAAGAAGTTTGAAGCTAAGATTAAGTTGTTTTCTTGATAAAAGTTTGTCAATTGATATTTAATTTTAAGAATTACAAGATTAACATTAGATTTCTTCAAATCTAGTGGGGGGGTATTTTTTTAATATATATTATTAAATAATTTATACCCTTCTCCCTTTGTCTTTAAAAGAAAGTTAAAGAGTTACAAAGATAAAAGAAAAATTAAAAGTAAGAGGAGTGATTTGAATGATTTCCAACTCCAAGCAACATGATTACCAGCGATTTTAGCCCTTCCAAATTTCGAATTTCCAGTTCTCCCCACATGCCGGCTTCTTTCCCACTCCTCAGGACCTCACTCGAGTTTCTTAGATTTGAAAATTTCTCGCGACTTCATAAAAGATAATTTTTAGTTACTTATTTCTCCCCAGATTTCTTCTTCTGTAAAGTTCACTCTTTTAAAGCCTCCAATGCTGTTTGCAAACTGATCCAACTCGGTGCCAAACAAAGGTCAGTCTCTCTCTCGAGATCTGTTTCACCTTTTCCTTTTAAGGGTGTTTCTTTCTTACACTTTGAATCAGTTATTTCATGTCAGATTTTGATTAAACTGTGATTTTTAGGAGAAATAGTGTAATTTGGAAGTTAAGTACAAATGATTGAGATTCTATCAATATTAAGCTAAATAAAAATGGCCCAGATGGTTTGAATCAATTCAGGGCTTGAGTTCTATAATGGGTTCTATGAAAGTTAACTTTTTTGGTACATCTTTTGTTCGTGTAGGTTTTTGTGGTGTAATTTAAGGAAACCCCATAAAAGAAAGAAAAAGATTAAATATGAGTGATTTAATTTCTGGAGTTGATAATATGTCGGTGACGGAGGCGAAGAGTGGTGGTAATGATGCTGGTAGAATTGCAGAAGTGAAGGCGTGGCTTACCTCACAATTTGATGCAGCGGGGAAAGATGTTCCTGAATTCGAATATACGCCACGCAGCATTGCTCATTTATATAATTTAGCTACTGCTTCACAAGCGAAAACACAGGCTGCCAACATTGTTGCGAATGATTTTCGCCAGAAAGCTGTGGAGTATCGTGCACAAGGTCTTGTCTTTGGATTTTGTTGTCTGTGTGCTTTTGGTTTGGCTTATTGGGTTTATGTTTTCTTGTGTTGGGTTTTGATTTTGATGTGTATGAAATATGATTGTTTGAGAATGATG
Organism: Populus trichocarpa; assembly: GCF_000002775.5. Taxonomy (NCBI): domain Eukaryota; kingdom Viridiplantae; phylum Streptophyta; class Magnoliopsida; order Malpighiales; family Salicaceae; genus Populus; species Populus trichocarpa. The sequence goes on from NC_037290.2 coordinate 3,141,744, forward strand.
ACGATAGATTGATTTCTCTTCTTTTGTAGGGGCTCTTAGTTTCATGTTGAATATAGCCTTCCTTTCCCGTGAACATTTTTAATTTCTTGTCTTTGGAAGCCATTGTTTGACATAGGATGTTTTTTCCCTTCAATAATTTGATTACATGAGTTCTTCTAGTTTCAGATTTTAGTAATACACATGTTTTATGATTCTTATAAAAGGTGATGGTTCATCTTTATACAAATGATTTAATCCCACTACTGTTTCTTTTTCTGAGAAAAAGATTTTCCCGGGTGAAATTTTATCTGGAATTGTACATTTACTTTTCTTTGATGCAATATTTTGTTGATTTCGTGGCTGTAGCTGCAAGGATTAGAGAGATACTCGAGAATGTGGGATTAGCACAGGAGAGTTTGCCCTCGAATGTGGTTTCATCAGCTCAAGTTCTTGCAAATGTAGCAAACTTTTTGAATATAAGAGACACGGAACTAAGCAGGTGGGATGTCATTCTAGATACTAAATTGCATCTTTGTTCTTGTCTTTTTAATGTCACAAGTTTAAACTGGAGAAATGCAAATAGTTTTCTTGTAGCAATGGGGGATCTTTCTTTAAGAAAGACTGGAGTAGAAGAGAAGAGAGCTAAAGTACAGAAGGAGTCCAAAATTCTCCTTGATTACACACGGAAGGCAATAGCCAGGCTTACCTATTTAAAAAGGTACTTTATGAAAACTTTAACTTCGATTTCTCTTTTGAGTACATTATAAGTTCTGTTCTATAACAGCTTCAAATCTCACATCTTTCAATCTATTTTGCTGCTCATCTTTCTTCTTATTTTCTGGATCTTCTCTGTTAGAACACTCGCACAACTAGAGGATGATGTACCTCCTTGCGAGGCTCAGATGGAGAATTGGAAGACAAATTTAGCAGTTATGGCATCAAAGGAGCGACAATATTTGCAGCAGTACTCTAACTACAAGGTATTCGTTTTTTGTTATTATTATCAGGATAAAATTTACTTAGACATAATAATGAAAGTCAAAACTGCCATCTGTTATCCTTGATAAACATTATTAGTGATTACTTATGTATTAATCATTAAGCAAAGGAGTTCCATCTCGACTTTCATGGCCAGCATCTACGTAATCTTTTCTTCAAGATCTTAAGGCTGATGAGCATTTTCAATTCCTTGCGTGTTATAGGTTGTCCTTAGTGATGACGGATTTCGTGTTCTTGGCAAAATTCTTAGGTTTTGACTCTACTTCTAAATATCATGGGTGATTAAAAGTCTTATTCCCAAACGGGAAATTGACATTGAAAGAGAAAAAAAAAATTGGTAAAAAAAAACAATCTTATTCCTCTTGATTTCCGAATATTTTACCTGCTTGCTTTAGTTATTGGAAGTTATTGAATGTGTGTCTTACATTATCCACTTATCGTGCAGGCACTTCTTAATCGTGTGGGCTACACCCAAGACATTAGCCATGGGATGCTGGTAGAAATGGCTGAGCACAGACAAGATTTGGAGAAGAAAACAAAACCCATCATGGATACTTTGAGGAGTTACCAGGACTTGCCTCCGGTAATTCTATGCACGGATTGATATGATATCTTTATCATGCATTTATGCTCGCTCATTTCTGGAAAGAAGATGGTTTATATATTCCTTTTTTGTTACTCCAGGATAAAGCCTTGGCTACTTTAGCCATTGAGGACAAGAAAAGGCAGTATGCTGCTGCCGAGAAGTATCTCGAAGATGTATTGCAATCAGCCCTTGCCACAACAGATTAACGCACTGGAGGATAAGTTATTGTTGTCCTCTGTGTTTCGTGCTGAAGTAGACATCTTTTTGAGCCCATGGCCATTGTCTCTGTCTGTGTGTATTTACCATCTCGCGTATTTGGACTAGAGCAGTGTCTTATGCCATCAAAGGTTGTGTACAAGTTTGATTTATATTTACGGAAGGTTTTTTTTGCGTTGATAACCATAGTTACGTGACCAGCCCAAGTCATGGATTTGTGAAATCAACTCGAGAGATGGTGGTGGATCGACCAGAGTCTATGTCAAAATGATTTCACTTTCTTGTTTTTTTAACTCAAAATAACTTTGTTATTGATAAAAATAAAAAACCAACTAAAAAACATCATAAAAATTAAAGAAAAATCTTTGGAATTTGTCTGTTAATGTGCGATTTGTATGTGTATTAATTTATATGAATAAAAATTTACTAAAATTGACTATTGATTTCCTTTTCTTTTCTTGGGTTTTGCAATTATGCAGTGTTTGGGTTAGTTTGGTGCTGAGAGCTAGACAAAAGTTTGTATTTTTGTCTAAAGAGATTTTCTTTAGTTTTAGCGGTGAGTGATAATAATTGTTTTTTATTTAGAAATATATTAAAATAATATATTTTATTTTTAAAAAATTTATTTTTAGTATTAATATATTAAAACATTGAAAAACCAAAAAAAAAATCAAATCTTTTGAAAACTCTAATTAAAACATAGTTCCAGACACCCCTTTACAAGGTTAAAAGCAAGTTACGAGCACTAAGTATGCAAAACAAAATTTAAGGATTTACAGCAATAATTAGGGTCGGAATTATAAGCTCAAAACTTGATTATATTAATTAATCTTTCAACATGATTACACATCCCAAATATTGTATGAGTTTTCTAATTTACTTGTCAAATTTTGAATGAGTTTTCTAACCTCACTCAACTCATCGAGCTGGAACTCTCATGTAGCAACTTGGATGGTCATGCTTTATCCTTATTATGAAATCTTGAGCAGCTCACACTCTATTGGATCTCTCAAACAATAATTTTACTGGTGACATTCCCATTGTCTTTCGCAACCTTATCCGACTTGATATGTTAAGTTTTTCATTCAATAATTTTACTAGCAAAATTTCAGTTGATTTTGTTAACCTCACACAACTTATCAGGTTGGACTTCTCATGCAATATGTTTGATTGTTAGATTTCATCCTCAAACCTTAAAAAGCTAGATTTCTTGAGATTTTTTTTCAATAATTTTTTTGGTAAAATTATAAATGGTTTTCTTAACCTCACAGCTCACTTGGTTGGACCTCTCATACAACATGTTTGATGGTCAGATTCCATCCTTGCTTAGAAATCTTAAGAAGTTAGATTCCTTGAGATTTTCTTTCAATTATTTTTTTGGTAAAATTATAGATAGTTTTGTTAACCTCAACAACTCATTTGGTTGAACCTCTTATACAATATGTTTGATGATCAGATTTCATCTTCACTTGAAAACTTTAAAAAATTAGATTTTTTGACACTTTCTTTCAATAATTTTTCTGGGGAAATTCCAGATGTTTTTTTTAACCTATTATAACTCGAGTTATTGGACCTCTCAAATAATAAGTTTGATAGTTAGATTTCATCGCTAAATTCCCTGATATTTTTTTTCAATAATTTTTTTGGTAAAATTCCAGATAGTTTATTTAAGGTAGGATAATTCTATTAGTTGCTCCTAGAGAGACAATAAACTGATAGGCCTCCCTTATCAAATAAGTAGGCTTCCAAGTCTAATCGCACTCTCATTATCTAATAATCAACTGATAGGATGCATTCCATCACAAATAAGTGAGCTTTCAGGTTTAAACTTTCTCGACTTATCTCCTAACTTGCTCAGTGGAACAATTCCATCCTCTTTGTTTTCTATGCCTTCTTTGCATCTTTTTTTTCTTCACAATAACCTATTGTATGGCCAGATAAGTTCGTTCCTTTATAATTCATTACAATATATCGATTTCAGTCATAACAACTTGTATGGCCAGATCCCACCTTCAGCTTTCAAGAATGAAAATCCGGGAGTTCTTACGCTTTCCTCCAATGATAAACTGACTGGGAACATCTTTTCTGTCATTTACGAGCTGAAGTTCCTAGAGATTCTAGACTTGTCCAATAATGGCTTTGGTGGATTCATCCTACAATGCTTGAGAAACTTCAGAGATAGACTCTCAGTGTCACATCTTGGTGTCAACAATCTCCACGGCAATATCCCTTCAATCTATTTAGAGGGGAATAATTTGAGATATCTAAACTTCAATGGCAACCAATTGAAAGGGGTGATACCACCATCCGTCACCAATTATGTGAATTTATAATTTCTGGACCTCGGCAACAACATGATAGATGACACATTCCCTTCCTTTTTAGAAATGCTTCCAAAGTTGGAGGTTATTATTCTAAGGTCAAATAAACTCCATGGTTCTTTGAAGGGTCCAACTGTGAGGGACTCTTTTTCTAATTTCCAGGTTCTTAACCTCTCCAACAACAGCTTGAGTGGTCCTTTGGCAACAGAGTATTTCAACAACTTCAAAGCCATGATGAGCGTTGATCAGGTTATGGATTACATGAGGGCAAAAAATTTATCTACTTCTTATGTTTATTCTGTAACATTGGCATGGAAAGGTTTGGGGATTGAGTTTTCTAAATTTCAAATTGCCCTCGCAACACTTGATTTATCCTGCAATAAATTCACGGGAAAGATTTTAGAGTCCTTCAAGAAGCTTAAATCTCTGATACAGTTCAACCTTCATGGTTTGTGAAGATGATTGAAGACGGTGCATATCAAGATGCGAAAAGGCTTAGAAGAAAGAATGCTCCTGGAAATGGAGAAGACGATACTGGCTAGCGAGGGCGGTGTGAGAAGGTAAGTGTTGATAATATTTTATTCCATGATCCCTCACCAGTTTAGTTAATTAGCTTGCTTTGTAGACTAGGTCTATAATGGCAGCAGTCAAGAATTCAGTTTTTTTTTTTTTAGTTTAACATGAGTGTTCAGGCCAGCTTATGTGTACCTCAACTAATCCCACGGGTCCTGAAGTTAACGACCATGTAAGTCTCCAATAGCCATCATATGAACAACCACAGGGCTCGAACCTGAGACTACAGAGGGAGCAAACATCTTGATCCCAAACTTTTACCACTAGCCACCACCTAAATAGTTCAAGAACTCAGTTTTTATTATCATGTGTGATAGGTTTGGGTTGATATGTAGTTTATGGAATGCTTAACGAGGAAGGATACCTTATATCAATCAATGAAAAAACCCAAGGAAAAAAAAAACACGTTCAATAGTCAGAATATCGGTGCCTTTGTTTTTTTTCTTAAAAAACACTAAAAATAAAATAAAAAGAAAACTAAAAAGAGGATCAAAATAATGTATAAACACTCATGATACATTAAGCTAATTAATTAAACTAAAAGTGTTTGACAGTATAGTTATGATTATTTTTAAAATATTTTTTTGTTTAAAAATACATTAAAATAATATTTATTTATTCTTTTAAAAAATATTTTTGATATCAATATATCAAAACAATTTAAAAATATTAAAAATAATTAATTTTAAATAAAAAATAATTAAAATTTTATAAAATACTGTACGATATCTAATTTCCTATGATTGAATCTTTTATGATAGTCAAAAGCCCACCTTGCTAGTAGACAAAACTTAAAACTCAAATGCCCATTTACAGTCCATCTCAGCAGGTGCCGTTCTATTGGCAAGACTCGAGACTCGAGAGCTAAGCCTGGGCTCATCATCTGCAATAATCTACACTTATAATCCTGCACACCAAGTTTCTGTAGCAATTTCTGCTAAAAATCTTGCAAGAAATGCCTCGGGTGACCCCAATCTTGCGGAAGGGTCGCAAAGCACTTGAGAATCTGGGCTTGGTCAAAATCCTGCAGTCCGAAATCAAACACGAACTCTCAACTACTCCCTTCCAGGTCTCTCTCTTAAAATCCCATAATTTTGTGCAAATCTTTCCATCTGGGTATTGGATAATGGTTTTAGTTTCCACTTAATAAGCAAACCCTTTATTTTCTTGGTGTTTGATTTACCATTTGATGTTTGGAATTTATTAAGAAATGGAAAGAAAGCAAATCTGATGATGGGTTTTAGTGTTAGAAAGTAAAACGAAGCTAGTTAGGGTATGTTCATGTGGCAGAACGTTGGTGATGACCCATTACTTGTTTGGTGGTTAAGACAGTTGTGGAATTAAAAAGATGTGAGCTTGTGTTAAAAGTTGAAGTAAAGTTGGAATCTTTTCAGTCTTCTATGAGTATTGAAAATGGGTTTAGCGTTAAAAGTACTATGGAGCTAGTTAGTGTATATTTGTGTGGAAAAGCAACTGCTAAAAACATATAGTTTTCTGTTTTGTTAATTAGAACAGGTGTGAGTTTGTTTTACAAGCTTGAAGAAATTGTGTTTTTTTAATTTTCTATGTTTTTAACATGGATACAGGACAATCAAAGTGGTAATTTGGGAGATTTTAAGGTGGATTGGGATTCATTGGAATCGCAAGATGTGGTTTTGCGGAGAAAATGTGAGTCTGGTGAAGAGGTTGCTGTTTCAGCTTTGTTGGGTCAGGAGATGTTTGCAGAAGGAGGAATATTTCCACGGGAAGTTTTGATGAAGGTGTGTGTGAAGAAGCCTGGGTTGAACTCTGTTTTACAGTTTGATTGCGGGGTTTCTGAGAAAGGTATAGGTGGGTCACAGTTTCACATTTATAGTGCACATTATCTCCACTTGACGACAACCTGTCCCAAGCCTTCAGCTTACAGAGGCCCCTCATTCAGGTAAACTTTTCAAGCCATATTATGTATTTTTGTTAGTTTGCAGATTGTAGATAAAATTCTCAAGTTGCTTGTTTGTGTGTAATATTCTCATAATTGTCTGAGATATGATCATTGATTGAAGTAGATGGCATGAATGACAAGAACATTGCTGGATATATGAACGTTGATATTTTCAGAGCAAAAATGTTTAGCGTTGGTGAAATCAGTTTCTAAATTCAAATGGACCTTACTGGGGAAAATAGTGGTTGGATTTTGGTTTAAGATGAGACCTCTTGAACAGATTTTTATACATCTATGTGAATCTAGATGAGTTTCCCTTGGGAGCAAGGCTAGCATTGCTTTCTGATTATGATGATTTTCAAGGATATACTCTGTTTTCTTTATCTAAAAGTTGAAAGGAATTTATAGCTCTTTGCAAAGGATATATTCTGTTTTCTTTATCTAAAAGTTGAAAGGGATTTATTTGCAAAGGATATATTCTGTTTTCTTTATCTAAAAGTTGAAAGGAATTTATAGCTCTTTGCAAACCTTGAAGGTGAATCCCAAGTTATAATTTGTCTAGTTTAGGGTAAGTCTTTTTGAAATGGCTGCCTTCTATGATATCCTGCTATTCGTTATTCTTTCTTTCTCAGCAATCACATCTTCTGGTTTGGTCCATGTCTTCCCATTATTCCTTTGCACTTTCTAGCATGTTAGGTTGCATTCTTAATTGCTAAAACTTAACCTAAGAGATACCTTAGTCCCACTTTCTCCTTTAACCTGATTGGATGCCTCGAAGCAGTTTATGTTGGATTGAATATCCAGTATTCAGTAGATCAATGGGGGAAATCTATGCATTATGCCAAAAAGGGTCAAGGATTAACCTGATGGGTCATTCCTTTTCATCTTTAGCTTTATCCATTTTCTTTTCACTAGATAGTGTGCTTTGACTTTACCTAGTGATCTTGAGAGTTGGTGTGTTGAGGCATTTATTCCAAATGCATATCATGATTTGGTATTTATTTTTTGCTGTTATCTGCAGAAGCTAGAAACCAAAAGATGGTATAATGTGACGTGTTTTTCAAGTCTTGAATGGAAAAATTGTATCTGGCAGGCAAGCTAAGTCTTTTTTATTTTAGATACTGGACAAAAAGAAAGATTCAATATAACATCCGGGGGGTCATCCTTTGTAGCAGGTTTTCTAGGTAATGTTATCCATTTAGAGACTGTACTGTAGCTTATGGTAATCTGAGTAGAAACCAGGATTATATTGAGTGATGTTTTGGTTTTGATGCATACATGGATGTATATAATTCTTGTGCATTTGAATGTTGTTGAATGCCCTCCGATGCTAACTGCACTTCAAATTCCAAATCAACTAAGTGTAACTCTGGAATTTGTCTGTGATGCCTTTATTGCGATATCATTTCCAGTAATAATGAAACCCTATTCCACTGGTTACTCGAGATATCTTCTTTTATGCCTGAGGACATGTTCGTCTCACTTAATTCTTGTCTTCATATATCTGCAGTGATTTGGACTCTGATTTACAAGATGCACTTAAGGGATACTTGATAGCCAAGGGTATTGGTGAAAACCTAACTAACTTCCTCCTCTTACACCTACACAAAAAGGAGCTCGGTCAATATGTGAATTGGTTACAAAAGCTTGAATCTCTGGTGCTGGGAAAATTCGATTGACTTCGCTTATTAACAATAACAGCTTTGTTGTGGTAAATGAGTCCAGTTTTCAGCTCAAATTTCATCGGAGAACTAATCATACAACTTCCAGTGAAGTTTACCTCATTGAGCAATTGTGATGGTTTTAAACTCAGAGCTTATAGATGCAACAAGCGGTGTATTTCTTATTCTTGTTTTGAATAGTATGAATATGAACACGCTTCCACCATTCATTCCATAGGATTTTTAATTCTTTGATAGAATGGCAATATTTTCTTGCATCAGAAACGTTGAAACGTATTTGAACCAAGGATTGCTGTTGCACCTTTTATAACACATCGTCTTCCAAAACCATGGTTTCACCTTTATCACCATAGAAATCAGCTTGTGAATCTTCTTTTCTTGGGTTGATATATATCCATGGTAATTAAGCTCAGCCTAGGACTTGGTTAAAGACCTGTATCATGGGTTTGTATAGGCTAACCTGTAAGTTGATTCAAGTCAATCGAACAAATTTGTTTTATTTTTATTTAAAAAAAAAACTTAAATGATTTTGTTTTGCCGATAAAAAAGTCAAATTAGGTCAATTATGTTAATCTACTGAGATGATCAAGAGTTAATTTTGGACTAAATGCGCGGGATTTTTAACTGTAGAGGCAATTATTGTTCATGCACGCAAAAATAACTGTGGATGAAATTGTGTTGCCCTGTGCATTTGTAATTGAAGACCAATAAATTGTGATATTTTAGGAAAGTATAGAGTTGAACAAAGAGGGCTTGGATTGAAAAATGCATGGGTGGCTTGCCATAAGTTTGAGCAATAAATACACTTTGGTCCTCAAACTTCAAAAATAACACAAATTATACAATTTAGGTACCTCAATATTTTTCAAGTTCAGTTTTGGTAAGAAAGCTTATTTTTGTTATTTTTCAATTTCTAGCTAGAGAGGAGAAAAAGGTCATCGAATTTCAATGGTAAAGGAAAGAAAAATGTTATCGACATCGATTTAAACCACTAGAATAGTTGATATTTGTGTCAAATTGTTCCATTTGATAAGGGAAGTTCATAATAGGTGTTTTTATGCCTTGAAAAAACACATTTGTGCTTGGTTTGATTTTTTGTTTCGGGTTAATTTTGGTTTTTTTGGTGGTTTTTTGAGGTCATGAATAGGTTTATCATGGTTTCTAAGGTGTTTTTTAGATGTTTTGGTTCAAAAATAGCGTCTGATTTTTTTTTTCAATTAATGCTTTTTTAATTTATTTTCAAATTTTTATTTTATTTGTATTTAGATTAATATCCCATCTTTTTTTGTTCAGGGAGCCTTTTTTAAATAATAATAATTTTTTTATGCATTTAATTTTTTTAAAAAAATTTCTTATTCATCTATATTTTTTTTCTTTTTTATTGATGAACTTTGTTTTGGAGAGGAGAAAAAATATGTTTATAGATAATATTTCTAATATGTGTAAACTTACATAGTATTTTTTTTATCTTTTATTTTATTCAATCAATTAATATTTGTTTATTTTTATTATCGTTTGATTGAAAAAAAAAGTTATTTTAGTAATCAAATATAGCAAACACTATCGGATAAATATCTCATCTTGTAAGATTAAATATTTTGATTTATATATATATATCTTGATTTTTTTATTTTTATTTTAGTTATTATTTATCATTTGTTTTTTTTATTAACACCTATAATGCTCGGTTTATCTGATTGTATGTATACATAAAATTTTTTATTTTTTTCAGAATTTTTTTAACTACAAAAACAGATTAAAAAAAAAACTATATATACAGTCCTTTTATTAAGAAAAAAGAATATCTAACCGCGGCAAAACACGGTCGAGTATGTAATTGGGTTAATTTTGGTTGCAGTTTTTTTATACCCAGCTCAGGGCGAGTGGCTGGTCCCAGGTTGACCTTTTAAAAATGGTCGGCTTTTTCTTGCGTTACAAGACGGGCAACGAAATTCTTTGCATTTCTGTCCTTTTCAGTCTTTTCGCTGTCATAATCTTCTTTTTCCCATGGCTTGTGTTTATCATCCCTGCGATAAAAATAATAATAAAAAAAACTGTTGTGAAGCAAATAGCTTTTCAATCTTTCCGGGAAAAACGTTTGTTTCCTCGTAACTTTATCGACTTTTTGTTTTTTTCATTTCAAAAACATTTTAAAAGAAATTTAAATCTTTTATATTTTTTTATTTGTTTCAAATTAATATTTATTTGAGTGTTTTTAAATTATTTTGATGTGGTGATGTTAAAAATAATTTTTTTTAAAAAAATATTATTTTAATATATTTCCGAGCAAAACACACCTTAACAAACAACCATTATTAAACATCTTTTCAGTGCACAATACCTTGCATAAAAAAATATTATAATATATCTTTAATTAAAAAAATATCATTCATATAATATTTAGCCTGCTCGTTTTTGGAGTTTCTATTTTACTCTTGCATAAAAAATAAAAAAAGTCTTTCCTCATTTTTCCCGTCCCATTTTTTTAATTTCTTCGACTGTATCTATCCCACCGTACCTTGCCACGCGGCATAAGCAATGTCCTTGTTGTCAACTCTCTGCCAATTTTCTGATTCCATCGGTTTTCTGTCGTAATCTTCGGGTCTCCTTTCTACAACGTCTATTGGAAGTTTTCCCGTGCGAACAAGCGAAGAAAATTGAGACAACACCGCATAATTTCTAGGTAATAAAGAGATGTGGTGCTCTTTCAAGTCAATATCACAGATATTTCTTGTGAAAATAATTGTACCATAAATATATATATATATATATATATATAAATTTCCAGATTTTAGGAAGACTTCGATGCGACTTCAAATTTACAGTCTTCTTCATGTTACAGTTTATTATTTTTTAAAATTTTTTTATTTTAAAAAATATTAAATTAATTTTTTTAGATGTTTTATAACTCTGATGTCAAAAATAAAATAAGAACTAAAAAAATATTATTTTAATTAAAAGATACTTAAAAAAAATCATGCATCACTATATAATATCAGAACGTGTAAATTATTGATTCAGCATTGAATAGTAGTTGATGAAATATCTAATTTTGTTTTTTTTTAAAAAAAAAAAGGTTCAAGACCTTCTTCAACTTGAATATTCTATATGGAAAACAATTTTCATTTATTTATTTTAAATCTTTTTATATGTGAATTAACATCCTAGTACAAAGAGTAAGATTTCAAACAATTTATCTTTAATTATCTTAATAATCCCATGTTATTGGTGATTTCAAAATTATTTAAAAAACACTAAAAAAACAATTTAAAATTTTTTCATACCAAATATATTTTTAAAATGCACCAAACAATCTCTAAATTAAAATACAAATACAATACCAGATTGTTTTTCGCAAGAACCAAAAACAAATATTTATAAACGGCAACGACTACTTCATGTAACTTGGATTATTTCCTAACCTTAAGAAGATATTTTGCTCACTTGTCGTAAAAATCCCTTCCAGTCTATATTGGCGGTTCCGATATTTTTTTCACAAAAAGTAATATTTAAACATTGAAATGAAATTAAAAAATAATATAAAATTTTTATTATAATAAATGTGTAACAATGTTACTCTACTAGTGATTTTACTATTACTACTATTATAAACAATACAATCATTATTATTATTTATTTATTATTATTATTATACCTTATTATTATTATTTTTTTAATGTGAATGTCCGGGTCAGCTTGCATGCACCTCGACTAATCCCACGGGCCCTGAAGTTAATAATTATATAAGCCTTCAGTGGCCCCGAGATTTGTGAAACTCGAACCGGTGACCTCTAAAAAGCAAACTTATAGTCTGACCAATTAAACTACACCCCTCATAGTTACTATACCTATTATTATTATTATTATTATTATTAGTGGTAGTAGTACTACTACTATCATTAATAATATCATCATTATTGTCATCATTATTTTATTATTATTATTATTATAATCATTAATTTTTTTATCATTATTATTAGTATTACTACTACAACTACTAATATTGCTCCTGCCACAACTATCATCATCATTATTATCATTAATAATATTATTATTTTCATTACTATTTTTATTTCAATTGTAGCTATTAATAGTAGTATTATCATTACTGTTTTCATAAATAACATTACTATTACTATTACTATTACTATTATTATTGAAAAAATAAAAACCATGAACTTGATTTGAATGACATAATTAAAAACTATAAAAAAACTCGACAAAAAAGCCAATGAAAACAATAAGAGATTAAAAGAAGATGGACCAAAATGGAATCACTATTATTATTATTGAAAAAACCAAAATTATAAACTTGATTTGAAGGATAAAATTAAAAGTCATAAAACTTTTTTAAAAGGGCAAAACGACAAAAATACAAAATTAAAAACAGAATGACCGAATTGAAAATAATTATAGATACAAATTAGAAATCAAGGGTTAAATTGAAAATACATAAAACTTTAACAAAAGGTAAAATGACAAAAATATATAAAAAAAACCGAAAGAACTTAATTTGAAATACCAATAAGCACCATAATGTATTTATTGCATAGTTATTAAACCCAGACTGGCCCAACAGGTCGACCTAGGATCTGGTCGCTGGGCCGGTTCTAGTAAAGTGAAAGACTGGTAAGAGAAAAAAACGGTCAAACCCGGTCGACCCGTGACCTGGCAAAGCCCGGTAGAGAATTTTTTTTTAAATGTGTTTTTTCTCCTTGCCAGACCATTTTTTTCATATTTCAAAGTTCACTATATAAATACTAGAATAATATTTTATTTTTTCAATGTGGGATTTGAAGCCATTTAGTATATATAATCTATGTTCACAAGAAAAAAAGTTATATTTTTTCAATGTGAGATTTAAAGCTCTTTAGTATATATACTATATGTGGGATAAAAAACCTTTTGAAATAATATTTTAAACTTCATTATTTACAACATATATAGCATATATTCATATGGATTTTTTCTTAATTTTTTCATATGAGATATTAAAACTTTAAATATTTTTTTAAATTTTTTCTTAGATTGATCCGAGTTGACCCGTGTAACCCATGACTCGACTCTTTGACCGGGTCAACCCCTGGATCAGGTTTGATAGTTATGATTTATTGGGGTAGGAGAGAGAAATAAAGAGAAAAAAAGAGGTCACCGGCGATAAACCTAAAATATTTGAACTACATGCGCCACACATGATGGAAGAGGAGATTGCAGGGGATCATACTATACGGTGAAATCCTATTTTGACCACCAGGAGACGCCACACGTGCCGCCCAAAAGACGCGGCGTCTTCCATTGTACACGCACCAACAACTCTTTATAATTAAAAATATTATTTTGATGGTAAATTATAACACTACCTAATGCAAACCAACATTTAACAAACAAAAAAAAAAGTGAATCAAAAGACTCCAATACCCCTTATCTCAATATATTAAATTAAATTTCTTAAATCCAACAGTATATATATATTTCAACAGCATGTAAGAAACTGAAAATAACTTTATACATATACCCAAAATGATTGATTTTTTTAACTCTTTGTAGTATTTTTGTTATTTTATTATTGATAAAAATATTGTATAGACAAAAATATCCTCACACAAATCAATAATAATGAATAGTCTAGATGAATATACCAAAACATCCCTTAATCAAATGAAGATAATTTTTTTTTTTTGGCTTAGGTAATAGATGCCACCCCACTATCGTAATAAATAGTGGAATAAGTCTATGGTCATAGGGAGTCTACGATGCATTTTAGTTTTGTAGCAGCTAAAATTGATTCCAAGTGTAGACAGATCTTGACGGTCCAATTCATTTAAGTTTCATGGAAATAATATCACATTTATCCATCCTGATGCCTTGATGCTACCTCTCCACGTTGCGACAAAGACGGCTAAAACGTGGTCGCAGTTCGATGCGAACTTGCTCCTACCCGTACCATCTCCCTTCTCCTTGTATAAGAGTAGTATTGATTTGCACCGAGGCTTGTGGCCAGCGGCATAGACAAGAAAATCTTGTCTTTGTCATCTGGGTTCGAGTTTTAACATGTATGTCTGTTATTTCCGCGGTGTTTTACTTACTTACTAGCTTGCAGGATGTTCAGTGAATCTGAAGATTAGTTGTGGTGCGTGTAAGCTGGTACAAATACCCGATAAAAAAAAAAAAAAGAGTAGTATTGATTTGAATTCCCATCTTCTTTTTATTCTTCCCCTCCGATTCTTCGTCATAATTCAGCTAGCGCGTATTCATTTGACTTTGGACCAACTACTACTGGTAGATAATGTTTCGCCGGTCGTCTTTAGCTTATTGCCATTCCTAATTATTAAAATAATAATAATAATAAAAAAACTGAAAGAGGACTGGTTCTTATTCTACCACTCCACTCCTTGGATTGTAGTATTCATTGGAAGTGGAATGATGTTTTTTCAGTTGATTTTATTTTTAATTAATGTTTTTTTAAATTTAATATTATATCTGTTTTTTTATTAGATTATCTCACACTCATACAATATTTATTAGTTAACCTGGTTTACTTGAGTTCTTTCTTTTTAATTATTTTTTTAATTCCATCATTTAATACTGAGTTTGTTGGGAAATAAACTTCATAATTTATTTTATTTGTTTTCTATTAGGTTATTTTGGCATAATGATATGAAAATAATGCTTAACAGGTTAGCTCGGGTTGACTCGATTATTTAGGCTTCATGATTTATTCCAATATGTCTTTTATTAGGTTTTACCGACCTCATGATCTGTGAATAGTTTTTTTTTCTTTTTACGAGGTTATTTCGATCTCATGACTCGGATAATGAGTTTGACAGATTGATTTGAATTGTTTTTTATATTGTTTTTTAATTGATTTTTTTAATCTTATTCTTCAACATTAAGCTAATTGAGAATTGAACTTTGTTATTTATTTTGAATTTTTTATATGAATTTATCTCGGTCTTATGACCCTGGTCACGAGTTTGATATCTTAACTCGAATCGATTTTTTAGATCCTTTTTTTAATTTATTTTTTTCCTTTTATTTTCATCCTTCAACATTGGATTAATTGAGAATTATACTTCATAATTTGTTTTGATTTACGTTATATAAATTTATCATAGTCTCGTAAACCGGGTTGCGAATTCGACATGTTAATCCATATTAACCCAAGCTGATCTCATTCTTCAACATTTAACTAATTTTTTAAAATTAAACTATATTTTTACGAGTCGTTCGAGTTCCTTTTAAACCCATAAAATCAAATGTCATATTGGATTAACCCCCACGTGATTTATTTATTTTTTTCACTATAAAAAAACATTACCAACATCTAATTTTTTTTTTACATTCAAGAAATAATTGACCCGACCCGCAGCATTATGCGAGTCATAATCTAGTATGACCCGACCCGCAGCATTGTGCGAGTCATAATCTAGTATAGAGCCCATTTGATATTATGATATCGATTAATTTTAAAATATATTAAAATAATATTTTTTATTTTTTAAAATTTATTTTTAATATCACTATTTAAAAATATATAAAAAATTAATTTAAAAAAATATAAAACTTTTACAAAAGCTCTTTCGAACGACAAAGGAGACCGTAGAATGAGTTGCCTGTCGCGACTACCCACTTGCATCCAGAACGTTGTCTCCACAAACTCTCTCTACTGTTTGTGCTTTCATCGCCAGATTTTATCGTATTTGTTATTAGATCGATCCATATCAATATACCATATCAATTCTTCTCACTTGTCATCTCGTTGCTGGGTCACGGAACGTCTCATAATAAAACGCGTTTCTTTCACCACCAGTCTCGCAGCACCCGTAGTATAGCGCCGGTGCTGCTGTTCGGCAATTAATTGGAGAAAGAAATGGACAAGTTATTGAAGGATTTTGAAGTGGAGCCCAAGAATACATCGGAAGATGCGCTAAGGAAATGGAGACGAGCTGTTACTATTGTCAAAAATCCTCGCCGGCGTTTCCGTATGGTCGCCGATCTGGCTAAGCGAGCCGCAGCCGAACGCAAAATACGCAGCATCCAGGTCTCTTTTCTCTCTCTATCTTTTTTTAATATAATAGTAACAATTTGCCGTTCTTTAGATTTAAGATCTAAAAATCTGGTGATTGTTTCGAAGGACTGAGAAATGCAAGATGCGTGCTTTGTTATTTCTCCTGTTTTCTAGGTAACCAAACAGAAAATTGGGTGAAACAAAAGTCAATTACTTTGAATTCTTTTTCAGTAAGGAATTCCAGCTATTAAAAGCTACAACTTTTTACGTTTTTTTATTAACTATCCTTTTCCAGTAGGAAAGGAAGTGTAGCTGATTTTATTTTCTCGGGAAACAAACAGGGAGCTTAGGGTTTAGTGCTAAGATTTTGTTAATGTAAACAAACGGGAATTTAACCGTTGCTCTTTTAATTGTCGTACTGGCTGTTAATGTACTGCAAGTGGGTCCCACTTGTACAGGCTGGAATTTTTTGGCCAATGAGTTGCTTCGACGTTGACTGTTATCTGTCCTTGACGACGTGTATTGCTTGAGATTTAAGAGCGGTTTGGAAACGGGCAAACCGTTTTTTTAAAAATTTAATTTATTTTTTATTAAAATTAATTTTTTTATATGTTTTGAATTATTTTGATATATTGATTTTAAAAATAATTTTTTTAAAATAAAAAAAATTATTTTGATATATTTTAACATGAAAAACATTTTGAAAAACTATCACAACTATACTTCCAAAAAAGATGTATATGGAAAAGCTTGAATAAACCGTGTTTTTAGAAAATTTGATTTTTTTTTGTATTTTTAGATTATTTTAATGTATTAATATTAAAAAAAATAAAAATAAAAATAATATTTTTTTAATATATATTTTTTTTTATAAAAACTTTGAATCATAAACTTTATTACAATTCCGAAAACACACTTAAAGTTCTGCTTTCTAGCTGAATACTTTGCGGTGGATACACGGATTGCCATTAGGGTTTTTCTTTTCATCTTTTATTTTAGTAACAAAAGCAACTTTTTTTTCTCTATAAATACTTTTTCTTTTTCGTCCTTTCTCTTGGTGGTCCATTCAAAGACATTAATTGTTGACTTTTTTTTATTCAAGTAATGGCAATGCACGAAGTTTCCTCGACATTTCCTTTGCAGCCTTTTCTCTATAAATGTAATCTAACCCAAAAGGGCACCTATTTTTATTTAAAAGTTTTCATGATGACGATGGCTTATTTGAATCGCTTGTTAAAGAAGTAAAATAATGTGTTTCTCAATCTAATCCTCCCATAGTGTTTGCCCCACTTGATGTTGTCTTCGTTTAAAATTGTTTGCCATTTGTTGCCTCGAATCTGCTTGCTGTCTTTTTAATAATTCAATGCCAGTCTTCAACAGTTTTAAGCTGATTTTAGCAGTTAAGATTGTTGTGTCCTGAGCTCACTAACTGGATATTATATCTAGTATCTATTATATTATACTGTGATAGAATACTGTGAACGCGGTATAGACACGGCTTGCAAGAATTTTGATAAAATATTATCACCGTCCCTTATATTGTGATAGAATATTGTAAACACGGTATAGACACGGCTTGCAGGAATTTTGATAAATTATTATCACCATTTTGTGCAGCAGCAGAAGTTGATGATCTGTTATTAATCTTTATCACTTTATTAAGTATAAATCTAAAAGTTCTGGGTTTTTCACCAGGTAGGCGTGAATTGTTTATCCTCTCCCACGGTGCTTTGAATGGACTGTGCAAAATAATTTATTTTTTTAATTTGGTCCTCAAACTTTTTTTTGGTGATTTAGTTCTAGTTGAAGACTAATGTATTTTGATTTCTAATGAAATTATGGGATTAAAGGAAGAGGGACTGAAATGAAAATGGCGTCAAACATGGGTGATGTATCATAAGTTTCGAAAAAAAATACATTTGGTCCTCAAACTTAAAAAATAACGTGAAATATATAATTTTGGTATCTCAATATTTTTCAAATTTAATTTTGGTAAAAAATTTATTTTTGTTATTTTTTAGTTTTTGTTTGAGAAAGGGAAGAGAGAGGTCGCCAGATTTCGGCAGCAAAGAGAGAAACATGTTGTTGATACCCATTTAGGCAACCAAAACAGACAATAGTTATGTCAAATGTTTTCATTTGATGAGAGGAGTTCATATTATGTGTTTTTTTTACCTTTAAAGTTCGTGAAAAACAGATTTGATCTCGGGTTGATTTTTGTTTTTGAGACGGTTTTTTGAGGTCATGGATATGTTTATTACGGTTCTTAAGGTGTTTTATAGGTGTTATGAAACAAAAATGGGTTGAAAAATAGGTTTTTGGGTCAAAAAACTAAAGCCCTGATTTTTCGGCCACCATAGTAGCTGAAATTTGGGCAAATTAAACAATGCATTGTCTGTTTTTTTCCAAAAAATTTGAGGCAGACTACATGTCATCCAGCCCAGTTGCAGCAAAAAAAAGAAAGTAAAGGCCTGGCTGGTTTTTTTTTTAAATCTTTTGTATAGATGAATTTTATTTTTGAAAATCAAGTTTTTTTTTTCGGATAATGTTTCTAAATTGTAACATTGCATGATGTTTTTTTTTCATTTTTATTTTAGTCAATCAATTTAATTTGTGTCTATTTTTATTATCGTTTGCTTGAATAAAAAATTATTTTAATAAACAAATTTAGCAAATATAACCGGACAAATGTCCAGTCTTTCGAGATTAAATATCTTGATCTATATTTGTCTTTTAACTTTGTAAGTTTTATTTTTAGGTATCGTTATTGATTTTTTATTTATTAATCAGCATACATGGTTCTTAATTTATTTAATTATATGTATTAAAAAAATTTTATTTGAACTTAAATTTTTTAAATTACAGAAACGCGTTGAAAAAACCTTTAAATATAATTTTTTATAGGAAATAAAAATATCTGACTCGCGGTGTAATTAGTTTTTAATTTATAGTTTGTAATTAGTTTACATCATCAACGATGAAATAGCTCTTTAAAATCCTGAAAGTAGATCAAATGGTTGTCTGTCGATTTTAAGCACACTCTTCTTTTAGTAAAACCCTTCTGAAAATCGACAGAGAGAGACCCTCATAAAATGGTCATTCTTTTATCTTAACGAAGGCGCACATAAAATGTCCACCGATCATCTTGCCTCCAAAATAAAACACCGCATGATCTCCTTTTTATCTGGTCTTTATTTAAAGGAGTTCACCTGTAGCAGTAAAACAAGAAGCATCCTTTTATTCCTAATGCGTAGATAATATTTTATTAAAACGCATCCAAGGGTGCAGTCATAAACTAAAATAGTAGTAAAACATGTACCGATCGAAAGAGATGTCAGAGTCAGTTGTTCGTTTTTTTTTTTTTTAAATTTTTAGTAGGTTTAAATGAGATTGTTATGCAATCCTAGTTTAATGCATAGCTTCATCTCTTTTCCATTAAATTATACTTAGACATACTCTATTGAACCCATCAACAACGTCAATGAAATGTGCTCTTTACTCTTTTTACCCTTTCATGATCATTGGATAATTCGTCAGATACATGTTTGATTCTAGCCAATTTTCTAGCATGTAGATAAGAATGACATGGCAGGAGTTTTGGCAATTGGAAATAAGTGTCATAGTAGGAATTTGTACCTTCTGCTTACATCCACTTAATTATTTCTAAACCTTCCCCAGCATTTCTCAATAATCTTGTGTGAACTCTTGCTTACTGGCCAGTTAGTTGAGTGTGTTGATGTCAATTACCAGTTAGTTGAGTGGATTAATTTCAACTATGATCGTTTCATCTAGTTAGCATCTAATGACCACCGTTGTAGCTGACAAACATAATATTATCTCCATGAAGACTCGTTAACATTATGAACTTCTTTTTATCACAAATGGTGAGAACTTGAACATGTCTTTCATTCGAAGGGAGTTCATTACCCATTTAGAAGATGGATTTTGGGTTCATTGGAAATATTGCATGTATCATAACCATGAAATAAAGCTTGCTGCATTGAGTATTGCTAAGATGGTTTGAGGTAGCACTTAATTTGTGAAGTTCCCTATCTTTTACAGCTGTAAATGGCTGATCATCACTAACTTTTTTTATCTCTCTCAATCAGGAAAAGATACGAATTGCTCTTTATGTCAAAAGAGCAGCTCTGCAGTTCCTTGATGGTATATTGCTTGGAGCTACGACCTCCATGTAGACTAAATTTGAGTCTTAAATTGTTTACATCAAATAAATATTTACCCTTTTCTCTCTTCATTTTTGTTTGACAGCTGGAGCTGCAGCTGGAAATGCTTCTGGTCAATCTGAATACAAGATTTCAGATGAGGTTAAAGAAGCAGGTTTTGACATTGATCCAGACGAACTTGCATCCATTGTTCGTGAGCATGGTATGAAGGGTTTGAAAAAAAATGGTGGAGTTGATGGGATTGCAGAGAAAGTCTCTGTCTCATTCGAAGAAGGTGTTCGCACTAGTGATGTATCTACCAGACAAAAGATTTATGGCTGCAACCGTTACACAGAGAAACCTCCTCGAAGCTTTTTAATGTTTGTGTGGGAAGCAATGCAAGACTTGACATTGATTATCCTTATGATATGTGCTTTGGTTTCTATAGGTGTAGGAATTGCTACTGAAGGGTGGCCAAAGGGCATGTATGATGGATTGGGAATCATACTTAGTGTATTCTTGGTAGTCATGGTTACTGCTGCAAGTGATTACAACCAATCCTTACAATTTAGGGACCTGGATAGGGAAAAGAAAAAGATTTCTATTCAGGTGACAAGAGATGGACGAAAACAAGAGATCTCCATTTATGACTTGGTTGTTGGAGATGTGGTCCAATTATCTATTGGAGACATAGTTCCAGCTGATGGGATTTACATATCAGGATACAGCTTGGTGATTGATGAGTCAAGCTTATCAGGGGAGAGTGAACCAGTGAATGTATATGAAAATAAACCTTTACTTCTTTCAGGAACTAAAGTGCAGGATGGGTCAGGAAAGATGATAGTGACTGCAGTTGGTATGAGGACTGAATGGGGAAAGCTGATGGAAACTCTTAGTGAGGGTGGAGAAGATGAGACCCCACTTCAGGTGAAGTTGAATGGGGTTGCTACTGTTATTGGAAAGATCGGTTTGGCTTTTGCTGTGCTTACATTTTTGGTGTTAACTGTGAGGTTTCTGGTGGAAAAGGCGCTTCGTCATGAGTTCACAGATTGGTCTTCAAGTGATGCGATGACACTTCTTAACTACTTTGCTATTGCAGTAACAATAATCGTAGTTGCTGTCCCTGAAGGATTACCATTGGCAGTGACTTTGAGTCTTGCCTTTGCAATGAAGAAACTAATGAATGAGAAGGCACTTGTCAGGCATCTCTCTGCTTGTGAGACAATGGGTTCTGCTACTTGCATTTGCACAGATAAGACAGGGACGTTAACCACAAATTGTATGGTAGTTGATAAGATATGGATACGTGGAAAAACTGAAGTTATTAAAAGCAGACACAGTGAAGGCATTTTAGAGATGGGAATATCTGAAGGTGTATTAAACCTCCTGTTTCAGGTTATATTTCAAAATACTGCTTGTGAAACAAGTAAAGATGAAAATGGAAAGAACAAGATTTTAGGAACACCGACAGAGAAAGCTCTGTTTGAATTTGGCTTGCTTTTGGGCGGTGACTTTGATGCACAACGCAAAGATTTTCAGATAATGAAGGTTGAGCCTTTCAATTCTGTGAGGAAGAAGATGTCTGTGCTAGTGGCACTTCCTAGTGGGGAGCTACGAGCTTTCTGCAAAGGTGCGTCAGAAATCGTATTAAAAATGTGTGACAAGTTTCTTGATGACAGTGGAAAATCAGTTCCTCTTTTTGAAGAACAGATATTGAGCATATCAGATGTTATAAATGGCTTTGCCTCTGAAGCTCTGAGAACTCTATGCTTGGCTTTTAAAGATCTAGATGACCCTGCTTATGAAGGCAGCATCCCTGATTTTGGCTACACGTTGGTAACAGTTGTTGGAATCAAGGATCCAGTGCGTCCTGGTGTCAAGGATGCTGTTCAGACTTGTCTTGCAGCTGGCATAACTGTTCGTATGGTAACCGGTGATAATATAAATACAGCCAAAGCTATAGCCAAGGAATGTGGAATACTTACTGAGGGTGGATTGGCCATAGAAGGACCAGAGTTTCGTATCATGAATCCTCAGCAGATGAGGGAAAACATTCCCAAAATTCAGGTTTTGGAACGACTGCATTGTAAAATTTAACACTTTAGGCACATCGATTCTACTATGCATAACTGTGTTCATTGCTTTTCTGGGAAACAGGTAATGGCTCGGTCTTTGCCTTTGGATAAGCACACCTTGGTAACCAATTTGAGGAATATGTTCAAAGAGGTGGTAGCAGTAACTGGTGATGGGACCAATGATGCTCCCGCATTGCATGAGGCTGACATTGGACTTTCTATGGGCATAGCAGGAACAGAGGTCTGTCTTCCTGTAATTTTTTTTGTCATATCACTGATTCTGACGAGTTTAGAAATGTATTCTTCTTCCTTCGCTAGTTTCACTTCCTATTAGTTATTTTCATTCATGCCATGATTATTATTGTCCGCTTCTGCTTCCCTCTTTCTGGTTCTGTTTTTTTTATCCAATCACACTTTTCTTATTCACACAATATTTTCCTTCTGTTTTCATATTTGCTTACAAGCAATAACAATGCGTGCTCACAAGCCTCCACATCAATTACTTACTCACAGGCTTCCACATCAGTTAGTGAAAGTGCTGGTGTCTTTACCATTATTCTTTGCTTATATAATAAACTTTAATGTTGCCCTTTTCAATTGTGTTTTGCAGCACATTGTATATCTGACATGTATCATCCTAAATTTTCTTGAAACACGAGTCTTAGATTTTAAACCCAAGAAAAAATATCACATAGTTTTCATATGGAATGGACCAGTGTAAAGATAATTTTTTATTTTCATTCTTCCTTCCTATTATAGCTTGGTGTTTGCTGTCCTTATTCTGTCAAAGAAAAAGAAACATGATTAGCTTCTGGTAGGACTGATTTGTGAAATAAATTTCTGTTCAAAACTTCGACTTGTTTTGGGACGTTTGTTGAAAACCATAATTGAGGTTCATCCCTCAATCTGCCTTCACCAGAAGATCTCATTTAACCAACTAAACACTCAACTCTTTCATCTAACCTGTCTTCTTTTATGTTTTCGTAACCCCATAGTTTCATGGAGCTGTGTTGGAGGTTAAGCTCTTTTCTACCTTTGGCAAAACTGAAAATCGTGTAAAAGCAAATTTGTTGATTCTAGTCTAGGTTACTAGTTCCAATCACCTTTAATTAGTCTGAAAGAGTGTAAACATAATTGTTTTTCTTTAAGCGTATCTGTTTTCCTTGTAACCATGCAGCTTAAAGAGTACTTTACCAGCCTCGTTTTCAAACTTAAGTAAAGTTGTCTCGAGTGTGTACCTTTTTCTTCCTTTTCTTCTTTACTCTTCAAGAAATTTAGTTCCTTGACATTGAACTCCTCTCTTTTGTAATCTCAACGGATTTTGAAGCCATTATTGCTTCTAGTTAGCAATCTTGACATCATTTTTTTAAGAGAAAAGATTTGTCTGCTTTAAATCTGACATCTGCAAGTTGAAACATGATAAGAGATCTCCTTATTGTATATTGATTGGTTCTGCACAAGAGCCACTAAGATTGAAAACTAGGTTCGTCAAAAATATCATCATATTATGTTCTTGAAGTGTATCCTGCTATTTACAGTGCTGGTGCATGGTTCTGTGTGGTAACATGCTCTTCATGCACTCAGCGCAAACTAAAATTAGGTGGGGTTTGTCAAGATGTTTGTCAGATGTTTTCAAACAATTAAACTTTCATTTCTCATTCATTCCCTGAAATTGGAATTGCACCGATGCTATTTGATATTCTGCTAAACACAGTCACTTCATGTTTTCATGACATGTGCAGGTTGCAAAAGAAAGTGCTGATGTCATCATAATGGATGACAATTTTAGGACCATTTTAAATGTTGCTAAATGGGGTCGTGCAGTCTACATAAACATTCAAAAGTTTGTGCAATTCCAGCTAACAGTTAACGTTGTTGCTCTTGTAATTAATTTTGCCTCTGCATGCATCACAGGTGCGGTGGTTGGTGACTCTAGGCCTTTTCATCTTTTAAACATCATTATGACTGCTAAATATTACGTTGTTTTCCTTTTTTTCTTCAATTTTCAGGATCTGCTCCCCTGACTGCTGTGCAGTTGCTTTGGGTTAACATGATTATGGACACACTTGGGGCATTGGCGCTTGCTACAGAACCTCCAAATGATGGGCTGATGAAAAGGGCACCTGTAGGGAGGGGTGCAAGCTTCATTACAAAGACCATGTGGAGGAATATATTTGGTCAGAGTATCTATCAGCTGGTCATCCTTGCAGTTCTCCAATTTGATGGGAAGCGTCTTTTAGGACTTAGTGGCACAGATGCTACCACTATGCTCAATACTGTGATATTCAACACTTTCGTGTTTTGCCAGGTATGGAGTTACTGGATTGAGCCTTCTAGTTTTGTTGTGCATTCTTCTTTCTCCATATTGGAATTACCTTCATTTTATACCTGCTCAATTGTTTTTCAATATATTTATTGTTTGACTGTAAAATGATCAATAAACCACTGTAAACTAGCCGCTTATTTTTGAGAGTGAACCAAACTCTTTTTTTTTTCCCGGGTTATAGAGCGAAACCATGTTATGCTGAGTATATTTACATTTCTGTTCCTGGAAGCCAATGTTTCCATTTCCTAAGCAGTCAATCTGTCAATGATTTCATATTACAGTAGCTCCTGATATTTCTTCTATCTAGTTTTCTTTGAGGGCATTCATGCATTTATCTCCAAGTCCATTATGTTAAAAAAAACAAACTCCTAGTGCATAGGATCTTGGTTGGACTAAAATTGTGTGATATATGATGAATCCTCAAATTTATTGTCGAACTCTATGTTGATTCACTTTTGTTTCACTCTCAGGTGTTTAATGAAATAAACAGTCGTGATATAGAGAAGATTAACGTCTTCCGGGGCATGTTCAGCAGCTGGATATTCACAGGTGTTATGGTTATAACAGTCGTATTCCAAGTAATCATAGTCGAGTTCCTGGGAACTCTTGCAAGCACAGTGCCCTTGAGCTGGCAAATGTGGCTATTCTGCGTTTTAATTGGAGCTGTTAGCATGCCCGTTGCCGTTGTCCTAAAGTGCATTCCTGTTGAAAGAGGGAATCCTAAGCAGCATGATGGTTATGATGCTCTCCCCCCTGGTCCAGACCAAGCTTAAAAAGGAACCTTCCTTTTCTTCTTCCTTCCTTTTTTTTTTTTTTTTACTAAAAAAATCCATGACTACTTAACATGTAGGACAGTGACAGGTCTTTTGAATTGTTTTCCTCCTTTTGGGTAAAATGATGGGATGAAATCGCCTTACTGCAAATACAGTCGATCATTTTAACATATATTAACGGCTTATTCACTTGAAAAAACTCCTTTTGGGTGCTCCTAGCTTTTCTGATTTCATATCTTTTTCCTTCAATATCATTTGCCTTGGAAATTATTGAACATCGTTGCTTGAGTTTATAATCCCTTGGGAAATGTCACTTCGAAGAACAGAAGGTTGAGGTCCCATGCATCACAGATCCAACCTGGAATGCCTACCTGCCTTCCAATTCTTCCTCCTCTTCCATCTCTCGAGGAAAAAACTAGGCTGGGTGAATACAATTACTGACACCAAGAGGAGCGAAAAATAACAGGTTTGTCATATCCTTTTCTACAAACTTTTAAGGGCGTCATTATTCAACAATAAGGAATAGAAGTCGTAAATAAAAGTAAAGAATAAAAGGATTTGTTATAAACAAAAACTCTAAAAAACAAGATCCCAAATATTTATTTTTTATTTTCTCATATCCTTACTTGCTAAAAAGTTATTTGATATTATATAAAAAAAATTAAAAAACTCCAATAAAATTAATTAATAAAAATATTTACTTTTCAAAAAAAAAAACTCGTGCAAGAATTTTCTTACCCAAACAAATGAGGACACAATCGAATATAATGGTGTTAATGCTTTGTAAGCATAATAAATACACACAATAATGCATCTCTCTCTATGAATAAAATAATTTTAGTAGCCCTTACAGCTTCACTAATCTCTACGTGAAGACAGAATAATACTCCGAAACCGTGGTAGATAATTCATCTAAATCTTCTCTTTGCTTCTCCATAAGCAACCACCCCGAGAACAGTCATCGAATATCCGGCGATGCCTACAAATGTTACAGGATTCCTGAAGATAAAAATTGAGATAACAACAGCCACAGCACCCTTTGCATTGCCTAACACCTGATTGCAGCATTCCAAAGGAAAAAGCAAAGGGTTCAGAAGAGATGCAAACTGACCAAATTACAAATGACTCTGATTTCTTTTCCGTGGTGGATTTCTACAAACTTGACAACCAAAAATTGGTTTCCTAACACTGAGCAAATGTTCTAAAATTATAACCAAGACAAGGGTCATTCTGTTTCAACTATAGAAGGCAATAAAGATTTTAGTAGTACTACGAGAGTGTACGCAGAAGCCTGGGCAAAAAGACCAGGTGAAACTGCAGGAAGATGATTTTAACATGGAGAGACACGGCCATTTCAATTTCTCTGGTGTGTTAAATCATATAGCAATGTCAATAAATCTATGAAACAAATATGTTGATAAGAATTTGACAAGTTTGCGTAATTCAAAATATTGAAGATGACAAGTAGAGCAGATGACAAATATACCAGTGATTGGCAGAGACTACACATCGGTATCATTGCTAAATAAAATTCACGATAAATTATTCCAGCAATGGGCAATATACCATGAAATCCATGCCAATAATTAACAAAAAAGAACATACGAAAATGCCAAACAATTCCAAACCTGGAGTGTCAGCGGACTTGTATGTTTGGTAACCAAGAAGTTTGTCAAGTTAGCTGAGTAGGCCATTGTTGAATTAAGGAGAAGTAGCAGCCACATATACTTGTGTTTCCTTCCAAGTTCTAAAGTGACATCCAATACATTCGGCTCCATTACAAGTGCTGCAGGTAATAATACCAAAACAGCAATTGGGGACATGTACAAAAGCAAATTCATTGAGTTCAACTTTTCTCTGCAAGACAAAAGAGATGGACAAGTCAGGTTGCCATAAGTACGTGTGACTTAGCAACATTGACCCAAGTTGGAAAATAGAAGAAAAAGGTGCTTCAAGATCAACCAGCAACCAAACAATCAAAATATTTTGATAAATACTTCTCTCTCTAATCTATCTCTCCTTGACCAAATGATGAAGATTACGAACAACATAGAGATATTAAAAATAAACTGATGATACTATAAGAGGAACAGCTTACCGTTTTGTTTTCATCCACCTTGAATTAAAAAGAAAAGAGAAAATAAAATAAAAGGCATTCCTTGAATATGACCAGACAAATGAAGCATTACCCTTCAGAAGAAAGCAGGATGCCCTGAAGAACAGACTTGAATGCCCTTGCAGCAGTCGCACTTATGCACATAATGAAGCCAAACAAGTGAAAACCTGGCTCACCCTGTCATCAACAGAAGATTTTAAAGCTTAGAGCTTCACTGGAATTTGGAGCTAACAGAAGAAATCAACGTCACACTCAATCTAGCAAATAGAAATAACTTAAGAAATAAAGCCAAGAAAGGCAAAGAAGGCTAAGTCATAAACAAGAAATTGAATCCTTGACGAACCATAGCAAGCAGGTGACCATTATAGTATTTTATACGGTAGTAAGTAGGTTAGCTAGATACATAAAACCATCAGCAGCTGAATCTCCTATTGCTTCAGCAGAAACTGGATGGCTCTCACAGAGTTTCAAGTGAAAACCACCAATCAATGCAACCATTGTACGCTTCAGATTTGTGCCAATGAAAATCAGAATTCTTGCTGTTACAAACTTACATAGTCCAGAAAGTAATTGCACTTCTAAGAAATGCACTTATGACCCACCATTTTCTAGCCCAAGAAACAAGGGAAAGAAAAAGATCTGCTTATCACATGTGACATCTGAGATCAGAACATATACTCAGCACAAAAACAAGCATGGATTATCACACACGAACATGAATAAACAAGATCCTAGATCTGCATTATCATTATCAATTGCCATTGCTTACAAGACAAAAATCAATCTCAAGACCCAAAATAAAAAGAAAAAGAAAAAAGTTTCAGATCAACCTTGAAACCCAAAAAAAGTCCATAATTCTAAAACCAATTGAAGATCCAAAGAATAGAACTTACTCCACTGGCAATAATCACACCAACAACAACAGGCACAAGAGCGCCATAAGTAACCCAAGCTTCCCTCTTGAAAGTCATCAAGTAAGCAAAAACAGCAGTAAAAAAAGGTGTAGTGGCCCCAACAGCCTGGTTAAACGACACAGGCAAGTACCTCAAAGAAATATTGCCACCAACAACAGACCCACAAAACACAACACTCAAAGTTGCAATCTTTAACAACTGGGGTTTAGATTTAACAACTTGCAAAGGCACAATCTTGAAGAAAACAATAGATAAGTAACTAAGTATAGCGCAAGCTGACATGTGGCACATTGTGAGAAAGATTGGAAATCTAAATCCATA
Source organism: Populus trichocarpa (assembly GCF_000002775.5). Lineage (NCBI taxonomy): Eukaryota > Viridiplantae > Streptophyta > Magnoliopsida > Malpighiales > Salicaceae > Populus > Populus trichocarpa. The sequence continues at coordinate 3,170,717 of NC_037290.2, forward strand.
GTTTGATAGTAAGAGCTTGTTTAGAAGCAAAACACCAATGTTTGATGAGTACCAGAGGATTATAAGACTAGCTATGAAAAGGGCTTGTTTCTTAGATGATGACATTGTTGGGTTTTGCTTAGTTTTGTAAAGGCTGATCTGTGTATCTCATTTGAGCTTCATCAATTGCAGTTTTGGGTGTTCTGTCTTCTGTTTCCAGTGTGTTTCTTTTTTTTTGATTCGGTGAGGTGGGTTTTGTCCTTTTGTATTATGAGATGGGATACGTGGGATAGTGAGAGTGTGTGCGTGGTGTGGAATTTTTCAGAATGGAAGGTGCAAAACATGGAGAATTTGGTGTCCCGTAATTTTTAACATCGAACTATTCTATTGTAAGATCGAATCTAGAATGAACATAGATGGAATACTGTAAGAGATCCTCCCATCTTGTTGGCAAATTTGGATAGAAATGATTTTAGTTTATAGTGGTATAAATTATTCTATTGTTGAATACCGAGTCTTAACTGCGAGTAGATTGGATGACATCTCTGTATCTTCACATCCTAGGTGAAAATATTCTAAATTTGGTCTCTATTGATATGAAAGATTGAAATAGTATGTCTTTTGTTTATGTAACCACATTTTAAAAAAAAAAAAAAATTAAGGGAATAAAAATGCCCCTTTTAATTAGGCATTGAGACCTTGAGTGAGAATTGTAAACGGGTTGTTATAAAACCATTATTCATCTAATAAATTGATCTAAAACTTAATCAACTTAAATCGACTTGGATTAAAGAAAAAATAGGAGTGACTTCACTTGACTTTGTTAAAAAAAAAAAACTCTCAACCCATTAACTTTTTTTAAGATTTTTTTTATCAAACGATATCATTTTATTTTTTTAAATTTTTTTATCAAGCTAGGTTGATCATCTCAACACATCGTCTTGAGTTTTATAAGTATGACTGTAACAAAAAAAGTGTGGGCGGACGAGGAGGTGTCGCCTTTGTTGCAAATATATGATTCACAATTATTAAACTTGATTCGAGGACGACCTAGCACAACTCAGGTAAGTTGACCCAAGCTAACAAAAAAATTATTTAAAAAAAAAAGATTAAAATGATGTTATTTTAAAAAAGATTAAAAAAAATCAATGGCAATTTCCACCGTATGTACAAGGTTGAGCGTTGGGATTTGATGACGGGTTGACCCTCCAGGTCAACTCCGAGATGATTTTTCTAGACCCGTATCAGGGTAGAGGATTGTTGGCTAACTCTCAAGTTGAATTATCGAGTTAGATCAAGTTCAATAAGATATAATTATTTATATTAGGTAAATTATTGTAAAAAGTTTTTTAAAAAAACAAACAAACTAAAAGAGATTTATGTTGCTTTTCATATAAAAAAAAATGCTATCACATTGTTATTACATAAAGATCGTAAATTCAAATGTTACATGTAATATTTAAATCATGTATATGGAAACAACATGGTAAAAATGAACTTTTGTTTTATTAATTAATTAAAAAAAACTAAAGGAGGAGGTTAACCGTAATTTTTTGTTTTGTTTTATTTATGTTTTCAATCTTATATTGAAATTTATATTTGTTTTGATTTGTTTTTCATAAAATTATCCTGGTCTTGTGATAATTTTTTTAAATCTAGTTTTTTTTTTCAATTTCATCGTTCAATATTAGGTTTATTGAGAATTAAACTTCATATATGTTTTAATTTGTTTTTTATGGTGTTATCCTAGTTTCATGACTTGGGTCACTAGTTAACTCAAGTTTACTTAGGTTTTTTTTTTCAATTAATTTTTTTCTCAATTTAATCCTTCAATATTGAGTTTTATAATTTGTTTTTATTTTTTTATGGGGTTACCTGGGTCTCATAACCCGAGTTACGATTTTACTGGGTTAACCTGGGTTGACTCGGGTTTTTTTGGCTTTTTTAATTGATTTTTTTAATCTCATCTTTCAATATTAGATTGATTGGGATTTAAGTTTAATAATTTGTTTCAATCTTCTTTCCAATGAGTTATACTGGTCTCATAACCCCGATTGTGAATTTGGCAGATTAACTTGGGTTGACCTAGTAGATCTCATTTGTTGTCGTCTTTATATTAAAAAAAAAATATTGTCTTGAATTTTTTTAGTCAAACTATTTTTTTACCGGTTGTCTTTGGACTTACCAAGTCAACCGGGTAACATTGGACCAACCTTTACATGGTTTAATATTTTTTTTACTATAAAACACATAGCATTGTTGATTTTTTTATGTTTAAATAAAATTTGATCCGACCAAAGTTGTGTGGGGAAATAATCTAGTAACTTAAGTAACAAGATTAGAAGTTCTGAATTATTTTAAGAGAATTAGTCAATGACTATTTTATGTAGGGCAAAAAAAAGAAGAAAAGACACTCTTTTATAAAGCTTTAGACATACTAGATTACTGGCACGCGCTATCTTGCGAGTCAAATTAATTTATTTTAAAGTAAAAATGTTTTGGTGTTGCTAATGTTTTTTCTACTATAAATTTTTTTAAATGATATGAGGATTGATTTGATGTGACCTGATTGACTTGACGGGTCCAAAAACAACCTGGATGACTTGTAAGAACGTAGTTTGACTTAAAACAAATATTCAAGATGTAAATTTTTTTATAAATACTAAGATGACAACATATTTGATCAATTCAAGTTAACTTAACAATCCATATGTCGGGTCATGAGACAATAATAACCTCATAGAAAGAAAATCAATATAAATTATAAAGCTCAGATTTCAATAAACCTAATGTTGAAGGATGAAATTGAAAAAAAATCAATTAAAAAAAGGACTAAAAAAATTGACCCGAATCAACCTGGGTTAACCTGCCAAACCTGCGATCCATGTGATAAGACTAGGATATCTCAATAGAAAGAAGATTAAAACAAATTACGAAGTTCAATCTCAATCAACCTAGTGTTGAAAGTTGAAATTTAAAAAAGATTCAATTAAAAAAAATGACTCGAGTCAACCCGTTAAATTCGTGATTCGAGTAATGAGACGAGGATAATCTCATAGAAAACAAACCAAAACAAATAAAGAAACTTAATTTTCAATCACTCTAATGTTGAAGGATGAAATTGAAAAAAAAAATAATTAGAAAAAGAAAAAAAACTTGAGTCAACTGTGTTAACTCGGAAAACCCGCAATTTTAGTCAAGAAACTAGAATAACCTCATAAAATTAAATTGAAAAAAAGTATGAAGCTCATCCCCCAATAAACCTAATGTTGAAAGATGTAATTGAAATTGAGAAATCGATTAAAAAAAGGATACAAAAAATGACTCAAGTCAATCCAGATTAACCCGTTAAATCTGTAATCCAAGTCATAGACAAAAATAACCTCATAGAAAGCAAACCAAAGCAAACCACGAAGCCTGGTTTTCAATCAACTCATTGTTGAAGAATGAATTTGAGGGAAAAAAAATCAAATAAGAAAAAGAAGAAGAAAACTCAAGTCAACCAAGTTAATTTGTTAAACTCATGATTTGTATCATGGAATTGAGACAATCTTAATAAAATTAAATTGAAAAAAAAAATATTAATCTTAATCCCCAATAAATCTAATGATTAAGGATGAAATTAATATTGAAAAAATATCAACAAAGAAATGAGAAGAAAGTATTGTTTCAATTAATAGTATTTTATGAGAAGTACAGTAAAATCCTCTTTTTTTTTGTTTTTGTTTTGTTAATAAAGAGTATTTAACTTATTTATTCTACGATAAATATATTTTCAAATAAATTGCATGTCCAAGAATTTAGCCCATAATTAATGAGAACAAATCATCCTCCAATATCAAGCAAATGAAAAAAATAATATAGAAATGGAAACATGACTACGTGATTCCTCTCTCTTTTCTTTCTCTTTAAATGAAAAGAGGGTTTTCCTTGTGTGCACATCATTCCTACATCAAGCAAATGAACAAGAAAATGCTTTAGCTTTTATAAAGTATCACTTGAATTACGTGCCTCCTCCTGCTTCAATGACATCTGAGATGTGATATGAGGTCGACGTGCAGCACCCACCCCCTTCCTTGGATCTCTCCCTTCTCTCTCGCCTTTGCTTAGAAATCCAAAATCCATACGAACTGGAGACCTTGCTTCGCAGTTCGCTCACCTTCTGCATGCCTGTACTGTGTTCATGGGTTGGTGTTAGAAGCAAACGTGTCACAGACAATGATAGAGTTCCAGACACCAGTAGTCACTGTGAAGCTTTATTAATGGAGCTAAGGAGAGTTGCAAACAAGGTTGTATGGCCACAGACAAAATAGTGCAGAAGTAATTCTAGACGAGAGATCTAGTGTGGAAATCAATTTGTTAGGTTAACAATAACCCATGATCTTTATATACATGTTATTTTTATTCTCTGATGGGCTTAGCGTGATGGTAAAGAGTTTTAGATCTGCATAGCATGTCTCGAGTTCGAGTCAGGACGTGTATCTCTTGTAAGAGCCTGAGACAGCTGGAGTTTTACTTGCTCACCCGAGCTTACAAAGTGTGTTTTCTAAAGGTGGAGTTCCTCGAATCCAAAATAAAAATAACCCATGATCAACATATATCTATTTGAGATACAAGTAGTTTAATACCAACTGATTATAAATTAATTTAACCACCATATATAATCACACATATTAATTATTACATAATGTAGAAAATCATTGAAATATTTCAATATATAGTGAAAGGAACGATGTTCCTTAAACCACAAAGATAGGAAGGCAAATATTATATATATAGTTCTTCGCTTCTTTTCAAATAATTAATAACCATATATAGTTCTTTCAGTTAGAGGAAAGTACTTTAAGTTTAATAGCAACTGATATAAAATTAATTTAACCATCACAGGATATATTAAAATAATTAATTAATCATGAGGGGTGTAACTCAACTAGTCAAATTCTGAGTTTGCTTATCAGAGATCACTAGTTCGAGTCCCACAAACCTCATGACTACTGGAGACTTACATGATCGTTAACTTCAAGGCACGTGAGATTAATCAAGGTGCGTGCAACCGAATATCTATATTAATAAAAAAAATTAATCAATATAATAAGTCATTATAATTGATAAATAGCGAAAGGAATGATGAGCCCTAACCAACGAACACAGTCAAACAGATATTGTATAGGTCATTGCTATTTTTTCAAAAAATATTGAGATGATTCTAACCACATTTTTAAAGAATATAAAATGAAATTGTAATTAATCATAAATTAACCCCCGAACAAAACTTCTAATAAATTACGATCATGTTTGGTAATTTTTTAAAGTGTAATTAAAATCACCTAATCAAAATTCTTATAACGATATTAAATGTGTAAAAAATAGAGCTCTAGGATGTTTTTAGTTACTAATTCTTGTTTGAATTTCATTTATGAATTATTAAATCTTTCTAAAATTTTAAATTATTTTTTTTATGAATATTAATCAAATAAAGATATAATTTTAAAATAATAACAGTTATTGAACCGCGATTATATTTTATGCTATATTCCAAATATTTGTATAACTTGTGTTACTTTCCAAAAAAAATTATCTCACTATGATAGAATTCTAAAAACACCCCTATCTCAATACAATCAGCTTCTGTGGGGTCCATCAAAGTGGCGGTTACAAGGTAATAAAAACTCCTTTTCATTTATCGTGGGCCCTATGTGATCAGTTAACGATACTCCCAACCATCCGTTTCATCATTTTTGAAATCTCGAGAAATGGACGGCCAGAGAAGTCTGCCATTTGGAGTGTGGTGGAGTCAAAAGCAGTCCGAATGGAAAAGGACGTCAGCTCATTCTAGGTCCCACCATTATGGACAAGATTGCATTTTCGTCCCTTTTTTATGCTGTATTCATCAAATTGATCCTCGTACTATAAGAATATGAATTGAATTTCAATTCTGGCAATGCAAATCGTTTTTACCTAGGTCAGTCCAATTATTAGTATTTTATATTTTATTTTATTTTATTTTATAACTAGATATTATTTTTTTGACAGAAGGATGCATATTGTAACAAAATCAAAGTTACAGGACTTTAATTTCACATTCTTAGTGGTCCCCACGGGTAAAAAAACAACGTACACAAATTCGCCATCACTTTCCCGACAGTGCAAGTACGCATATTTCCCATTCTACCCTTTAAAGATATTATATTTGCCATTTTCACCTTTTTGTCTCTCTAGTCTTTCTCTTGTCCCTTTCATGAACACGCTTTCTTTTTGCTCTCTTTCTTACTCACTGATCACTCACTCATCTCGAGATCTTGAAGACCCTAAAGGAATATTAATAATCTGTCAGCGATGATCATTCTCGATTAACTCGTCTAACAGCAACATTACATTCTACAGGTTTTTTTTTTAAAAAAAATTTATTTCATTTCCTCTGTCATTTTATCTCCTGTTTGGTTTCCGAGAAAATAAAAAAGACATGCACTCTCAACTTTCTCGCGTTTTCTTGCATATTTCCCAAATGGGTTTTTATTTAAAAGTGCAATGCTGGAGGTTTTTTGTTAACTCATTTTGTGTTTTTTTTTATTAACTATTTTTAGTTTTGATTGTATTTTTGGTCATTTATTAGAGTTCAGAGCATTTAAGAAGTGTCCTAGTGGATCATTAAATTTATAGGAGACCCTAGTTTGTGCAGTTAATTATTAATGGCGTCTAGTATAAGCTGTTTTCAAGTTTTTGTTTCGTTTTATAATTTTCTTTTCCCTTCTTGAACTTTCTCTGGTTTATGATTTTGGTTAGTGTTTGCTAATATTTTTTTTCTTTAACTTTTTGGGCTTTAATTTTGTGCTATAGCAAGATTATTTGTTGTCAAATGATTGGAGTGTGGATTTTGCTTAATTATTTGGTTATCTTTTTGTTGATCTTTCCTTTTTGGGTCCCGGATTGTTAATTACTTTATGATGCAGCTGATTTTTTTTTGTTAATTAGTATTTAGTCAATTTAGAATCTTGAGTTAATATATAAATAATGGGTTTTCTTTGAAAAATGCACTTGTTACTTTCTCGGTGAATTTTTTAAATAGTGGTGATTTATTTATGTGAATTTCAGGGTAACCCCACATTGGAACTTCATGGATTGGGATCTTTGGGGTCCACCAAATGATACAGGTAACATAGTTTTGTACAAGCAATGTTCCATCTTGGATTCTAATGTTGATTTTTTTTTAATGGTTTTCCTCTTCAGTGGCAGAAGAAAGCGGTTTTGATAATCCCCAGCGTGACTTTTACTTTGGTAATGGGTTTTGTACATACATACTTTTTCCCTAAATGCTAATCCCTTTCGACATTTTGATTGGTTGTGTGTATATATGTGCATGCAATGCTTCTTAGTTGATTTGTTTAAAATTTTTGTAGATGTGATAGAAGAAGAAGCTTTGAATGAGAAATACCGTGTGCGGGTGCTGAGGATTTTGATAAAGAAGGCAAATACAGAGATTCTTGAACTGGAACAAGATTTGTTATCCTTGCAGACTGAACTAGCTTGGGTTGAAAATGAAGACTGGCCTGATGTATGTTGTAATGCTTTGAGAGAAAAGATTGATTTCCTTGATATCTCAATAAAATATTTGAGGAATAAAGACAAGAATGATATTGAGGTTCGTTTACTAATGTATACACAACCTGTTGAAACATTGGACGAAATTTTGAAGGCCCTCTTCAGAAATTACATCTGCAAAAGAGATAAGCAGGTCTGACTCTTGAAAATTTCTCAGCAATTATTTTGCCAATTTTCTCTTGAACTTGCAAATCATGATATAGGGGAATGCTTTACAACCTCGAATTAGCCTAAACACACAAATTCATATGTTGCCTATGCATCTTATATGAATATGTCCCATGAGTTTATTCTTCACAGCCCGGCAATTTCTTCTTCAAATTACCATCATTTGATAAGGTAACATGTCCGTGCTGTATTGACATGCTTGAGCTAATTTTGGAGACTTTCACTGGTTTTGGTTTGTTGTGTGGATGGATTGCTGGTTCTTCATTGCTTGGACTTCTCAAGTTTAAATGACAAGCAATAATTTTTTTCCATCCTCTGGTCACTTGGGAAGTAGGATATTTTAGTACTTTGTCAAATCAGATTCCTTAGTATGAAGTCTGCGTGTGCATCAATTTAGAGAGGTTCATGTCTGTGATTTTTATAAACTCAACCTCGAATGGTTGTATATGATAGTTTTTATTCTTCTATGTTCAAATGAACAGCTTAAGGATGCCATTGTCTTGGGTTCAAGCTCAGATGCTCCACGACACACAACCAATGGTTTGGAAAAGGAGAAAAGGTTGAGCAACTGCAATTTGGAAACAATTACAAGTGAGAAAACCAAGGACTGTAGTTCTACTCCAACAGAATATGGTGCAGTTTTAAGTCCATCTTTGAATCTTCAAGAGAAGAAAACTGGCAATTCAAAGGTCATTGAGGTCCAGAAGCTCTAAACCCACGTGCTTTAATTATGTACATGATTGTTCTGCAAATTCAGAGGGAAAGATGTGAAAACTCATGGTTTTTGGTTCAAATCAAGGTCTTTTGTTCAAAGAAGGGGGGTATAAAATGTTTTCCATGACGCACTGCAACCATTGAGTTGTCTTCAACTCCAATTAGTTGCTGTAACTTGTCTGTCATGCATTTGCTTTATTATTATTGTTTTTATCTAGTAGCATCCCTCTCTATTGCGGCAATTTTGCTTCTAGACAGTTTAAAATTGTCTTGCTCCTGAACTTCAAGCCCTCCTCCTCTCTCTCACACACACTTTCCCTTGTGGCCACATGTACTAATGCATGTTTCTACAAATCCTAACATGAGTATTTGTTGTTGCTGCATCTTGGAAAATATTTTGTTCTGTAGTAACTAGAGCTTGAAAGAAAATAAAACTGCAAAGTTCAGTCAACCATAACACTGTTCCTTTCCAATATCAAACGATTCATTAGTAACAAACTGCTGTTTCCTTTTTCTCCACTTACTGAACAGATAATTTGCATGGATGCATCATTTTTCTTCTAACAATGACCTGATTTGCTGTCTCTTCTTGTTTTTTGTTTTCACAATGAACAGCCTACGAGTGCTGATATCAAAGACTTCTCCCCACAGTCTTCAGAAGTGGCACCTGATTTCTCTGATGAGAAGAAATCACTGAGCTTCTGTGGTCCAAAAAATACTGGGAAAAGGGATGCCAGAGAGCATGGGTTAGCTCCAAAAGATGCAAAACTGATCCAAAGTTCATCTTCAAAATCTGCATACAAGGGAAGACATGGTCTAAAATCAGTTAAGGTTGAGGTAGTTTTCTATGCTCTGTTCTTTTATATATTATGTGATTTGAGTGAATCTTGTTGAGGACAGATTAATCTATAACATTTTCATATAAGGAAATAGTGAATATTTTAATAAGAGAAAGTCTATGGGATTAACTTCTCTAAATACAATGGTAGGATTTGTTATTACTCAAATTCATAAACAGTAATTGTGATGAAATTTCAGCTTTTGCATGTATGTTTTGCAGATCAGAGGTGGAAACCTGATGATGAGCATGTTGTCATCTGAAGAAGAAACTTTTAGTTCAAATTTATTCTTTAGCTTTCTTTTTTCACTAGTGAGCAAGTGAAAAATGGTTGCTTAATTGGACAAAAGTAATAGAATGAGCTTGTTTCTCCATATCCAGGAGGGCTATTAACGACTTAAAAAATAACAGCATTGTAATCATGTTAGGAGTTTAGCCTCTATTAAACTACCCAAACTTTGGAGCACGCATGATTCTCAGATAGGAGCTTGGTGGCCATGCAACACGCATTGTATATGAGAAGACAATATAGAGATGCTTTTTTTTTTGTTTGCTATTAAGCTATTATACAGAATATCCTTCATGCTAGAATATAGGAAGTAGATGTAACTTATTGAACTAATTCAAGAATGACTTTTTCAGTGTTTCAGTTTGGATTTCTAATAAGTATTTTTCTGTTTTCTTTGGAAACTTGTAGATTGTAACATCTCCAGCAGTGTAACCTAGAAACTTTTGTCTAAATGGAAAAGAACACATTTTGGAAATGACAATTGGAACCAGACATGGAGAGGAATTTATGTCTGCAAGAGATTATTTGTGGTCTGGTTTCATGATTTACTGTAAAGTGAAAAACAGAGATTAGTTATTTGCTGCTTCAAATCCCATGATCCTATCTTGTTCATTTCACTCATTATTCCTGCATGAACCTTAATACCAACATGCAGTTGCTTTTGTATATCTCCTCAGCCAAAACACCATTTGTGAACTTATCCAGATGCACACATGCTCATAGCTTATTATGTCGATTCCTGTTAAATATTATATAAATGCTAATCCATATGTGTAATCTGTTTTCTTTGATACTGAACAGCCTACAGAAAATAGTGTGAGTAATTCCACTATATACGCATTGGAAAATGCAGTTGTCCTCTCCTACAAGGAAAAACCTGGTGATTCAGATTCAACTGCAACCAAAGAAGTTGAAGAACACAGTTCTATATCTACACCTGATGTTGTCATCTCAAGTTCTTTGAAGCCTATGGCGAAGAAAACAGATCTTGGAAAAATAGTCAAGGTACCAGTATGTTGCACATCCACTTTGTTTGGGACCATTATTTAGATTTTGTCGAAGACATAGACAGCACTTCCATGCCATGATTGGCTAAGAACTTGAGCAAACTGAGTTATGATTTACATGCAATGTGTTTTTTTTTTTTTTTTTTTTTTGGGGGGGGGGGGGGGATTTCTGATGAGTCTTGATTATTCTCCTCTCCAGCTTCTTACAGGTGATTGTAGCTATTTTTTTTTCCTTTCCTCTTGCAATGAACAGCCTGATAGTATCATTGATTTTGGCCTTAGTACTAATAGGAATGCAGTTAGTCACTCCAGTGAGATGAAAATTTTGGTATCGTCTTATCTGAGAGTAATTGGAAATGAGGAAGCCACAAAACTCCAATCTAGAGCTGTAGGCAAAAGTAAAACTTCGAGTTCATCTTTAAATTTGGAAGGCAGAAGAAATAATCCAAGAACAGATGAGGTACAAGGTTTTTCTTTCTCACAGTTTGCATCAATATGCTGCCATTACACATAAAATCTATGGTTTGCACACATCCGAAGTAATGGATACTTTGCATGTAGATGTTAGTGTCACATGTTGAGTTCCAATTCATCCCTGCCCCTTACTTTTGCTCATGCACCATTTCCTTTGTGCAGCCTGCGGGTGCTATTATAAAAAATGTTAGTGCAGAAGCTCTGAGACGTGCAGCTGGCCTCAATGCAAAGAAAAACAATTCTGACTGTGCACTAGGTACTTTTAAACAGGCTAATTGCAGTAACTCTGATATAGAGCAAAAATTTTTCGAGTTTGCTCCAAAAGCAGCACAAAAACGAAGTGTGAAAGAATCAAAGATTGCTGCAGCTCACGATATAGTTTCATTGAAGTCACCTCAGAAGACAAATGGCAAAAAGAAAACTCCTTTAATTGTGAAGTTGAGAGAAACTGATCTGACTGACACTGAAAATTGTGCCTTGACTTCACTTCTAGAGATGCAAGATCATGAAGGGAAAAATGCAGCCAAGCTGCAGCCTGATGAAGAAAAACCTATGCTAGTTGAAGTTCAGATGACTGAAACTTCTGCTGATGAGGAAAGGTCCAGCATGAATTTGTTATCGAATCCACAGAAAGAAAAGGGAAAGAGGAATATCAAGTCAAATCCACCAATTCTCCATGAAACTGGTTTCTCCAAACTGATACTTAATTCAAGCTCGTCTTCTATTTCAGAAAGCAATAAGAAACGAAAATCCAGAGTTGGCCCACAAAAAAATAAGTCTTTGAGTGGGAAGATCACAAAGAAAGCAGTTCGGGCTGACAAGGGTGAAACTAAAGAACATGGTGCAGCAACTGATAATACCCCGAAATCATTATCAGAGCCACAGAACAAGAAAAGGGTATGTGTAAATTTTCCACACCTTTTGGGGACTGAAGATTCATCTGTTCAAATGGATTTATCTAGTTCGCTTGGGGACACAATTAATGGTGCAAGAAACGATGACCTTTCGGTTGAGAAGTCTTGCTCAATCTGTGATTCCAGTTATGAGGTTGTGGCATCAGGGATTGCTGATATAAGCAACTTGAGGGACTTGCGTTTACCTAAACTGAGGACTATTGCAGGCCGACTTAAACTAACCAAATATAGCAAGCTTCGGAAAGAGTTGCTACTTGAATTGATATCCGAGCGTCTTGCGAATTGATGAGCATTTAAGTCGTACAGATCATTATCGTTCTTCTCTTTGCTTCCTCGTCCATATTTTTGTAGGTTTCTAGTTTGACCGTGTTTGTATGGCTCCATTGGTATAAGCTACTGCATTATAGACCAAAGGTATACCTCAATATCCATAACGACCCAACACATGTCCACTTGAGATATTGACTTGTATACATGAAAAAGGAAAAGTGAGATTTTACAAATGGAATGCAGGGTCTCCCTCTTTTCAGGTCCAGTTTAGGGTTTCATGTAGTGCTATTTGAGCTTTCATTTTTACATAATTGCAATCTGTATGGCCCTTTAAACTGTTTAGTTAAAGTATACTGAATTTTCTACGTGTTCTTAGCGAGAGTAGTGTTTTACCCGTAGAACTTTTTACTTGGCAAAGCAATCAAGGGCCAGATATACCAAATACCAACAGACAACAAGCTTCTCTGTTTCTTTTGGAATGAGGAAAATTTGACAGTGCTATTTAACAAAAATCTGAAAGTTAATCACAAGAATAACTTGTAACGTGCATCCCCTATGCATGCGAAATCAGATGGATCAGTTTCAGTACAACCTAAAAGGTATCAATCTATAGTTTTGGATATCCACAAAGACCTTGTCTGATTGTGGGATAGCACAAAGCTGCCATCCTATCCTGATATCCGATGGCAAAGCACGTTCTCTCAGTTCATAATCGTAAATTCTCCAATTTCGGGATAGCCTCTGCACTTGCTTCTGAACCACCTGGAGAAAACAAAATGATTTGATGGAGTAAAGTCAAAATAAACATACATTAAGCGTGAGGGAATTACTTTTGGCACAGCCTGGTTATCTATCGACAGCTTTTTCTAGTTTTTGTACAGAAAATGTCGAATAATTTTTGAAACCTAAAACCTTGTACACATCAAGCTCGTTGCTCCATCAATCCTACCAGTGGCGGTTCATTCCACTTTCTTATTCCTCCTCTTCTGCTTGCCAAGCTAGACAAACCTTTTGCTTTGTTTTTTTCCTTGATAAATAATTGTGAATGGTCTTAAGGATGTGGAACTCCCGGTATTATTTAGCAGTGTTGCTCATAGAGAATCTCCTCTTTTTCCCTGGATAATTTCTCTCCCCCTCCCTTTCCCTGTATCGAAAATCTCCTTCAAGTAAAAGAAAACAGAGTTGTATAATGCATTCATTCTCTGCACATTCAGAAAAAGGGCACCCTCTCCTACATTGAATCCATGATGAGCATTCGATACAATGATTTTCTTTTTATTCTTTTGGGTCTTCAAATACATGGTGTTAATTTTGGGATATTGCATCTGGATACAAAGAAATCATAAGCTGCAAGATGAGTGGTGGCTGGTGGTACAGTTGGAGATGGTGCTTGCTTGAGTAATTTTCTAAATCCAGAAAAATTCAAGTCTTTTGGAAAGATGTTTCAAGGAGATTGACTGTTTTTTTTTTTTTTTTTTTTTGTTAACAAGAAGACAGGTGGGGATGATCTTGTTGGCTGCCTGAGAGAAGATGTTAGAGAAGAAAGAGAATCTTGCTATCAATTTGGGAAAAATAAGAGAAGAAGGCTATTTTTTTTTCATTTAGATCATAAAAAAAAAATATAGAAGGGCTGTGCCAATAGCCTCTCCCTATATGTAAACTAGCAAGCTAACACTGAACTACCACCTTGCCAGCTCCATCCGGGAATAGAACAGCTTACTATTCGTGGTAAAAAAGAGTCTAAGCACTCAGTTGTCAAAACTGGATTGGTTATAAATGGAGAGGGTTGTAACAATAGATGGCGTTAAAAGGCTAGTGCATAAATTAAATGAATATCAATACTTAAAATCCAGAAGGGTGTAATGAAACTGTAAACAAAGACAAGGGAGCCCTTCAGGAATTTTACCTTTTAGGCTCTCCAACTTAGCATCACCCTCCCTGATTGCTTGGACAAGATGAATAACACGATACTGGAGCTTTCCATTTTCCACAGCAAGCTTCTTAGCCTGAAAATCAAAGGTATAGATAATGTAGTTCATTTCAGAAGAAAAACTAACAATATAAAAATGTGAGTTACCTTTTCTCGTTCCGAAGCTAGCTCTGCATTTGCACCTTCTAGCTTTGCCTGAAGTTCACTTATAGTTTTCAAATGTTCCTCGCTTCCAGCATCTAAGAGAGTTTCCTGGTTTTGTTAGTAAAGCAGGAAATTTGGTTTTTAGCTAGCACACACTTTAAGTTAAGTGGTGTGCCTTAGGTTTACCTCTATTACTTGCAACGGAAGCTTCCAGTCTTGACAGCCGATCCTTTAATACACACAAATGCAAGTTAGAAGATGCAAATGGTAAAGGATAAATGTGAGTGTTTGTTATTAGTGATCATTTAGGAAAAGCTACAGGTTGATGATAACACATCATAATGTTAAATCATACAGAACTAGATGAAAAGAAATAAATGGTCTAGAACTCTTGTTCAAAAAAAGGAAAAAAAAGATGAACATAAATGAAACAAGAGATTAGAATGGTCAAACCAAAAAATAACCATATCACGCAGGGAACTGCATTTTCAGCACCTGGCCTGCATGCTAATCAGCTTTCATAAAGTTCCAAAGTTCATGTAGTCCATTATTTTCCAAATGGAAGGTGGGAGTGATGGAAGATTATCCTAAGCTGCCAACCCCTACCAGCTGAGAGGGGATAACCCTATATTTCATTTCTTGAACCATTTCTAAAACCTGGCTAACTGGGTACTCTGATTTTATTCTCTCTTAAGTAAAACCTTGAAGCTTGTCATCAAAGTGATATTTGGGTACAAAATCGCTCTTTCAATCAGAGTCAGCAAACTATACAACGCTGGAGAAGTAAATTACGATTAAACAAAAAATAGGGTTCAGCATTAAGAATTGCCTTAATCTGTTCATAGTTTTATTTTAATCGGAATTAATGCGTTCATAGTTAACGCTGCCATATTTAATCAAAACTCTATTAGATAAATGTAAACAACATGCTTGTCTAACTGGGTCGATGAAAAGAAGAGACAAAACAAAATATTTTTTCGTTTGATCACATAAAGAAATCAAAAGTTATTACATGTGGAGCATCAAAAAGGCCAGCAATTCACAGCACAAAACACAGGTCTGGAATCTTTGAGCTCAACACCTTCGTAAGCAAAATAAAGTTGACTTCAATTTCCATTTTCAGGGCCAATAAAACACACACAGATTCAATATTTGGTTTCTCGTCTCCTATATTTCACAGCAATTAAACAGAAGAAGAAGAAAAAAAGAAACTGCATTTTTATGCAAACTATCACTCAAAAAAGGCAAATTCCTGTTGATAAATCCAGTCCAACAAAACTCAAAATTTGAAACCCATCTTCCTCACCAACACCACCTGTCAAACCCAAAAAAAAAAACCAAACTTTACATTTTTATGAACTAAAGAGCTCATCTTCTCCAATTCTTTTCAAACCCCGTGATTAAAAACAAAAGAAAAGACTATAACTTTATAAATCGACACCGACAGATACACATAACCCACATCAAGAAAGTCTCTGTAAACTCTACAACAACGCAAAATAGATGGTGGACACATGAAAAATCAAACATAAACTCAGAAAGACATGAACTTTGTTTTAGATGTGAATTGGAAAATCCAACCTCAGCTTCAGAAGCTCTTTGATAGAAGGGTTTAAGGACACCTTCAAGGTTGGTTTTTGTCTCAGAAGCTGCCATTTTCTTTGGACTTGTGTTTGTGCCCTAGGAGACTTATATATGACTGACCAGCCGGGACGACTTTAACGATCGATGACGTGTCTTGTTTCATACTTTCATTGGCAAACCGATAAGCCTTTTTTTTTTTTTCAATGTTGTTGTCATGAGATTATTTTCTCAAGGAAAATCATCTGAGAAAGGATATGTTTGGCAATGTGGTTGTAGTTGTTTTTTAAATAATTTTTTATGTTAAAATACATGTTAATAATATTTTTTTATTTTTTAAAAATTATTTTTAACATCAACACATCAAAATGATCAAAAACATATAAAACATATTAAATTTTAGTTAAAAAAAAATTTAATTTTTTTGGGAACGCGGTTTGCACCGTGTTCCCAAACAGTTTCTTAGTAAATTTTATAATTTTAAAATCTGATTGAATTGATTTGAAGTAAAGTCAAGTTCAAGTTGAAAGATTCATCTGATACTCTAAAAACAAATATTTTTTTATATAAAAAAAAGTAAAATAATATTATTCTTTTAAAAAATAAAATTTTAACTAAATTTACATAAGTTAACTCTGATTCTTAATAAGGTCATTTGAGGTTTTTTTTTATATTAATTTTTATTCAATCTATAGATTAGACTCACCACCAAACTAATTCAAGTTTTAAAATAATAATAAATTTAAAATATTATAAGATTTTAAAAGTCATTTAATATTTTAAATAAATCTTATTTTTTTAAAGAATTTATTATTAACACTTAATAATATTATTGAAAGGGAAGAAAAAAGAAATTATGAATATTTTATTATACATGTAATTGGTTGGCTAAGAGTGTTGTATTTATATATGTTTGGTTAAAACTGTGGTTGAAATTGAGGTCGAACAAAAAGTAGTTTAATATGTTTGGTTAAGAATGTTTTTCAAATTGAGGTTATAAAATAATTTTTTAAAAAATATATTATTATTGATGGTTTTTAATTTAAATATTGTAGATTTAACTACTGCTATTACATCATGAAATGAATAATACTTAATATAAAATTTTTTTATTGTTCCATTAAACTATCTACAATTACATCACGTATGAAATACATCCGACAAGAACTACAGTCTTATTGGTTTCGTAAGCGCGCAACAACATCAGGTAAAATATCATCAGGAATAAAATTGTGGTTGCGATCAAATTTTACAAATATCACGTCATCAAGCGATCTCCTTTTAATTTATGTAGTGTCATTAAATAATATGAAACACTAGTTTTTTGAATTAAACACAATTAAAAATAAAAAATTTAATTTAATTTAATTTTTTTTATTTTACTAGGTTGAACCCGGTTCAATGCATTTTTAGTTTTGGACTGGACCTGGTCCGGCCGAAACAGTAGAGACAATCTCCACTGTTCATATGAACAATGAAAACACTCTCCACGCAAAAAAAAAAAAAAGCAAATAAAATTTACTTTTCATAAACTGAGGCTCGGCCTCAGTTTTTTTAGTGGGATCCATGTGAAAAAAATATAGTTTGTATTAACCAAACATTTTAATTCAGTGTTTGTTTCCTGCCAAACGAGAATTAAATAAATAAGACTGTAAATAGCATTTTTACAGAATACATGATGTAAAAAAATAACATTTAGGCGATAATTGAAGGCTTTGAGCTTTCACAATTATAAGACAATTTTGCAGAATACATGATAACACCAGCGTGTGTTTTACTCCAGAGTGTTCATAACTTCATACAACAATTGCTTTCATGTGTTTTATTGATTCCTTCATGATCACTTTTTTTGGCAACGCAAAGTAGCCTAAGGCTGGCCAAGAAGAGAAGGCCTGTAGAAAGCATGGCTTTGTGCAATCTCAATGCGTTCCCGGGGGTCGTTCAATGTTTCGTCCCTCAGCGCTTGCAGAATAGCTTGTGATGATTGCTCCCTGAATATCCAAATATCAACCACAAGCGGGAGATTAAACTAAGAAGAAGAAGAAAAGATATAGTAGAAAAAGGTTTTTATCGGCAAAACATGTAGCTCTGGTCTAGGATGAGATTTTGTACAAACGTCCAGAATTCATGTAAAATAAATACAATGAGGAAGCAAGATTCAAGAGACTGCCAAACCATGGCTTGAAACATACAATCTCTGCAGGCCTTGTGAGCTGAAATTTTTTTAAAACCTGTCAAACTTGTTGTGTTCAATTATATAGTTGTGCTGTAGTATGAGATTACCTTATTATCAGTATTTTATACAACGTTTTTAAGATGGGACAGAGCTCAACGGGAGCAACAGGCTTCTTTTCATCAGGGTGTAACACGCTCAAGCTTGACTGACTCAGGAGTTCATAGAATGCTCCAACTGCTGAAACACCCTGCAATGAGAAAATCATTACAGACTTGGAATTGTTATACCCAGCTAGTTTGGGATTGAGGAAAAGAAAATCTCTCAAATCAAGCTAGGGATGTTATATTGGCGTCCCTTTACTAGCAAATCCATGGCATCAGTACAACAATCCTGAGCTAGCTCAGAAAAACCATCTAGTGCATAGATTTCGATTTTTAACCTAAGGTCATTCGTAGTTGTGCATTTAACTGATAGAGCCACAGATAAAACCACCACTTCAAGTTATCTCTCAAGTTAAAGTGTTTGTAAATAAACATCAGTACCTGAATCATTCCTTTCCCACTGATGCTATCACCCATATCCCGGCTTATTTCCCCTTTGGCTAACATTTGTCCATACCATGCATTACGACCCTTTAACAACGTTACGTATGTGTCCGCCAGCAAAGGCCCTGCAAGCTTCTCAGGTTCTTCCGCCAGTAGATGAGTAATAAATATCATCTCTGATGTACAATGTGCAAAGTAGACTGACTTGCTGGTAGCGCTTTCATTAGTAAGGGCTGCTACCATTCCTGAGAAAAATCAAATTGGAAAAGTGAGTTTGCAGATTCAAAGGAAAAATTAAATGTTATAAGCATATATCGTTCATTTTGCTTATTGTTTGTAATAATGTGCAGCTATACAGCATGGTGTTCGGCTTCATGCTCAACAACAATTCACAATTGCTGAATCAATACATCACTGTCATGTGGATTAAGACTTGAGCTCCCAGTTTCTGATAACCCAAATTTCAAAGAAGCAAATTATCAATAACTAGTGCCTTCAACAATGCCTTAAAGGCACATAAATACAATTAATGCCATTTCACAGTGCGCATCGTGCTTCTTATAGAGTTCTTTACAGCTCTGTTTTACAGAATTATTTATGATTGTAAGCTACGCTTCAACAATGCCTTAAAGGCACATAAATACAATTAATGCCATTTCACAGTGCGCGTCGTGCTTCTTATAGAGTTCTTTACAGCTCTGTTTTACAGAATTATTTATGATTGTAAGCTACGCTTCAGTAATATCACACTTGATAAGCTTGGGACATTCATCAATTACAGAATTTATTGGTAGAATTACAGAGTTATGCTGTGACATTGAGGAATGTCCCAAGCCATTCTGTAAAAAGACAATAATTATAATTACAATTACTTTAGAGAATAAATTACACAATCACGTCATTAATCATGTTTTCCTACCCTAGATAACTAGAAATAGTGACCAGGGAAGAACTAGTTAACGTCTGGGGTCTGGCCACGCAACTAAAAGAGATATTGGTTGCATAGAAATGCTGTTCAAAAACAATTTTGAGAAAGAAGAAAGTGAAAACTCACCAGCTCCAATGGCATAGACATTCTTCAGGCCACCCATGACTTCATGAGTGACAAGGTCACTGTTGTCCCATACAATGAAATGGGGCTGCCTCAAAAACTTAGCAAGAGGCTTTCTCCACTTGTCAGCTCCACATATTCGAGCATTAGCATATTCCTTGTTGTATATTTCTGAAGCAATATTTGGTCCACCAAGATAAAGTATATTTTCCATTGGCACTCCAGCTGCCAAGCATAAACCACATAAAATGAGGGGAAAGGTTTTCTGAAGTGGAGAAAATATTGACGGACAATGATGAAAATGTAGGGTGGACAGAAGAATACAGAAAATCACTCAAATCTCATACTATGTGGACTTGAATTATAATCATTATCAAATTATAGAAGAATTGTATATCATACAAATGGATGGGAGGGACACTTGCATTTGAATAGAACTCGTGCTTAACAGCGAAAGCCAGGAGATGGCGATAGTTTGACAACAGCATTGTCATTGTTCGGTTGAGCATGAGTCGAATAGACACCAAAGAAACGAAGAGGAAATCTGGCCTTTTTCGTAATTATGAATAAGAAAGCAATTAAAATTTTGTGTTTAAGCATTCTGATCCTGTTGTGTGTGCTTGGGGAGTCAGATAAGAGAATGCTTACTCGCTCTGTTAATCATTTGCGTAGGTGTGATTATTCGAGGAACAGGTTTTAATGCAGCTTCTATACCCTTTGCCAAGGAGATGATGATAGGTGCTGTGATTCTCTCCTTCCAATATTGACTGATCTCTTCGAACACCTCACGTGTCTCCGTGGAAGGCAAGCCATTTACCACAATATCAGCATCCCAAACAGCCTCTTGCAAGTTAGTCACAACCTTCAATGGACAAAGTGGTGTGTCAATCATGTTCAAGCAAAATCCATCTTTCAAAATCTCATCTGCAAAAAGAGTCCGGTCGCCAAGCCTGGCCTCAACGTACTTCAAATACGCACATCGCCAGATCAACCTCCTCAATACATCCTCCCTCGAATTGATCACTTCAAAGAGATGTTCTGCTGTGGCTCTATCAACAGCTCTTCCAGGCCTTCTCCATATCCTGATTTGGACCTTCTCTCGAAATTGACCATAACTATCCTGCAGCAAAGCTGCAAAAACACTTCCCCAAGCACCTGCCCCAACACCAACAATTCTCAATGGATCACCATCAGCCTTGCCGAGAAGGCTTCGAAGCTCATCAAGCTTCTCTTCTAGACCACATCCGTTATTATGATGATTCACTGCCTTAATACTTCCAACCATCTTCTTCCCGCAACAACAAATCAACAAGATCAAACCCTGTCAAAAAAAGGTCTGATGGGTATCAATATTGCAATATCAACTATACCAAATTCTAAAATCAACCCAACTTTGATCTTTATATGGACTTTGATCTTACAACTCCAAACTTGTAAAATCTTTCCTTGAAAAAACAAAATCCTAATTCCCAAGTTGCCACCTTGCCATGAAACAATGAAATCTTTATTGGTAGATCTTATCACCAAAACCAAAACTAATTCTCATCCCTCTACTAAGATTTTCAAACCAACCAATAATTCAACACGAAAGAACAAAACAAAAGAAGAGGTAAAAATACCTAAACCCCTCTCTATCTTCTTAATTAGCACATGACAAAATGACAAAAATCAAACACTATAGCTTTGTTTTGTCCGTCTGAGTTAGTTCATCCACCCAACTATAAACTTTCAAAAAACCACTAAATATAAAACAAAGAAGTAAAAAAGCATGTTCAGTTCCTTTACGTCATCAAGACCCACCAAAATTCTGGTAGCAGAGAATTCAACTTGCGTTGCTTGGAGGGAAATGCATTAAGCATGGAAGATTGCAATGTGTGTGAAACTTCGTATATAGTGAAGGGACATTAAAAGTGCATGGAAGGTGAGAAAGGGAGGCGAGAAACTGGTGAAAGCAGCTTTAGAATTTTTTTTCTTGGAGTGATTGAAAGAGAGAGAGGGAGGGAGGAAGACAAAGAGGCATTGATGGGTGCAGTGAGTTTAATTGGCAATGGAGGTATTGCATTAAAGAGTTTTGATGCTGCCACCTTCCCCAACGGCCATTAATACGGGATGACTTTCTCTTCCCGCTTGATTATTTTTAAGATAGTTTTTGTGATTATAATTTGAGAAAATAAATTTTAAAAAAATATGATTAATTATGATTAATTGGATTTATATACGTGTTTGATAAAAATTATAGTTGAAGTTTATATAAAATAAAAAACATGTATAAAATACTTGATACCAGTTGTGTTTACGAGTATGGTTGTGGTTGCTTTTCAAAAAAAACTTTACTTGAAAATGCATTAAAATAATATTTTTTTAAAAAAAAATTATTTTTGATATCAGAACATCAAAATGATATGAAAACATCAAAAAATATTAATTTAAAGCAAATAAAAAATAAAATAAAATTCATTTTTTTTTTCAAAAACGCGTTTGAAACGCAAAAACAAATAGGGTTTTATTAGAGTATGTTTGGGATGAAGATGTATGATTGAGTTTTTTTTTTTACAATCCTTTTAAAGCACAAACCACTTCTCACTAAAAAGATAAAAATACATACTCTTTGTTGTTTTTTTATGGGTTCCATAAAAATAAAAACTCTGAGATAATCCTGGTTTGGTCAGGTCAATATCTATTTCGGTTTAAAAAACCCCACCTAAGCCAGGTCAGGCTTGGATCCGCATTTTTTTAACCTCACAAGAGTAAGGGAGAAAACCATGGGAGATGATGAGTCCATTTGATATCGGGTAGCAATTGTTTTTTAAAATATTTTTTGTTTAGAAATATATTGAAATAATTTTTTTTTTTTGACATCTACATATTAAAACGATATAAAAACACCTGAAAATTGATTTGAATAAAAAAATAATTTTTTTACAAAAGTGTTTTCCAACTAGAAAAACAAACGGGGTCGATAAAAGAAACTTTACGAGACTTGTAGTAATAATGGAGAACACCATGTTAAATAGATGGTACATAATAGTTTTAATAATAACTAGATAGATAGCTCACGCTATACCGTGGGCCGAGCTCTTTTTTTCTAAACATAAAAAAAAGACTCCATGTGAAACTTGGGATTTAAAAAAATCAGAGAATTGAGTCATTGAGTTGACCGGGTTTAATAACCTCAGCTAATCTAATAATACTTAAAAAAGGGCAATGACAACAAATAAACCAAATTAATAAAAAATTGACATCCAAGATATTAAAAAAAGTAACAACAGAAAAGACCTTGGTCAACCTATCAAATTTGCGACTCGAGATATGAGATCGGGATAACTCCAGAGAAAGGAAAGTGAAAAAAATAATAAAGGCTAATTTGTAACTAATCAAATGTTAGAAAACAAAATTTTAAAAAATACCATAAAAAAATGGAAGTCAACTAAAGCTGACCTTCTAAACTTATGACCTCGATTATAAGGCCGACACCACATTATAGAAGACAAACCTGGGAAAATCACAAAGCAAAATCCTCAATAAAGTAAATGTTAAGGGATAAAACAAAAAAAATAATTAAAAACCACGATCAAAGGAATGGGGATTAAATTTTTTTGTTAATTTTTTTCAAAACTCGTTGATTTTATTTCCTAAATCTTTATAAAAAATATATATATAATTTTGACATTCTTGCTAAATAAAAAAATCAGTTGATGCGAGTAACCCTGGTTAACTTACTCGACATGTGACCCAGGAGTTGCTTGAAGTCAATCCCCGAGCCGGGTCTAAAAACCATAATTACAAGAATGAAGACCCAATTTCTTCGTTAAATTCTTTTTAATTTTTTTTTAAAACCCGTCTTAAAACCCTTTGATTTTTTTTGTAAAATAAAAAAAAATAGTTGCCTGAGTAACCCTAGCTAACCCACTCGACCTGTAACCCGAGACTTGGTCAAGGTCAACCTTCAGGTCGGGTTTATAAACCATAATTAAAAAAATAAGGATGCAAATTCTTTGTAAATTTTTTTTAAAACCCATGGAATATTTTTTTAGGTCAAGGTTATCTGGGTAACCTTGATCAACCCACTCAATTTGCGACCCAGGACTCGCCCGGAGTCAACCCTAGGTCAAGTTTAAAAACCAGGATTAAAAAAATGAGGATGAAATTTGGTATTAAAATCAAATAAAATCAAACAATGAGGGATGAATCTGAAAAGAAAAATCCAATTAAGAAAATAATGAAACCAAAAGAAATTATAATGAAAAGAATGGGGACCAGATTTAAAAAAAAAACAAAAATCAGATATGAAATTGAAAAGAAAATCAATTAGAAGAAGGGTGAAAAGCAAAATAAATATCAATTAAAAGAAAGATGACCAAATCTAACATAGAAATAAAATAAAATAAAATGATAAAGAATGAAATTAAAAAAAAAATTATTAAAAGAATTTAAAGCAAATACATAAAAACAAAAACTATGAGGACCACAATTGAAATAATACAAAAGGTTATGATATTTTTGAACTTTGGGTGGGTGGAGGAGAGAGAAAAGAGGTGGAGAATAAAAAATCCAACCACCGCCTAACGACGACCCTTATAACAACATGTACCGGTCAAGAAGAAGCGTCGCCCCGTGACGTTTCGCTTGAGATGGAGGTTGGGTATTTTTTTGGATACCGGAGGAGGTGTCACACACCGTCTAAATAGTGCGGACAACCTCTATATGTTGACGTCTTCTTATGATGTGCCAACAATTTTTTAAAAATATATTTTTTTATAAATATCAAAACACCCTTGACCCCACATGAAATTTACAAAAAAAAAAAACATAGTCCAAAAGACGCCAATACCCCTAAAGACAAAAAATTTGTTTTAAAACCCAAGGTTATTTTGGTAATCTCAAAAACCAAAAAAGCCCCTCCTTCAAAGGAAACCGAAATTCTGCTTCCAATGATATCTAGGACTGTATACTATGCAATAAATAGAGTAAGAGTATTACACACTCCTCACCAATTCTACAAAACCAAATATATCTCATGTAAAAGTCCAAAAATACCCCCAAAACCAGCTTTTATGTTTCTCTCTTTCATAGACAATTTGATAAATTCACTATGCGAATCAATAGTGAATTATGAAAGAGGCGACAATCAAACTCCGAGCTCTTTTCGTATTTTGTTAATATTTCAGTTTTATTATATAAAATAGTATATGGATAGGTAGATGAATATATGGGAATCGCTAACATGTCCATCATTCAAGAGGTTAGCATTTTGTCCAGTTTTATTTAACATAAAATATCCTTCTTTATTTTTATAATAAGGATAAAACCAAGGGATAATCTTGTCATTTTACTATTTAAAGTCTTCTATCTCTCCTCCACAAAAGAAAAAACCCAGATTTAAGGTTTTTTAAAGGATTGTTTGGGAGTGTGATTGCGATTGCTTTTCAAAGTGTTTTTTTATGTCGAAATACATCAAAATGATATATTTTTTATTTTTAAAACATTATTTTTGAGATCAGCGCATTAAAACGATCCAAAATATACAAAAAAAATTAATTTTTAGTACCCACATTTCCAAACGCTCCCTTCGTATCGTTCAATCTGCCATTTTTTTTTGTTCTAACCATCTTGAAATAGCTTTTCTCCTTTTACATAATCATAAATTACCAGTGTTCATGTAACTGATTCATGCATGAAAAAAAATTGAGTATTGGTATGTGGAAATCAACGAAAAAAAGGAGACTATTTTTATAATGGTAAAAAGATCAAGAAGAAAAAGTTGTGGCTGTTTTTTTTGTTTTTTTAATCTTTCTGCCATTAGTAAATAATAATAATTAAAAAAAATGTCTCCTTTGAAAAAATATATCTTGCATCAGTTCACAAATATTATCCCCGCAATATTGAGTTCTGAGGCCCACAAATGAGACTCGAGATGTTCAATAATATGGTAATGATTATTTTTAATGTGATATTTTTTAAAATATATTAAAATAATAATTTTTATTTTTATAATTAATTTTTAATATCAATATATTAAAACAATTTAAAAATATATATAAAAATATCAATATGTAATTTTGGATTGATATTACCCATCTAAAGAAACCATGAAAAAACTTCACATGAAAAAAGAGCTCTCCACGAGCTGTGATTCTGGACTAGGATGTATGGAATAATATGGGTTTGGAGTCTGGATCAGGGGCTTGTTCTTTCCTGAAAAAGTAATTTTCTCATGAAATGAATGACTCTTTAATACTTAAGTTAAAAAACATATGAAAAAAAATAATATGTAAGAAAATTAAAAGAAAATATAGATGTAAGAAAATGTTAGGTCTGTAAAAATTATGACTTGTTTTATTTATTTGATGATACATTATATTTACAAACCTCGGTTACATCAACTCATCATAAAACGTTGATTGTTTCATGATGATTTATCGATTAAATTTAATAACTTCGATTTGTATATTTAGTTAATTCCAATTTGATGAGCATGAAATTACTGCTTTTATCTTGACTAGGCTCTCGGTTTTGCACGAGTGTCAAATTCAGTGAATGGCTGTGTTTAGATCCTTTGAAAGAAACAAGGATTAGAAACGAGATCGTTTGATGACATAAGATTATATTGGTTCTTAGGGGTAAGGAAAAGAACTTCTTCGGAGTACATATTACATAATTGATTTTTAAATGAATTATTTGAGGTTTTTTTTTAATATATTTATAAGGTTTAATGTATACGTATGAGAAAATTAAAAACATATATATATTTATTTTTAGAAAAAGAAAAATGATATATGGTATGCTGTGTTTGCTAAAAATATCATAATGCAATTAGGAGGTAATTAAAGCTGATAAGGGCCAAGAGAATAAGTTTGTTTTAGATAGTGCATCTCCTATCACTCTGTTTTAAATTCATCAAGATAATTTGAAAAATAATTTTAAATTTTAAATAAATACAATACAAAAACACATTTCAATTTCTAGATAGAGTGATTGAAAAACATAAAATATAGTTCAAATTCATTATTTAATCCAATTGTCCCACGAACACTTCTTTTTTTCTTTTTCTACAAAAACATAGATATCATTGGCAGTTTGGCACAATTGCTCACTTTTTTTTTTTTTAAAAAAAAAGAGGTACTTTCTCCTCGCAGATACATAGGAAAAATTTAATCACAAGCAATGTTTTTAAACGTCGTTTGGTGGCTGTCACTTGTTTTAATCGGGTAATTGAGTTTTGATCAGGTTATCGGGTTTTAACCGGATTACTCGAATCAACCCTATTATTTTATAAATCAAAATGATGTTATTTTGGTAAAAAATAAAAAATAGTTAACGGGTTGCTACCGGGTTTTTGACCGGGTCAACCCGCCGGGTCAGCTGAGTTTTTAACTACTTTTATTTTTTCATAAACTTAGCCTGATTCCAACCCCGAGTCAGCTGGATCCCGAGTCGACCTGCCGAGCCGGGCCGAGTTTTAAAACTATGATCACAAGATATGACGATGTCGTGGAAAAAACAAGTTTAATCCCGGTGACTAATGAGTTTTGATAGTGTTTGATATAGTGATAGATGCTGTTTTTTAAAATATTTTTTATTTAATATATATATATATAATTTATTTTTAATATCAAGATTAAAAAACACTTATAAAAAATTATTTAAAATAAAATAAAAAATCATTTTTGTATAAAAACGTGGCTCAGCAGCGTTGCCGAAGGGGGTGGAACTTCTCGCAGGTTCGATTGACTGAGAGTGTGTTTGGTATTGCGGTAGCTGTTGTGGTTGTGGTTTTAAAAAAGTTGTTTTATAAAAAGTACTTTTAGTTGAGGTTGGTTTGAAAAAATAGGTGTTTGGTTAAAAATGTGTTTAAAATTGAGGTTTAAGAAAAAGTAGTTTAATGTGTTTGGTTAAGAATGTTTTTGAAATTGAAGTTATAAAATAATTTTTTAAAAAATATATTAATATTGATGGTTTTAAATTTAAATATTGTAAAATTAATTACTCTTATTACATCATGAAAAAAATAATACTTTATATAAAATATTTTTTATTATTCCATTAAACTATTTATAATTCCATTACGTCCAAAATTCATCCGATAAGAACTACAGTTTTCATAACTTTTTGAACGTGTAATAAAATTAGATAAAATATTATCAGATATAAAATTGATATTACTGTGCGCATAAATTTAATTCACTTTATACTAGTTTTTCGAGAAAAAAATATTGTTCACATCCCGAATGAATTTAATTCTCTAAACTAGTTTTTTTTTTAAAATTAATACAATTAACACACTAAAAAAAAAAAACAGGGCAAGTGAATTGCACTGTTCACGTGAACAGTGCAATTCACAATTGAACAGCAGTGAATTGCACTGTCCGCAGGTTTCTACAGTGCATGCAAAGCATGTTTTCATTGCTTTTTCTTTCCAGCGTTTTAAACGCAAAAAACATGTGGACCCCATGCAAAGTAAAGTGAGTTTTTTAATTACCAAACGGCTGCGGACTGCGTTTTAAATAAAACGCAGCCGCAGCCGCGTAGACAAACAGCCTCTGAGTTTTTGAACTCTTAAGACTGAAAAGATTTCAAGCCTGGCCAGCCAACCGGCCCCATGACAGGTCCATAGATGTTGCAATATTAAATTGAAATATTTTTTTTAGTTTAATTGGAATAGTTAAGTGAAATACTTACTAGTAAATTGAAAAAATAATCTTTTTTTTTTCCTTGAAACTTGCATGTTTTTCTCATTCTTTCTTATTATCAATTAAAAATTATATCAAAATATGATTTAAAAAATTAATTTAAATTAAATTTAATATATAACCTACACACCTCTTAAATACATAAAACATAGTGGCTATAAAAACCTAAAGAGTGCGGTAAAATGATTTTTCTTGCAATTATTTTAGACCTTAATCAAATCAAGTTAATATTTATGTCTTTAAAAATAAAAACAAGAACAATTAATAAAAAAAATCATTTTCTCCTACAAGTTTAGGTTTCAAGCTAGAATTTAATTAAAAATCAATTATTTTTTTTTCATTGAAAATATTTTTTTTAGGAAATTATCATTATAATATTTATAAAAAATTCTTAAGAATTTACAAGAAAAAACACAGAGATTTTATAATTACAGGAACTCAGGAAGGTTAACATGGCTAAATATATCCTGTAATTCTTCAATTTATTTTTATATCTTTAATTGAGTTACTTTTATTTTTTAATTTATATTAAATTTTTAATATATCTTTCTAACAAGATTTTGAAGTTAAATCATCATAATTAGTCCATTAATTTATAAAAAAATTCCATTTATCTGTCTTGTGAAAGCATTTCAAAAACAAAAAATAATCATGTTATTAATTCTCGTGATATGATATGAAAATCATTCATTAAAATAAAAACTTAATATATATATATATATATATATATATATATATATATATATATATATATATATATATATAAAAGAATAGAACTTATTAGAGATATACAGTCAAATAGACAATTTAGATTGAGTATTTTAATTGTAAAAACTAAAAAATAAAACAGATCATCTTCTCCTGTCATCCACAAAATAAAACCCACTTGTGAGCTTCTCCATTAAAAGGAAATATAGCACAAAAAGAGAGTGAGTGATTGCTTTTGTTGTTGGAGAAGAAATGGAAACAAAGCCAAGTGAGATCAGTAGCTCAAAGATGTTTGGTGGATACAACAAGAGATACAAGCATTTCAGCCCTACACTGGGTTGCTCCATGACTTTCTACATCTATTTCCCTCCATCCCCTTCCCCTTCCCACAAATTCCCAGTATGTCATCTTCCTTTCCTTTTTTTACTTATTTCAATACAGATCAGAACACCCATCTCCCATTTTGACTTGTTTTTCATTTTCAGTTATCATTTGCTAGGTTTTTTAACAGTCGAAGTTGTTTCTTTTGAATACTTTATATTCTTGTATATACCAAAGTTTCTTGTTTTTTGTGTGTATCCAACTGGGAGACTTGTTTTGTTGATTAATGATAATAAACCCTTTTATTATATTCCCAAAATCTTATCAAAGTAGTAAACTTTACTGAATCGGAACTTCCTTTGATATGTTTTTATCCAATTTCTCTGATTTTTGGATGAAAATGGACTAATTTTGGCAAGTCATACTATTGTTGTTAGCTTCCAAATAATGAAATGATCAACTTTGCGTATGAATGTGCGGTCTTTTGACGTTAGACTGATGGTTCTTGATGAGTTGTAGTATTTATAGCAAGATCAAGGTCTAACTTAAGTGCTTTCATTGTTGAATAGGTGCTGTATTGGCTCTCTGGTCTTAGCTGCACCGATGAGAACTTTATAGCTAAATCAGGAGCTCAACGTGTTGCTTCGACAGAGGGCATTGTCCTGATCGCTCCTGATACATCTCCAAGTAAGATCACAAACACTTTTGGAACTAATGTTTAGCATGGTTTTGTTATTGTATATGTTTTTTAAATAGTTATTGATGCATTAGTAATTCTTTTGTTGTTTTTTTTTCCTGATTCGATGTAGAATTAATTTGGTTTGTGATTTTAAGGCTAGTGCAGACTCATTGGATGCTGTTTCATTTCAGAACTCTTAAAATTCTGACTATCAAGCGTTTGAGAATGAGCTTCAGCATTTCATAGAATTTCATTCTGACATTAAAGGCTGTCTCACCATGTGTATTTGAGGATTTGTGTTGGCTCCACGCGTAAAAAAAAACTGAGTCGGGTTTTTTTTGGTATCAATCAGTGCTGCCCCAAATGTAGTTATCCTAATTCAATTACAATATTTTAGATAATCATTTTCTGTGTCCAACAGGGGGGGGGGGGGGTAGAGTGAAAATTGGTTGAGGAAAAACATATTTGGGGCATTGGGGGAGATCTTAATTGCTTTCATAAAAAAATTTGATGGGCATGGGAATGATGTAATTATTTTCCAGCAGTAATTAAGCTTTATGAGTAACTATGTCAGTAGTTATTTCCATGTCCTTTTCTGCTGACTAGTTAGTTGTTTCTTTGACTATTGCAGGAGGCCTGAATGTGGAAGGAGAGGCAGACAGCTGGGATTTTGGTGTAGGTATGCAGATTGGGCTTTCAAGTCTTAGCTAATTAAATATTTGTGGCATAATATAGCAAAACTAGAGTTTCATCTCTAAAGTGCAAATTTGATTATGACCAGATGCCTCCAATTTCTTACTTAAGCTATTCTTTGTCTTCAATAGGTGCTGGATTCTATCTTAATGCTACTCAAGAGAAATGGAAGAACTGGCGGATGTATGACTATGTTGTCAAGGAACTGCCAAAACTTCTTAGTGAAAATTTTCCGCAGCTGGAGACATCAAAGGCATCTATATTTGGTCATTCAATGGGCGGCCATGGTGCTTTAACAATCTACCTGAAGAACCTCGACAAGTACAAGGTGGTTGGTCATAGTTACTCATTAAACATTTTAAGGTTTTTAGTTCCATAAGTTTTTATACGAGCAATATTGGAATTTTATCTGTGAAGGAGTAATTTACCTTATGTTTACCATCCTTTTTTGTTCTTTTTTTGAGCTGCAGGATGAACCAATTTATGATTTACCTGGTTCATAATTTCTGATTCTTTTCTGTTCTGTTCTTGTTTTCCAGTCGGTATCTGCCTTCTCACCAGTTGCCAACCCAATTAATTGTCCATGGGGCCAGAAGGCTTTCACAAATTATCTTGGACCCAGTAAAGCTGATTGGGAGGTTAAAATTTCAAGTGATACGTAGAAAATACATCTTTATTTGTAATGCAATGAATGTAATGAATGAAATTTAAAAAATGCAGGAATATGATGCCACTTCTCTGGTGTCAAAGGTCCATGATGTATCTGCTACCATTTTAATTGATCAGGTAAAAGTTTGTCTGCTCATTCTGGTTTTTCTTTAGGGACCATGAATTGTTGTCTGGAAACCTGATTGAGGTTTAAATCTCATTTTGATAACAAATTAAGTTAAAAAAATTGATCAAAGTAACTTGGTACTTTACAGTGGTTTGTTGGCTGGGTGATCTAGTCATCACAGACAAAACTATTTCCGTTCTATCAAATTGAGCTGGGTAAGAATTAAGCTTTCACTTCAAAGATCCTGAGATATGGGATGCTTTGTGGATTGTGATGAATGAGTTGTTTCTTTAGCATTTAAAATGATGTTAGAATATCAACACCCTTGCATTATAGAAGTCAGGCTGAGATAAAATAAGCTGCTAACAAAAGTATCATATGAGGCACCATTCAATTCCCTTTTTGATCAGTACATGTTGGCAGGTAGACATGATCCATCCATGAAATGTGGACACTAAATGAATACACAATCTGTAAATTTCCACACTGCTTGATTTAGGCTTGTGCGTTGTCCTCTTACACTGTTCCGATTTGTCTGTGCAGGGAGATGAGGATAAATTCTTGCATGATCAGCTGCTGCCAAACAAGTTTGAAGAGGCGTGCAGGAGTGCAAATGTTTCAGTTCTGATGCGATTGCAACCTGGTTATGATCACTCCTACTTTTTCATTGCCACTTTCATCGATGACCACATTCACCACCATGCTCATGCTCTTAAACTTTAAGCCTGCAGTAATCCATACATAATGTGGTAACTATGTCGTGATGGTGATCTGGAGTAACTTTTGTACTTCCTCTTCCCGTCCCCAACGGCACCCTCCAAAGAAAGATGCCGGCATTTTATGCTTTCCCTCTGTTCCCTTGTCGACTCAGTATATTATGCTCTTGTAACTCTGTGGTTGTTGATCTTAAATAAATGGGATAATTACAAATCAGCTCCCAACCTATGATGAGTTTTCACAAGGTAGCCCCCAACGTGTGGATTTTTGCTAGAACAATCTCAACCTATTATGGTTTTAGCATGATGGTCGCCACCGGAGAGCTTTTTTTTTGGTCGTTGTGAATGGAGCTTGCCAACATCAACGTTAAATGTCAGGTGACTACCATGTTCAAAGAGTTAAAAAAAAAATATCTTATCTTTTAAGAAGAATTTTAAATAGAAGAAAGAAAACCCAGTTTGCTTCGATGACAGAAATCCTTCCTCCCCTTCGTTCACCACTACTCTGTCGCCTCTTCTCCACTCACCAGGGTTGTTTTTTTCTCAACCCCCCCCCCCCCCCACACACACACACCAACTAAAACCCGCACAATTCCTTCTTCGACGGCTCCACGATTTCCAAACTGTCACCGTTATTTCAATGATTTTACATATCACAATGATAGTTGTCGTATGTTGTTGCAACGACCAATGATCTTAGATCTTTCTTTTTGGTTAAATGGTAATGAATTTATGGGTTTGAAAATGGTTGATCCATGAGGTTTATAAGGGTTATGTTTGTCAGGGACTGTAGTTGTTTGGTTAACAAAGAAGAAAAAGGATGATAAAATAAATAAATCTAGACTTTTGAATTCGTTTTACCACAACCATCAGCAAGATGGTTTGCAAGCTGCCATGCCATTCACGATTCTTGAAGGATGACGGGGGAGACAGAGAGCATTACAGAGCTGTAAAAAAGATTGCCCATTAAAAAATTTCTTTAAGTCTAGTTCCTCGACCCACAACATTTTATGGTCGTGGGCAAATAGGTTTACAAGACCTGGAATATATACTACTACACAAGGAACAAAGAGCAAATCCGCCTATACAGACTCAGATCCGTAGTAATAATTAGTTGACCTAGAACTCAAATCCAAAAAATTGTATTTACATACTACGATGTTGCTGGGTTTGCTTCTTCTCAACGCTGCTCCAGTTTCTTCTATAGCCCTGGCCGCAATAGGTGGAAATCAAGGTGCCTCCTCTGAGATGAGCCTGGCAACCCAAGCGTTGAACAAAGTCCTGCAGCTACATCAATGGATTCAACCTTCTTACTGCATATTATAATCATGTGTTTGAGTATGTAGAAGGAAGATTATTTGCATGTGGATATTGCATCTGCGATGAATCAACTTGGGGTGTGGCAGTAAATGCTGGTTCGAGTTTCTCATTTACACTTTTCTTGGGCCTCTTCAACCTCTTGGGTCGCTGTGACTGTGGCTCATCATTTAGAAAAGGATCGTCCAATTCATAGTCCATTGATGTAGAATTCAGTTCATTCTTCTGTGAATTCCTAGGCTTTGGTGTAATCTGCTTGTCAGAAGCAGCTTTCCTCTGCACAAGATATGTGCTTGTCAGTAAAAACATAAAGCAATGGACATGGAGAACGTTGCATATAAGCAGCTGTTAACTGAAAGCAGGGATATCCTTCGGTACCTCAGCTCAATATCAGATAATAATTGAATGCCAAAACAACATGAACAAAAAATACTAGCTTCTGTAACTTTTGACTATAGGCCATGTATTTACTCCAGAATCAAAAGGAGAGAGGCAGTACCAGGCTACCAGATCAATAAAGAATATCAAAAACAAAATGCAAGCCATAGCGAGTACAGCTCACCTTTATGGTCGAGGTAACAAAATATATAGGGTAGAGTTTACCTTTGATATCTCAAGGCTCTTGCATGCACTCACCTAAATCTTTCACAAATAACTCAGGGTAATTCCTTTTCACCTCTTTTTTTTTCGTTCACATTTATTCAGAAGAGGAGGTGGGGGATTCTTAATGCTACTTAATACCATATCTTGACAAAGTGAGGCGGCCTTTTCAAATGTAAAGGTAGAAAAGAAATTAAGGGATTGAATTCTAAAATATACTTAGAAATCATAATACCTTTTTGTTATTGGATTTCAATTTCTCTGTGTCCTCAGATGGTTCATTCCCAGTACCCTGAGTGACAGTTTCAGTCAAATCTTCCAAAGTTGCATCACCTTCTGCATCTACCCGTATGGCCTTTGTTGGTTTTTTCTTTTGTCTATCCTTGGCCTGAAAACAGCAAATTGATAAAAAGGTGATCACATATTCTATAAGCAACTTAAATTTAAGGCTACCTCTATCTCTCATTCCTTGCTTTCTAGCTCCTAATTTTACTTTTCCTTTTCTAGTGAATATTCTAAAGGCCAGTTTTACAAGGAGGGAAAGGGCAAAAACTCCTATACCAAGAGAAAATTATCAGCAATTTAACTGAGTTCTTGAAAAGAAAATTACAACCAATACCACATATAAACCTCACCTGCAGTGGTATTTCTCTCAACTTCTGCTCCAACTGGGCATCATCCAGAAGCAAGGACACCACATCCTCAGGAGCCAAGAGATCATCCTGAACATGACCACCTGTCATAACAAGCTGTTGCACAGTATGTTTCTGGCTTGCTCTTTGCAAAATCTTTTCCTCAACCGTCTCTTTACAAATGAGCCGGTAGACAGTAACCTACACCATGAAAGAGTACTTAAGTGTTATTCAGAACTCAAATAAAACTAAGCTGAGAATTCTATGTATAGTCAGAACTAGAAAAAACATTTTGTGTGTGCAAGCTCAAAAATTCATTTGAGTAGAGCATCACTGTCTGAACAAGGAAGACAATCTCAAAGGAAATGCATGAAAAGTTTATGGTTATGCCATAAGTGAAAAACAGATAGAACAATCTGGAGAGACTAACATCCTTTGTCTGGCCCAGCCGATGTGCTCTATCCATTGCCTGTAAATCTAGTGTAGGATTCCAATCACTTTCATAAAAAATAACAGTATCGGCAGCTGTCAAATTGATACCAAGCCCACCAGCTCTGGTACTCAGCAAGAATACAAAAATATCATTCCTGCAATCCCAGGAGGTACAAAAGTTAAGAACTCACTTTCAAAAATGAGAAATTGACAAGAAAGGGGTTCTCTTCAAAACAAACATCACACAGCAAAGAAAATAACAACCTAAGCTGGAAGTCTCTGACCATATCCCGACGATCCATGATGGTGGAGGACCCATCAAGTCTAAGATATCTATATTTCCTATAATTCATGTAGTCCTGCAATTGTACACAAGTTAGCACCAAAACAAATTTCCTAAAAAAATGGCAAAGAAGAAAAGTCAACTAATTGACCTAATCATAATGGAAATTGTAGCTCAAGCACAAATTGTCATTTGAAAGCAAAATGTAGATAAGATGGACATAAAGGATAAGAGAAATTCAAATATATATTAGTGACACTAAGAGGCTATTTCTAAACATAGAAAATCCAAATCAATACTGAAGTCATCATTCATGGGGACAATCACCACAAACCATTTTACGAAATAAACAGATCATGTAATGTGGAGTCTTGCCATTGAATATTCAAGAGCAAGTTCCAACTGGCATTTGCTTTTCTTGAAAAAGAAGACTATTGTAGCCCGTACTGATGTTGGATTACAGCAACAAATGCCAGCCAATTATATGCACAAAGCTAATCAAATGTATAGCCAATTTGGCTGAACTAATACGGCTGTACATCAAGTCATAAAAACAAAGAAAGAATAGCCTCGACTAATTTACAAAATAAATCAATTCAACTATGCCTTAATCCCAAAATAATGTTGTTTTACCATGAGCATATTTTCTACAAGATCCTCAGAAACAACTTCTCGTCTCCTTAGTACCCTTGTAACGACTATAGTGAATAACTGGAAAACTACATGTACCTCAAGAATATTTAGCATTTTCGTCATTTGTGCAAACAATAGAACCCGGTGGTTTTCAGCTCGCAATCGTTTCAGTAAAATATCAAGTGTTTGAAGCTTTCCAGAATCCTATATAAAAAACAAATACAATCCAAATATAAGCATTACAAAATACAATTTTGAGTTGATTAAAAGGACATGAGAATCAGAGAGGTTTGCACCGTGAGAAGCTTTGCAGGGTCAAAGCTTTGCATGGGGGGGCAAGAACCGAAAATCTTGTATGTCAACTGAAGAGCAGGTTGTGAAACAGGTAGTTCAGATTCAATCTCCTGAACTAAAGGATGAGGACCCTCTGGCTTTCTGGGTCCATTAAATTCAGATGTGCGTGCAAACCCAATTAACAACCTCTTGACCCTGGGTTGGTGCAATTCTTCCATCATTTGGTAGGCAAAGTTTCTGTCTGAGCATTGGCCATCAATCTGTGTAGGTGAGAAAACATTAGTATATTAATAAAATGTTCAAAGGTTAACAATTCTTTAATGATTAAAAAATAGACAATCTGAGAATCCAAATATACCGGTGGAGCTCTGGTCCGTGGGATGGACGTGTAAGTTGAGTTAAGGAGCTTAATGCTGGACAGAAGCCTGTCCTGATGAGAGTTAACTAGAGCCTTAAACGGATTATCAGCAAGGCCTGTTGCAATTTTCCTTTTCAGGATATCTGTCTCAGATCTTGATGGCATCAATAACATTCGTGTGACAGCTCGTACTTTACATTTCTCAAGGTGATTGCCATTGTCATCTTCCATGTCTTCCATGAGCAAGTCTATGGTTCCATCCAAAAATTGTTGGCCCTGTCTCATAATAGAAAACAACAGCCTCTCCATAAATGAACTAGTTGCCAGAAATGCAACCTCTGCTGGGGACAAATCCATCAAATGGGTAAAACCAAACGTCCCACTCTTAATAAGCAATCTATCTGAGATATTGTCCTGTGCATATACAGACCGATACACATTTTCTGGAGAGAATATGTTAAAGTGCTTTTGAAATGACTCTCTGCCAACACCACGTCCAATCGCTGAGCAAAGAACCTCGGAACTTTGGACAATCTCATTGTGGACTACTTTTGGCACCTGGGTGGGAAAAGTGTTGTAGTGTCAAAAAATATCATGGCTACTGCTTTGAAAGGAAACTACAGTTGTAACCATGGAGACTTTACTCTTCTAGTTTTGAGTTTGTCAAAATATAACAATTTTTTTTTCTAATCACAGACAACAACTCAAGAAAGTACCTTGTATGTGATAGGATTTCGACCTCCTGAATAATGTATGTCCTCCAACTCCCCAAAAGGAGGGGGAAGAAAAGAATTGGGAATCTCTCCAAAATAGAAATATGTGCTTCCCTCATTCCTTTCAAACAACTCTGGATGGTTGCAAACCTACCATCAAGAAAATAGAACATTCAGTTTTTTTGTAAATAGACAATAAAATAGCATATTATTCAAAGGTTTGCACAACATAATTACATAATAAAAACATTATGGAGTGGAATGTAAGAAACCCCCAGCAAAATAATAGGCTACCTTTCTCAGCTGAATGACTATGTTCATTAGATTCATAATTTTCTTCTCATTGAAATGTCCACGGCTGCCATCAAACAACTCAGCAAGAGATATCTTGTTCTTAATAGCTTGATAGAAAGCTTGTTGTCGAGAGCTCAACTTGCAGTGCACCATAACTTCTGTTTTCCTTGTTAACTCGGAAATCACGTCTTTCTTCACTCGACGCAGCATAAAAGGCTTAAGAATTGCATGCTGTCAAAGGTTAAGACCAAGACACAAGTCAGATACCATAGGGGGAAGAAAACAGCAGTGCGAGTTTAGAAAAGGGTAAGAGAAACTACATATCATAAACTGATTAGGAAAAATCTTTTTGACTAAAAAAAGTCCACCGTCCATTCAATCAACACAGAGAATTGCTCTAACCAGCACGCATAAAAAGTTACGAGGTTACATGTGGTACTGGCTGAATTCCAAGAAAACATGGGAACACATAAAAACCAAGCAACATCAGAGAATTGAAATTACTTGTTCCTCTAAAACATCAAGGGCCTCGCATAAGCCCCGCACTATCTTAACAAAAATTTGAAGGATCCATGAGGCAATTCATTGTTTTAGAACAGTTCGATGTTTAGGTTTCATTTTTTGTATGATCCCTTAGTATTCTGCATCAGATTCTAATGCTACAGAATTGTGCAGGATGCACATCTAACAAACTTATTAATCATGCTGGCAATGGAAACCTACGAAAAGCAATAAAGCATACTCACCAATCTGTTTAGCTGGTGTTCATTTAATGTACCCCCGTGTTCTGCATGGTTCTCAATTCTGAAAACAAAATAAAAGTTCAATTTTAGGTCTAGTATGCTCCAAAAGCAAGCATGCACTTTAGCAAAAGAAACATACCCTTTAGAAAACCACTCATTGAACTGTTCATGGCTGTCAAACAATGTCGGCATGATGAAATGCAGAAGGGCCCACAATTCTGCCATGTTATTCTGAATCGGTGTACCAGTCAGCAGCAAGCGATTACGACAATTAAAACTGAGCAATGTCTTCCATCTTATGCTGTCAAAAGTATCCAGTCATCAGATGAGAGTAAAAGCATAGTATGATTTCTTCTCTCTTTTTTGTATGCTTGGGAAAGACAGGGAAGAACAAATGACATTAAGAACAGTTCAAATGAGAGCAAAAGTAAAACTCATTTAAACATGGCGCTGCTCTTGAAACGATGATTAAAGAGGAAAATCTCGTAAGCAAAATCTGGTTATAGAGTTAAGAACCTGTTAGCACTTTTAATAGCCTGGGCTTCATCTAATACCATGTATTGCCATTTCACACGCCGAAAATACTTCTCATCAGACACTAGCAATTGATAGCTGGTAATGAGAATGTGAAAACCAGCATCCCTGACAAGAAAGAAAATGATTGATTATTAACATCAGAATAAAGCATGGCAAATGCTTAATTTAGTGACATGAGAAATAGAAGAAAAAATTCTTTGAATGAAAGCATCTTAAGAGCTGGCTTAAGACACAAAATGAGAGTAAACTACAAAAACCACCAAAGGCTTAGTTTGTAGGAAACAAGTTTATAACCCAAAACTCTAAAGCATCCAAGGTGCTTGCAGAGGCAATTATAATATGCATATTGATTTTCTCTTTCATTTGCTTATGGCATCATATATCTAAAGTGAAGTTGAATTTCCAATGGCTTTAACCTATCAAAAATAATGCAGAGAGGAGAATGTTAGTTTGATTTCAGAAATCAGAGCCTGTAACCTCATAAAACTCCTAGTCATGTCTGAACAAACAAAACCCTAAGAGTTCCTAAAAATCAACTGAAAAAAAAATCCATAAAGGAAAATTATGATGTGGTCCTCACTAGCACCTGTTTTATCTTGATACACGTTGACCATATCTAATTATGTGATCAGCCCAGTGAGTGTCAAATCCTCTCCATTGAACTACCCATTATTTTGTCTTCAAGAAATCAATGGATGGCCATTACAAGAAAATTACCTTCGGTAAAGGCGCTTTGGATTAATGTTTTTCCTAAGTACCATCCGCTCTTGAAGCCCACCCCAATATGGAAGGGTTTTCAAGTCAGGGCAGAAGCGACTGATTTCATCAGCCCAGTTATTCAAGACAGAAGCTGGAGCAACAATCAGAAAAGGACCCCAAATATTTTTTTCCTGCGTGCAGCAATTAAGTTAGTGCAAGGCTATTAAAAAAAACATACTGAAATGTATTAATGTACCCCAACTAGAATAATCACCTCAGCTAAATGAGCCAAGAATGCCATGGCTTGAATAGTCTTTCCAAGGCCCATCTCATCAGCAAGTATACCATTTAAACCCTGAGACAACATGAATTACTATGAGATGATTTCAATGCAAAATTTTATCTAGTACTGATGTTGAGTTTACCTTACCTGCTCATAACAATTAACCAGCCACTGAAGACCCTTCAACTGATATTCTTTGAGGCTACCTCTAAACAACTCTGGTGCCTGAACTGTTGATGTAACAGGCATGGTGGAGCTGAAGTATTGGCAATAATAAGCTCATTAAAGTGATGCAGAAATTCAAAAGGAAAACATGATAAACCAAAAAAAAATTCACAACTAATACTATTAAGAAAGGGGGCACATTAAAAAAACATTTACGGTGTCTGCAAATCAATGTTGCTAGATCCTGCAACTGAGGCATCATTTATAGGTCCCTCAATATCAGCAGCTTCACGCAGCTTTGAACACTCGATATCAAAAGCACTTGTTAACAATTTCTGCTTTGAGACTGCATCTTGAGCAGCTTTGAGAGCCTCTTTTCTCAATTCAGCGTCCTCGGGATCTTCTTCCTGATCATCAAGCCCTGCTTCAGCAGTGCTCAAATCCATTCCTTGATCATCTGTCATTTCATCTCCAATTGGCAAAGCTTCTGAGTGCTGTGAACTTGGTTTGTTTGACATGAAATGACTGTAGAGTTCTGTTTGTTGTATGAGAAAATTGAGCCTTTGCTGCTGTCTTTTTGCTTCCCGGAGCTCTTGTTCACGCTTCAAAGCTTCTGCTGCTTCTCTTTCCTCCTTTTTCCTCACCTCTGCCTACAGGGGAAGGCATTTGAATGTTGCAAACAATTAGAGAAGGATTTAGTAAATAACCAAAGAAAAAGGCAAGGATGACTTTTTATAAAACAGTTTTTCAGTTGTTAACTTAGAAGTTTACATCGCAGACAAATATTAATCACTCGGATTAGAAACAGATGTCAGTAAACTGCATCCCACTAGGGCTCCCAATAGATGAAAAAATATCCACCAGATTAGTAACCAGGTTGTTTATTCACTTTCCATAGGACCACATCTCTAACGATAAGAGGATTTAAGCTAAAAAAGTCCATCATGCAGAAATGTAAAATGGACTCCTGGCAGGTTAAATTTGGAACAGTCTTCCTGTTAAACAATGTCACATGATGCAACCTGATGCAACCGCTTACAAGATCAGAATCTACAGCCATACTGGCAAGGTTGAGACATTTACTATTATACCAACCAATGATCCCTAGATAACAAGAGTGTCTGTTTCAGCACACATTTAGACACTCCACAAACAGAGTAACAGAAGCCACGGGGAAGAGATAAAAGAGCTTCCACATGCGAATGTACTCCTATACTGTGTCATATTCAGAACTCTTAATTGCAACACAGCACTTACCTAGAAGATGACAGTATCCATTATATTGAAATGAAAACAGAGCAAAAGTTCAGCAAGGAAACAGAAAGTACCATCTCCTTATCCACTCGCTTCCAAAACAGCAGCATATCTCTAGCTAACTTCCTAGTGCGAATCGCAGCACCCTTCATTATTTTTAGTGATCTACTAACCTTCATTTTGACCTGAAACATAAAAGGAATTGTTACTAAAACATATAAGCCTAGAACTACAAAGCGGAAATAAAGAGATCATCCATAGATACAAAAAAATGCAAGGAAAAACTGCATAAGCCATATGACATGTACGTGCCTCTCTTTGACAATTTTCTGAGAACCTCTTGGCATCAATTAGTTGCTTTCGATGCAACGTAGTGAAAATCCTATGGTGCTTAGGTATGTCTCTTCTGACAATGTTTACCCAAACCTTGCCAATCTTCTCCATTTCCTCCCTCTCAATGATGGAAGGGTCTTTAATTATCTTTGGCTTCTTAGGTAGACCCCGCTCAATGATCTGCATCTCAGGAAAATAGAAGATAAAAAAAAAAAGGGTTCATCAACAACTCTGAATTGGAACAAAAAAAATCCTTCCCATAGCCTAATCATAGTTCAAAGGAAGGACAAACCTCATATGTGTCTCCTTTCTCCAAAACCTTAACATAGTAAACCTGCATTACACCACCCTCTGACAAAATAGAGCGTCTTATATTTCCAGCTGCCCCTTCTGGGATTGTGGAATTCAATGCCTCTTCAGATATCTTGAGACTGAATTTCTCAGCTGAGCTAGAAGCTGTCAATGCCTTCAATCTTGCCTGAAGTGATTCATATTGTGATTGGGGCTCTCCCATCCCTGCTTGGCTTCTAGGCCCAAACCTTTTATCATTGGCTATCATTGCTGCCAAGGAACCCAAATCTAAGGTGCCCTTCAAGTAAAATTCCTCCACCCGCATATCTGAGAAGCTTGGCAAGTTCAATGATGCTGCAAGCTTATCATAAGAGGGGGGTATCCTATAAGTGACACCATCCCCAATATCCAAATAAGGAGGTTCATAGTATATTCTGCAAAACATTTGGAAAAAAAATGACCTTCAGAGCAATCAAAAAATGAAAACAATAATCATGCAAAAATTCAAAATTCATCCATTCCAATGCTCATAATGCTAGAACATACTTGGGTGTAAACTCCGGTTCATGGTAGTCTCTGCGTTTTGATGGAGTAATGTCATTGGCCCATTCAGATGTGGTTTCCATGTCATGTAACCCTCCTCGCTGCTCACTCCCGAGCTTCCTAGTTTTTGAACCACCCAAACTACTCTTTGGAATGGGAATCCCCATACGGGGAGGAGGGGGAGGAGGAGGAGGAGGAGCAGGACTTGGCAAGGGATCCTTATACCTCCTCTTGTACTTCTGAATATGTTCTCCCAACATTGAGCGATACTTATCCTCTGTAATGCGTGCCCTGAAATGTCTATCTTCCTCCTCTCCCTCGCTGTTGTTATACCGCCTCTTTCTCTTCACAGAATTCAATTCCCTCTCTGATAGATTCCTATTAACAAAATTCGCCATTGCTCCACCTATACGTAGCCAACCACATTGCACAAACACATAAATACACTTCTCTCCAGCTCAATCCACCTCCGAAAATCAGAGTTTTCACGAACAATAGACTCATACAGACAAAGAGAGTATAAAAATCAACAGTTATATAGCATACAAAAAAGCATAAAATCCAACTGGGTCCTTGTAATTCCAATCGAAATAGAAAATAAATCATTCAAGTTAACAAAATTAAGTTACCTTGGCTACCTCTGCTCTCATCCTGACTACTACTCCCATAATAATCAAATTCATCATCAGGTTGTGGAACTCTGAAGTTCACCAAAGACTAAAAAAGAAAAGGAAAAAAGAAAAAGAAAACCCAAAAAATCAAAAACCCATTAAGCAAAAACAAAACAAAACAAAACATACAAATTCAGCAAAATTCAATAAACCCATCTCACCGAATCCCAAAATTAACAAATTAATCCAATCTGAA
Organism: Populus trichocarpa; assembly: GCF_000002775.5. Classification (NCBI taxonomy): domain Eukaryota; kingdom Viridiplantae; phylum Streptophyta; class Magnoliopsida; order Malpighiales; family Salicaceae; genus Populus; species Populus trichocarpa. Next base: position 3,214,249 of record NC_037290.2, read on the forward strand.
AAAACCAAAAAGGGTGGGTAATTCAAAAAACTAAAAAGAACCCAATTGAGAAAACCAAAATCCCATGTGAACAAACCTCAAGATTGAATAAATTGGAGTAAGAAAGCGAGTCCTTGGCTTGTCTCCTGTTGTCCATGAAAGCTTAGGCTTTTGAAGAACATAAGACAGACTTTTGTTCTCTCCTTTTCTTTTGTAGAGAGAGAGAAAAAATAAAATATGAAACCCTAATAGGAATTGTGTTATTATGAGAGAGAAGAAGAAGAAGCGGGGAGAGAAGAAAGGTTAAGGGGGTGCGTAGGGTAGTGAGAGAAAGAGAAGGACCGTAGGTGACACAGACGGTGTAGGAAGCATCGCTAAGTGCTAACGTGCGCCGTGTGGGTGCCATTTTGTTAACGTTTTTCTTTTTATGATTTTTTTTTTCCTTTAATTTTAATTTTCTTTAGGCCTTCAAAGTTGAAGGAGATTGAAGAGATTTCATTCTCTCCAAACAGAAGGGAGAGGGAGACAGTGAGAAGTTGTGATTTGGTACAGTTGACGGTAGATTAGAGGGATCGTTTCTTGTACTGACTTACACGTGGCAACCACTGCCTACGCAGGAATTTCAACGCTTAAAGGTTAAAAACAGTAATATTTTATAAAAAATTAAAGTAAGAAAAAAAATATTTCTCTATCTTAAAATTTTAATTTAGATGTATTTTATATTTTATATTTATAATTATTCCAATATTTTTTTAAATAAAGAAATAAATAAAAGCATGAACAATACAATTTTTATTTTGAACATAAATTTTTTTTAGTGAAATTATTTTTTTATTTATTTAGTATACTGAATTTAACTTTTATTATAAATCTAATGTAAATATTTTTATTTAATGATGTAAATTTTTTATTATAATATTTAATAGAGTAAAATAAAATTCATGGATATAAGATACTATTATAAAATATGATTTTTGATAATTTAAAAAATAAATATTTATGGTCTTGATTTATTTCTAGTATTTTCAATAAATAAAAAATTATTCTTCATTCCCAACAAATTAACATATTTATTTTAATTTTTTTATTGAAAAAAATTAAAAAAAAAAGTTTTATTTGGTAAACATATTTTAAGTGTCCGTATTATTTTTTTATACACACATATAAATATCTAAAATATTTCTCCAATGATTGCAAAAAAGAACGAACAACATGAAAACTTATGAGCCATATACTACCAATCGCCTACTGGAATGATACTTCGATATTTGTAAAAAAATAAAATAAATATTTAAGAACTATCACACCACCAACTATGCATGTTTTTTAAAAATTATTTTTAATAAAAATATATTAAAATAATATTTTTTATATCTGTATATAAAAATTAAAAGAAAATATTAATTTCATATTTTTTCAAATAAAAAAAAATTTAAAAACACTTTTAAAAAATGATTGAAATTAAAAAACAAACATATTCTCAAAAAATCTATTTAACAATTCATGATAGTAATATTTATATTATGTAGTGAATAATATTTGTATTTTTCAGACGACATTACATCTTTTGAGTCGTGATGGTAAAGTAGTGTCAACAGCTAATATAATTATAAGATATTACTTAAGTTACAAATAAATAGGATAAATTATTATGATATAATAAATAAAAATATTTAATAGTTTGTAACTTAAGCCAGTAGAATTACAATACCTTCGTATAGAACTTTTTGGGAGTGTAATTACGGTTTTTTTTAAGTTTTTTTATTTAAAAATATATCAAAATAATATTTGTTTTATTTTTTAAAAAATATTTTTAATATCAACACATCAAAATAATCTAAAAATACCAAAAACATATTAATTTAAAGAAAAAAAATAAAAAAATTTAATTTTTTTTAAAAACGCTTTTAAAATGCAAAAAAATAAAGAAGATCATAATCATTAATTTTGATGCATTGTAATTTTCAAAAAAAAAAAGTAAAAAAAATGCTTACCAGCCACCATGCTATCATACACAGATACTAAAATGATACTTGAAAGCTCCCAATCCCTCTATAGTCTATACTATATTAACGTTAGGATATTTATTGATATAGCATATATCATGTATAATAATTAAGATGTTGATAGCCATGTAAAGTATTTTACCGACAAATAATTAGGATGTAAATGTGTTGACAATTATGCTAATGTGTATTTATAAAAATTGTTGACTAGACAAAATGGTCGACCCGTGCTCCACTATGGGTTAAGTTAATATTTTTAAAAAAATTAATTGTTGCTAATATTTTTCTAATAAAAAAATTAAACCATATAAAAATTGTTTTAATGTGACTTACTTGACTTGACAGATCCAAAAACAACTTAAATGACTAATAAAAATATTGTTCAAGTCAAAAAATTTAAAATAACATCTTTTTTAAAAAAATATTGCGACAGCAACATATTGCACCGACCCAAGTCAACACATGTTAACCTGTCAAATTCACAATACAGGTCATGAAACCATGATAACCTAATATAAAGTAAATAAAAACAAATTATAAAGTTTAATTCTCAATCAACTCATTGTTGAAAAAAAAATTAAAAAAAAAACCAATCTAAAAATAAGACACAGTAAAACAACTTGAGTCTACCCAAATTAATCTGAAAAACTCATGACCTGGATTATAAGACTGAAATAACCTCATAAAAAGCAAACTGAAATAAATTATAAAGTATAATTCTCAGTTAATTAAATGTTTGATAATAAAATTAAAAAGAATACCGATTGAAGAAAAAAACAAAACTCAACTTAACAGGATCAACCCGCCAAACTCGCTATATAAGTCATAAGATTAGGATAACTACATAAAAAATAAACCACAAAAAATCATGAAAGCTAATTTTCAATAAATCAAATGTTTTTTTTTTAAAAAACAAATAATATTATCACAATAAATAATGTTTTATGATGTTGTGCACAACAAAAACATCTATTTTAACTTTTTGTTAATGTTAATGCTAATAATTTTTATTTGTAAATGACCAAAGGAGCTAAAAGCAAAATTCCTAGCTACAAACCTGAAGCCTAATGTGACTATGTCGGTATTGTTTGTGCTTTACAATGCAAAAACGTTTTTGAAAAAAAATATTTTGTTTTTTAAATTATTTTTTTATATTTTTAAGTAGTTTTTATACAATAATGTTAAAAATAATGTGATTATTTTTTTGGGTTTTTTTTACTATTTATTTTTCATCCTTGTATATTTGGATTATTGGGAATTAGACATCGTTAATTTTCTTGATTTGCTTTCTATGAGGTTAGCTTAGTCTCATAACTCGGGTCTTGAGTTTGTGATGCTAACTCGCGTTGTCTCTACTTTTTTTCATTTCTATTTTTTCTATTTCATCATTTAATATTGAGTTATTTTGGAATTCAATTTTATTTTTCTTTCTTTTGACAAGCGTTCTTTTTTTTATAAATAATCATTATTGTTTTTTATTTTTAAATTCAGTCCATTTATTGTTTTTTTTTCTTCTTATAAAATTAAATAAAACTATTTTATTGGACCGAATAAGATCCATAACTTAAATAAGATCCATGACCAAAATATAGACGCGAGACACGACAAACCACGGGTCACTTGCCTTTAATCTCAAGTTCACGCTCCCATTATCTTTTTTAAGATGTGATATATCGATGCTCGATTAATTAGTCCTTAAATTTTTGTAACATAAAAATTATTGTAAGATGTGAGATATTTATTGTAAAAGACAACATAAAGATAACAGTACATTTCATATTCTTAAAACATAAAATTTTCATTGATATATATTTTTGGTCCTTAAATTTCTAGTTTTTTTACATTTAATCCTTGACTTTACTTTTTTTCAAACAAGTCCTTGTAAGTCTCTATTTGGACCAAATTATATATATATATAGACCATGCATGTTTTAAACCGCGAGGAATTAACCATAATATCCTCGTATATATTAAACATGAAATGGCCATAAACAACATATCCGACTATCTTCTTATTCCCCTCTATCTCTCAGGCAAAAAAATCAAAACCAAAATTGATTCCCAAAAGCGATCGATTTTGTTGAAATCGATAGTTATCGGGTATGAAACACGTTTTTGGTAGTGGAAAAACAAATAGCATTGTTTTTTTCCTTACATCCTAAAGAATGCTGAGAATGCTGAGATGATTGTGTGAGGGATCATTATGATCATATTACGGATTGTAGCCATGTAGAGAATGATGAGATGATTGCACGCACGTTGCAAGAAGAGCTTTCGTAGCCTGCAGTTACTGAAGAAAAATGGGTATTCACATGGTGGAGAAGAGCACTTGCAGGCTTCTGTTGATGAGCATGATTGGCAATTAATGTACACCGACGAGGAACTACTGTTCAGGTTTATGGCTAAGATTATCCGTTTGCTTTGTTTCATTTTTGTGGGATGGAATTTCTTCTGTTGGTTTCACTTGATGTTTTTAATGCACAGACAATGAGTGTAGTCTCAAAGAAGCAGATGATGCAGTACCTTCTAGTTCATGCTCGAGTCCTGCCAATGGGGATGTGTACTGCTATTCACCGGAATTTACCGATGAATATGGTCTGGATGATGAAGTAGTCGCTCTATCTTTTTATTGCATTTTAATTTTTTTCCCACCAATTACTCTTTAATTAATGTCTAGGTGATTGCATTTACACTTTTATTTTTATTTGAAATGCAAAAACGGCAGAAGTTATAATTTAATGACAATCCAGTATGAGTACAAGGACTGTATAGATCTCTTGTACTTGCCTAGCTGCATTCTATTTCATTGCAGATTGAAAATTTATTATGGCAAACGAAACCAGCTTAGTGCATGCTTACTTTAAAAATTAACTAGTGATATGAGCAACGAAGGATTCCATCTCCATACGAGAAACTCCTCCTTCAGCCGCGGAAACTCGCACGGACTCCCCCATTTCTTCTGCTCTCCTTCTCATCTCATCACCTTCTGTCGATGCCATTAGCTTTTTCACAGCACTTTCAACAATCTTTGACGTTACAATCTCATCTCTTAGCTCCCATTCCTTAACTACAACTCCAATCTTGAGGATTTTTGTTATTAGAACTGCGTTTCTTGGTTGATCTGAGTGCATAGGCCAAGCAGCAATTGGCACTCCCATGGTAATACTTTCCATGCAAGAATTCCATCCACAGTGACTCATAATCCCTCCTGTTGCCGGGTGGGCTAAAATCTCTAGCTGGGGTGCCCAGTCTCTCAGCACTAGTCCTATCCCATCCACTGAATCCTCGTACCCTTCTGGGAGTTCTGCTCTTCTCTCTTCTCCGTTGAAAACATCTCCTTTATCAGCATCTCGTAGTGCCCAAATAAACTTTTGTTTGCTTTCTCTCAACCCAATTGCCAGCTCCTTGATTTGTTCATCATCCAAGGTTGTAGTCGTCCCAAACGACACGTAAATGACTGAGTTTCTTGCATGTTTATCAAGCCAATCCAAGCAAAACCTCTTCTTTTCTGATCTCTCGGGTATTGTCACGGGATTGAAAGGTCCTAAAGCCCAGTGCTTAATGCCTTCCTTAGCTGTTTCTTTCTCAAGCAAATCCGTATAAGCACCTTCTACTAGTTTACAAGTGTTGTAAACACAGCCAGTGTTGAACTTTTGGTAATTAGATTGACGAGCAAAAAAATCTGCAAACTCAGCAGTAAAACACCCTTCAAGAGAAGGAATATCCTGTGGAAACAACTCATTATCCTCTATAATATTCTTCCCTTGCTGTTCCCATGCATACGAGGAAACAGTAAAAGCAGATACACTATGGAAAATGTAAGACTCTACATTAGGGAGTAAACGAGCTTCTTGAATCACAGACCCCATTAGAGAGTCATGAATTACAATAATCTTCCTTGCTTTGCATGAAAGTGCACGTACAAGCATTGAAACAGGCTCTGTAAGATGAGACGAGGCATTGAAAGCAGGTTGCAAATGAGAAGGGAACTTGATTTTGGCATTTGGATTGGGAGGAGGGCAATGAAAAGGGGGGATCTCAATATCATGGAAATGGATACTCGCTGCGGCGTCTGGATCCCAACCGTGCACGCGCTGCTTGGCCTGACGATTGTGGGTGGTGGCGCCGACATAGTGGACCGGGATGTTATAGGATAGGACGAGCCTGGAGAGTTGGAGGAGCTGGTTGAGATGGCCTTGTGCTGGAAAGGGCACCATGACCACAACAACTTGTGCTTGTTCAGTTATGCCATGGCATGGTTGGTGCTGCTGTTGGTTTGCCATGGCCATAGAATAGAGGATGGATATGTTTGAAATGGCTAGCTCTGAATATAAGGTTTTATGGGTGGTTTTGTGTTGGGCGATGGGCTTTATATAAAGGTTATCAGATTATCTGGGATGATAGTCAAGTGCATGTTTTTCAGTGTGGTAGAGATAGAGAGGGGGGTTGTATTTTAAATTATTTTTTATTTAAAAATATATTAAAACAATACCTTTTATTTTTAAAAATAAAATTAAAGTTTTGACCAGTAATATTTTAACCATAGTTTCTTGTGTTTAATGCAAGTGGACCTTCTTTCACACACACTCCATATATATATATCATGGAGTATTGTTTATGGAAACAACGCTTTAGCGGGGGGGAAAGACGTTGTTATTAAAAATCAAAGGGGATAATTAAGTTATGCTCCAGGTGACTCTTACAGCTATATTTTGAAGAAACCGAAGCTGCATTGGGTGGTGTCCTCTCTGCAGATTAAGGAGGCAGTCTACTCTCCTACTATAATGCTGCTTGATAAATATTATGTATCGCCGCTTGTGCAGCGGAGCAGACGTTGTTATTAAAAAACATTGCTGCGTGCATAACGTTTACAACCACAGCAGCAAATTAAGGAAGGCAGGCGGGCAGGCTACTCCACCGTGTACAGACTTTCTTCAGGTTGTCAATCCTTTATCAAAATGCAGGCCGGATTATGATTATCTCTCTGTTGTTGTGATGGATACTCTTTTTTTAGCATCCAGTTTTCAGGGATCCATATGTAGCTAGCTGGAGAGAGAACAATTTAACGACTCGTTCAATAGCATTTACTAGTTTATTTATTTATTCGCGCTACGCCATTCTCCAAAACATTTTTGAATATATAAAAAATATATGGAGAACATATAGAGTTATTTAATATTGTTATTACCTGCAATTCAATAATATGTCAACTTCAAAATTTACTTAACCCGAGTTTAAAATTAAATTATATAATAGTTGCTTTGATATAATCGAATAGATTTAATAGGTTTAAAGACAATTAGAATGATAAAAAACTTGGTTTGACTTTAATTTTTTTTCAAGATGATATTTTCTTTAATATTGAGACATCGACATATTAATTTTGTTTGAAATATCGAGAATTAACTCAATAAAATTAATTTTATTTTATCAAATCAAACATTAACTCAACATTAAAATTTATTTTTAACATCACGAGAGCCCCAAATAAGACCAGAACAAAACATCAAATTCAATTTCTAGTAGACTTTTAGGTGAAATTATTAAATTGGAAAAAAAAAAGTCAAGTGATAGAAAGTAAAAGGAAAAAAAATTAACTATTACAATACACAATGAAATGTGTCATTCTTTTATGTTGCATTTCCATCATTTTTTAATATTTTTATATTATTTTATGTGTTCATGATTTCAAATATTATTTTATAGTTTACCGAGCATCAATTTTGTAAAATCAAATTATAATTATTAAATGGAAGCAAAAGGAATTAAAAAAAGAAGAAGGGTGCAAATGAAAAAAAAGGTTATGAATGAAAAAAAAAAGTTTGAGTTGGTTTATTGTTCATAATTCAAATATCATTTCATAATATATAAAAGAATTAAAATTGTTAAACAAAAGGAAAAATGACTCAATAAAAAAAAAGAATTCAAACAAAAAAAAGAACAGAAGCAGTGAGGTGATTCATGATGAATCGCGTTTCCATCTCAAATCCTTTAATGTTTCTTATTAATTTGTTAATGCTTTTATTAACTATAGCAATGACCCGGCCCTGCTTTTGTGGCGGCTTTAGCTTATATAAAAAAATATTTATAGTTAATTTTGAGGGTATAATTTAATTGATCATATTATAGATTTGCTCTCTAAAGATTACTAGTTCGAGTCTCGCAAACTTCAAGGCTACTGGAGACTTACATAGTCGTTAATTTCAGGATCTGTGGAATCCATCGAGATATGTATAAACTGACCCGGACACCCACGTTAATAAAAAAAAACTCATGGTTTCTTATGGATCTCAGGGGAAATAATATCATCCAATCTCTCATTTGGGTTAAATCTTGTTATATGGTTCGACATTATTTTGAATAATTGAAATCAACACATCAATAAATATATTATTTTCTTCTAAAAAGAATATTCTATCATCAATTCTTATATAAAAAAAAAAATATTATGAGTTGCGTGTGTGGTCCGCAGCAGGTGACAATGAGACACCACACATTTTAAATGAAGAAAAGAGGCAAGGGGTGTCGGCTGCCTCTCGTGTAAATTGACTGTAGTGGCAGAATGGAATGAGAGAGAGAGACAGCATCCAGGTGAGAAACAAAGAAAATAAACCGTCGGATCTGGATTATAGCCTGTTGTGAAATACTGTTGTTTTTTAAAGTATTTTTTATTTTAAAATATATTAAAATAATATTTTTTTATTTTTAAAAAATTATTTTTGAGATCAGCGCATCAAAACGATCCAAAATATAATTTAATTTAAAAAAAAAACGCGGGTTGGCCTGCATTTCCAAACACTCATAAGTTCAATACACGTTGCTCTTTATTATAGACGGTCGGGTTGAAGATTGGAGATATCTAGGCTGATTATTTTATCAGAAAATAGGGTTACAGTGTTGTGAGATGGCCTTATTTGTTTTTGCGTTTCAAAAGCATTTTTTAAAAAAATTAAAAATCTTTTATTTTTTTTCTTCACTTCAAATTAATATGTTTTTGGTGTTTTTAAACCATTTTGATGTGCTGATATCAAAAATGATTTTTAAAAAATAAAAAAATATTATTTTGATACATTTCTGAGTGAAAGCACTTTGAAAAGCAACAACAAACACACTCCCAAACAGGCATCGTTATTGATGATGTATATTTTGTGGTCATTAGTTTTTTTTTTTTAATTGACGTGGGTATACATTGACTAATTTCACGGATCCTGAAGTTAATAATGATGTAAGCCTCCAGTGGCACTGAGGTTTGCGAAACTCGAACTGGTAATCTTTAGAAGAAAAATCCAGAACTTAATAAATTAAATTATACCCTTCAAGATTATTAAAAATAGTTAATTATGTAGTCATGAGTTATTGTTAAGAAAGAATACCTTTAAAAATAATAATAGATTTTCTCACTTATCCAGCTCGAACCATGAAGATCAGCAAATCAAGAAATTCACCAGGTAAGCTAGATCGGATCTTATTATATGAATTGAACAAGTTACGGGACACCAATGGGCTTGTGACCTTCAGCACCCTTACAAGCCCATGTCCAATGGGCTTTTGCACATCAATGCTACGTGACACCAAGTTTGATGAAATCTTCTTAAATACTACGGCCCCGTTTGTTTGCTGGAAAGTAGTTTCTTTTTGGAAAGTGAATTCCGGGGAAATTGAATTCCAGAAAAGTGAATTCCGGGAAAGTATTTTCCGATGTTTGGTAGTGTAATGGAAAATAAGTTGGAAAACACTTTCCAGTGTTTGGTTATGTTATGGAAAATGAGCTGGAAAATAACTTATTAATGTTTTATTTTTCTCAAATTTATTAAAATAATGAGGAACAAATCTTACAAATTAAAAAGTTGAATGAGAATGAAATTGAAAAAAAATATAATTTCATAAATTATCTCAAATAAAATAAATAATAATCAAAATAATAGAGATCAAATCTAAAAAATAAAAAAAAAATGAAAGGTGAATGAATTAAAATAATAATAATTAACATTTTATAAATTATTTCAAATAAAATAAGTAACAATCAAAAAAATGAGGACCAAATTTGATAGATAAAAAAATTCAATAAAAAAATAATAAGGAAAAAGCAAATAACAATTATAAAAATAAGGACCAAAATTAATATAAAAATTAATTTTTAAGAGATGGAATTGAAAAATAAATATACAAAACAAATTATATATAGCAATCAAAAGTTTGAGGATCAAATTTGATATAATCAGCAAATAATGACATTTCTAAATTTTTCACAACTTCCGGAAAGTGTTTTCCGCCCAAATTTTCCAGGAAAACACTTTCCTGAAAACCAAGCCAAATTTTCCTTTGACTGGAAAGTGTTTTCCGTTGACCAACTTTTCTAATGGCAAACAAACACAGGAAAGTTTGGAAAGTGGTTTCCCGGAAACCACTTTCCGGAAAACAAACACAGCCAAAAGGGAAAACACTTTCCTGGAAACTAAACCAAATTTTTCTTTGACCGGAAAGTGTTTTCCGTTGACCGGAAAGTGTTTTCCGTTGACCGGAAAGTGTTTTTCGTTAACCAACTTTCCTAATGACAAACAAATACGGGAAAGTTTGGAAAGTGGTTTTCCGGAAAGTGAATTCCGGGAAACAAACATGGCCTACGTGGCCAATATTGAAAAATCCATCGTCTACATGAATCATTCCCAGGTCCTGAAGGAGAAAAATATTATTAATTAAAGGTTTTTTAAACCTATTTTTTTATTTACTCATAATTAGTTTTAAATATCTTAATATTTTATACTGAAGAACTTATATTGAAGACCATCTTTTAATAAAATCTAATTACTCTTAATGTGAATAAATCTTACTTTTAAATTAATTTTAAATACGTATTTTTAAGTATGTTATAATCCGTTTTTCCTTTAATTAACCTTCCTTGTCTCCCTTCATATAGAAAACTATCAATTTGTTCATCTCACCTATGAACACTAAATAATAAATGGTATATTTAAAAATATGGTAGCGATTATTTTTATTTTTGAAATGTAATGCCAAATACACCTGTCTAATTACTTCTTTTTCTTGTTAATATTTGATGCTATCATTCCATTTTTAAAGAAAAAGAAAGAAAGAAAAAGAACACAAAACATTTTGCAACCCATGCAGTTTATTAAGAGGAATTACAAAAATCATTATTAGGAGAAACAATGTGGCGCCTCTCTCGTTGCCCTAAACTTCTCAGTCGTGCCTCTCTCGTGCTGGCTTGGATTTGGCCATGGCCTGATCGTCACAGACACACTTGTTATCATTACACACACAGGCTTGACAGGGAAGAGCACAAGCACCTTCACATTCAATCTCTTTCTGACACCCATCCACATGCCGTGTTTGTGCCTCGGCATCCAAGATGAACCCTATATCAATATTCTTCGTTCATGTTAAAATCATCCAAATATAACAATAAATTAAGAGATCGACGACTTTTATTGATATTATTTTTATTATTTTTCTCTCATTATAGGGTATCATGGAGAGTTACCTGATGCGATGATGAAGAAGATGACAAGTAGACCAACGTTGAATGAGACTCTCGCCATTGTGTATACTATATTGTATTTTTTTTCTTGTCAAGAACTTGAAATACTCAATCTATCCCTCAATTATTCTGAATATCAATGCATATTTATAGCACAACAATGAGTTTTTTTTTTTGGGGATCGAATCTTTCAGTTTTTGGAAAAATTATTAATCCGAAATCCAGTAAGACTTGTAAGATTGTATTTTTTTTTCTCTTTTTTATGGTAGGAAATCTTAAAAATTTCTGTAAGTGTATATTATGTGTCATGACCCAAAATTTGACCCCCCATTTTATATATTTCAAATAAAAATAGAAAATCCAAAAAACATTTCCTTTTCAATAAAATTAGTCAGATTTAATCATTTTGTTATTTTTTATTATTTTATTTAATCTTTGTGCGGGAAAAAACAATCATAAAAATACCAAATACAAAAAAGGGAACCAAATTCATGGGAAATCAAATAGGCAAAATGAAATGAATTTAAATGTTTGATTAGGAAACAATCAAGGAAATTGCAATTAAAAAGGAAATAATGATATTTTAAACTTAATGAAAATATTCTGTGAAATTCAAGATTACGGTAAAAGAAAAATCAAATATGGTGGAAAGAAATACCATGTTCATTTAAAACAATTTTTTTTTCCATTAAAGTGGAAATCTTCAATTATTTTTTCATTAAAGAAAAATCTTTGAAATCTGAAATTATTTTTTCATTAAAAAAAACTTCAAAATCTTTAATTAATTTTTCTTTAAAGGAAAAAATCTTCAATTAATTCTTTCCTAATAGAAAAATCTTCAATTATTTTTTCATTATGAAGTTTGGCTTGATTTTAAGTGGAAAAAACATTAAGTGAAACGATGCGTTTGGTTTAAATTGAGGAATAACACAATTTAAATCTTCAAAGCAAATAATGTCATTTTGGTTGATGTTTTTGCAGATTTCAAAGCATAAAAAGAAAAGCATAAACGACTGCTTCTTATGAAACATTAGGGCTTGATTTTAATCCTAATTGAATCTCTTGGTGGCACAGAAACAAAAGAAACATGTCTTCTAATATGTTGAGTGTGTTTGGTATTGCAGTAGCTGTTGTAGTTGTGGTTTTAAAAAAGTTGTTTTTATAAAAAAGTACTTTTAATTGAGGTTGATTTGAAAAAATAGGTGTTTGTTTAAAACTGTGGTTGAAATTGAGGTTGAATAAAAAGTAGTTTAATGTGTTTGGTTAAGAATGTTTTTAAAATTAAAGTTATAAAATAATTTTAAAATATATATATTAAAATTGATGGTTTTTAATTTAAATGTTGTAGATTTAACTATTGTTATTACTTCATGAAATAAATAATACTTTATATAAAATATTTTTTATTATGCCATTAAACCATCTACAATTCCATTACGTACAAAATTCATTCGACAAGAATTACAGTTTCTATTATTTTTTGAACGTGTAATAAAATTAGATAAAATATTATCAGGAATAAAATTGATTTGATATTACAGTGCGAGTGAATTTAATTCACTCTACACTAGTTTTTCAGGAAAAAAAATATTATTTACATGACAATGCGAGTAAATTTAATTCATTCTAAACTAGTTTTTTTTTTTTAAAAAATACAAAAACTAAACACACTGAAGAAAAAAAAAATCACTCGAACAGTGCAAGTGAATTGCACTCAGAATTTTGCAAAGCAGCTATAAGCTGCTTTGCAAAATTCGCGTCCAAAACGTGAAATTACATGGGACCCACTAGAATTAAATTGTGTTTTTAGTAGAACCAAACATTATGTTTGCTGTGGTTGCTTCAAACGCAGAAGCAACCACGCAAACAAACGGACTTGTTAACTACAATCATGGCAGAATAAATAAGGATTTAACTCTCATAATCTACTATAAATTTCACGCCAAACACATTTCCTCAACCAGCCTCCCTTCAAGACCAGCAGCCCAGCGCCTTTCCATTCTGATGCAAGAATCAGCTTTCAAACTTTGATCATCTCTCCACCAATCAAGCAAAGAGATATCGGTGGCCAGCACCTAAGTTTATTTCCAGGAATCAATCCTCATAAATTCAGTGATTTGTTTCCTTTCCTAAAAGGATTAGCTTTCACCTATAAAAGGATAATAACCAAAGGCAAGGAAGAGAGGGCAAGAGGCAGGGACGTATACACAAAAAAAGAAGAAGGAAGAGGCAAAGTTATCTTGACATCAAACAACGGTGTAGAGGCAAATACATTGTTGGTTCTAATACTCTCAATTCAATCTAGGAGTAATAGTTCTACAGAATCAGGTTTAACTTTTTTGTATACTGATATTATCATGCTTTTCTCTAATATCACTGCTAGATTTAATAGTTTTACCGATGAAAATTTTTATCTATATTTACACTCATAGTCTATCGGTATGTATATATTACCAACGGGCTCACAGACAGAAACAGTCCGTCAAAAAAACTCTCGTCAGTAATTTAGGCTCATAAGATACTTGGGGATGAGAAGATAAGAGAATGAATGATTTAGGCCGAGAAAGAGAGAGAGAAACAACTCTGTGAGAGAAGAAGAGAGAATTAATAAGATGAAGCCTCGTTTATTCTGATTTTGATCTTTTAATTTAATTTTACCAACAAAATTACTGACGAGATATTATATATTAATATTTTTAATATTTCTATAGGTGATTCCATTTGTAAAGTCAAGTTGAATTTTAATGGTCTTTTGTATCTGAACGCTTTTTACCAACAGAATAACAGACAAGAAATTAAATATTAATATTTTTAATATTTTTATAGGTGATTCCATCTATAAAGTCAAATGAATATTTTTAACTTGCTTGAAAATTTTTAGAAAGCCCTTCAAATATTACCAACAACTTTTCATTCTGTTGGTGCGGCCGTTGAAAAAAAATAGACAATAAAAAAATATTAATTATCAGCGCATTAAAAAGTGAACAATTCTCGTAGTCACTTGAATATACCTACAGACACATTTCATCGGTATATCCATATGTAATGAACACTATAAACAATGTTAGGGAGAAGGGGAATGGTTTCCATAGTCACTGGAATATATCGAAATACACATTTTGTTAGTATACCCGTATGTAATGTATAGTCAGTCGATATTTTCATCGGTGTAAATCTATATATCTATATTTTAAGGGATAAAAAGTTTTGACCTTTTACCTGGATAATTCATGAAGTATTTATACCCTTGAACTTTGTCGTTTTCAGAGAAGAGAAGGACTGGAAAGTCCTTCACTTTCGACCAACGACATTAATAAGAGACAAGTACCTTATATATATCATTAATGAGACAATAAGTATGACATGTCCTTTAAGGGACTTTATATATACGCAACCTTAGATTTGAATGATTGTCAAATCCATATTTTTTGGATCTGGTATGTTTGCCAGACCCACGCTGCATCGGGCATGGCTGGCTGCCAAGCTCAACTTCTTTGGATCTAAAATGTTTGTCAGACCCACGCTGTATCGGGCTTGGCTTGCTCCCAAGCCCAAGTCTTTTGGGTATGTCATGTTTGGCAGACCTATGCTACCTTGAGCGAGGCTGATTGCTAAGCCCGAGTCCTTTGGGTCTGGCATGTTCGACAAACCTACGCTACCTTGGACTTGACTATCTGTCAAGTTCAAGTTCTTTGGGTCTGGCATATTCACCGGATCCATGCTACATTAGGGTTAACTGACTGTTAAGCCCAAATCTTTTAAATCTGGCATGTTTGCGAGATGCATTTTATTTTTTTATTTTTTTCTATTTATAAATATTTTAACTCATCATCGACGGGTGTGACAATGACAACCATGTGGTTAGTTTTTGCTTTGGTTTTGTTGCGAGTATAAAAGCACATACGGTCATGGTATTTCATTTAGTTTTAAGACGCTGTTTAGCTCGCCGATCCAGCGAAGGATCGATTCAGTGGTGGTGTGTGGGGTGACGCGAAAGGCAAGTGCTGTGAACGATAATGAGAAAGCTCCAATCCATCATCAAGATACTAACATTTTGATCATGTATCTGCTTCACCTTCGCCTCTATCAGTGCAGGCACATGAGGACGACCTCCATTACCATTCTGGATGACAGCTTCAGATGCAGTATTTCTCTCTTTAATGGATCATAATTTGTCAACTTATGTCAAATCCAATATTCTATTACAAAACAAATTAATGACCGACAAACAACGTGTCGTAACACTTCCATCGCTTACAATTTTATTCTGTGAGATAAGCTTCATAATTACAGTATTTTTCGCTTGTGTCAAATGACAATAAAATTTTTAAAAAAAATAGCACGATGACCTTTGAATTAAGTGGTCAAACACTCCAAAATCCAAATGCAGCGATGAAATTCCGAGCCTTGGTTTTCAAAATATTTGGGCTGAAACCGTGTGTGGTCCGGTCCGATGGAATTAGGCAGATCGGAGACGCGCAAAAAAGGAAAATCAAGTGGACGCTATTCCACGAGAGTAAGTTGACCTATATTAAAGTCAACCCCGTTAGCCAGGTCGTCGCCTACAGGTGGCCATGTGGAGACACGCTGTTCCTTCGCAGATGATGATTTTGTGTCGGGGGTGATTGCTAAGGAAAATGCCACTTTTGTTGACTCAATTTTACCCTCAAGGTATCGTGTTTTTGTATTTTGTTTTCTTTACGTGTATTGATAGCTTCTTATAATTAAAGCGTTATTTTCATCCTTTTCTGATATAGCTTAACATGAGATATTTTTTTAGGACGTTCTTGAGCTACTGTTGTTTCTCGTTTTAAAAGCATTTTTAAATTATTTTAATTAATTTTAAATTAATATATTTTTAATATTTTCAAATTATTTTAATATATTAATATCAAAAATAATTTTTAAAAAATAAAAAATATATTATTAACATGTATTTTAATATAAAAAATTATTAAAAAAATAACCTCAATCGCATTGAAACAGCAATTTTTTTTTCTTTAATAAAGCCGTCGTACGATGTCCTTGCTGATAATCTATAATACAACATTTTATCTGAATCGTGCGATCAAGTGGCTCTTTTTTTATTTTTTTTTTTAAAAAAAGTTGACAAAAACAGGAGTAGGTGGCAGTGTAGCAGCCCAAGTACACAGAGTCAAATACTATAATACAACTTGTTTTTTTTTTGAATAATTAAATAAATATCATCTGATTAAATAATTAAATAATCAAATAGTTAAATCGATATCCGGTCATGGCTCTCATAGACACGACTCCATAATTTTATTCACAACGCGGTAAAAAATCTAATAAATACATAAAAAATACAAATGTTTATTAGAAAAAAAATATACAAGTTGGTGTAACTATGCTGCATTTAATCAGTGTCTTGCACATAAATAATAAATACAAAAGAAAGAAATGTATTTTATTGAAGGGATAGAAATATAAGTAAATACAATTTTTAAATGTGAAGTACAAAGCAGGATTGAATTATTAGTAAAATTTTAAAAACAAAAACGAAAAATAGTCTAAATAATTTACATTTCCAACTCTATATAAACTCCAAAGGCCAAGACCCTCCTCCACTCCACTAAACTCCCCACAAAATAATAATAATAATAATAAAAATTCTCCGTTTCTCTCTTGAAATGTCAGGCTACCCTCATCCACAAGCAGGCTACGGTTACGGCCAACCGCAACAACCGCAACAACCCCAACCCTACGGCTCCGCTGCACCATACTCCTCTCCTTATGGCGCACAACCACAACCCGCTGCTCCATACGGCACCGCACCACAACCCGCTGCTGCATATGGAGCCGCACAACCTGCCGCTCCATACGGCCACCCCTACGGTGCTCCCGCTCCCGCTCCCGGCACCAAGCCACCGAAGGACAAACCCCAAGCCTCCGCACCTGGTGGCTATCCTTCTGCACCTTACGGCAGCAGCCCCTTCGCCTCTCTGATGCCCTCCACCTTCCCTCCAGGGACTGACCCCAGCATCGTCGCCTGCTTTCAAGTCGCCGATCAGGACGGTAGCGGGATCGTTGATGACAAAGAGCTGCAGAGAGCCTTATCGAGCTATAATCAGAGCTTCAGCTTGAGGACTGTTCACCTTCTCATGTATCTCTTCACGAACACCAACACCAGGAAGATCGGTGAGAGCTTGATTTACATGATTTTTCATTCATGCGCATGTTAGTGAAATGCTACAAGTTTTGCTAGTTTCAGCATATGATATTTGCTATTATATGCGCATGTCAGTGCAATGGTACTATTTTTTTTTTATAATGTACGCTAGTTTTTTTTGTTTGCATTGAATGGACGAAACTGCGAGTATAATTACATGGTGATTGTTCAGTCAGATCTTGATCAGAGGGGTCACTTTCGTCATTTCCTGAAATTTGATCGCCCTTTTGCTGTTTTCACTTTTCAGTTAATTATCTAAGGGGATAAGTTTTGATTTTCCCACGAATTTTACGCGGGTTTTATTTTTTGAAAGTCCTAGAAGGCCCTTGAATATCTTGATGTTGTAGTGCAATTTGCAAGGGTACTTTCGTAATCTTGAAAGGTTTGTGGATTTGTGAAGGACCCACATTGATTATTATTATTTTTTGAAATGTTAATGCAGGGCCAAAGGAATTCGCTCCACTGTTCTACAGTTTGCAGAACTGGAGAGTAAGCTCTTGGAGACTTTGAACTGGAGAGTTTTTTGATCTATTTTAATTTTCTGGATTAGAAATGTTTATTGTTTTTGTGGGTTTTGGTTGTTTTTGCTTTACAGACGAACTTTGAGAGATTTGATAGGGACAGGAGCGGCAAAATCGATCCTAATGAGCTGAGAGAGGCACTTATGAGTTTAGGATTTGCAGTCTCACCAGTTGTTTTGGATTTGCTAGTATCCAAGTTTGATAAAACTGGAGGGAAGAACAAGGCCATAGAATACGACAATTTCATCGAGTATGTTTTCCTTGGTCTCGTGTTCAATCTCCTTTTGTTTCTCTTTGATAAATGATTTCTTTTTTGATGGTTTGGTTTGAGAATATTAGCCTTCTTTTTTACTTCTGTTGAGCATCTCTAATTTGGTGTTTTCTTTGTTCCTTTTCGTGGAATGCAGATGCTGTCTGACTGTAAAGGTGAGCTTTTAACTAAAGATTAATTGAGTTCTTAACTGTATCAAGAATCCTTACTCTATCTTGGCTTTTGTTAAGCTCTAGCTAAATAATACATGTAGTTCTCTATATAATGAAATGAGTTATTGAATCATGTTTGATCATCTGTTTTTCAGGGACTGACTGATAAATTCAAAGAGAGGGATACTGCATATTCTGGTTCAGCAAGTTTCACTTATGAAAATTTCATGCTTACTGTCCTTCCTTTCCTCATTGCATAGGGTGGGATTTGAAAACTAAAACGGCCGTCGTCCAAGGGCCGGTGAATTTGGAAAGTGATGTACTTTCTGGGTCTTATGCAGATCTTTTTCCCCTTCACTTGGTAAAAATAAGTTTGTGTATCTTTTTTTTAGCCGTTAAAACTAGACTGTTTCAAGGGTCTAGTGGATACTGGTTTGCAGATTAATCTCTCTAATGTATCCTCTTCTTTTTAATCTTTTGAGCTGTGATGTCTTGTTATTTTCTTTTCTCTCCTATGATGGCAAGCTGCTAATTACCAACAATTTTCACTATCCCACCCTCTTTATCATTCATGAATTTGTTGAGCGTCGTTGCAGTTCCGAGAAGGTAACGGAAAATTGAGGGTGTTTCCGGCGAGAATATCGAAGGCTTTGCACCCGCTTCTTTGCTTTGATATGTTCATGTGTCTTGTCAACACAACTCAACAAAAATTCTTAACCTGAGACGAATGGATTCCATAATATTGAGAAAATAAATATAATTTGTATTTTGAGTAGAAAGGGATTTTAATAAGAGCACTTTTAATTCCCATGACTTAAAAATTTATCACCAACTAATCTTTTTCATGTAATTACATCACGTGGTTATTTCTATGGGATTTTATTTTAGGATTACGTTAATTTAGATGACACTAGTTTCGCGACCCGTGTATGCTGGAGGGATTAAAATTTTATTGAATCTTAAAAAAAGAAATATAAGTTGTAAGGAATAATTTGGCATTAACATAACATATCAATTTTAAACACTTCTGGTTTAACTTTTTTATCTAATTTGAATTTTAAATTAAATTGTGTGAGATTTAACTCGATATGATTTTGTTAATTTGATAGGTCTAAAAAAAACATGTATAATCAGTAAAAAACATGATTTAACTTTTTTTTTTTAAAAATTAAGATAATATTTTTTTTAATATTGAGAAACATTGACATATTAGAGTGACTTAGACTTTGTGTCTTAACCCACTAAACATGTGGTTCGAATTATGGATTCCACTAGGTTTAATAATTTTTCTCAAACTATTTTTTTTTTAATGATATGATAACCAAAAATAGACGCTCGTGAAATTGAGTATCAACCAGATGTCGGGATGTTTATTTAAGATTGCAATAACCTCGTAGCAAATAAACCAAAATAAATTATGAATTCTAATTCTAATTCAAAAATCAACCAAATAATATTAAAAGATAAAATCAATAAAAAAAAGCCAAATAGAATTCAATGAAAGAAAAAAAAAATGGAAGATGGAATATAAAAAAAACTATTTGGCATTGTTATTAAACCTAACCCAATAGGTGAACTTCGAAACCTTTCAACTCGACTCCTTGCCTGACCTGATTATATTGAATAATATTTTTATCTAATATTGAAATGAAAACACATTGTATCAATATGAGTCAACTAGTGTTGACCTGCGAAACTTGCGAAGATAATCTTGAAAATAATAACTGGAAAACTCAATCTTTAATTAACTCAATGTTAAATGACCAAATTGGTATAAAAATAGTATTCAATTAAAAAAAAACAAGTAAACTTTAATCAACTAACCAAACTACACAAGTCATGCACGTCATCGGATTTAATAAAGTTTTTTTATCCCAAAAGTTATTTTTTATTTAATTACACAACAATAAAGCGTATGAGAATTCTTTTGGATGAAATATTTTTTTATTTACACAACAATAAAGCGTATGAGAATTCTTTTGGATGAAATATTTTCTTAAAAGAAAAAAAAACCATGATAGATGTGTGAGACTAAGATAGAAAAAGTAGATCATTGATAACAAATGATAAAATTGTATTTTTTTTTAAATTAAGGGACAAAAAATACATTAAAAAAAAAGAAAAAATAACTCGGATACTGCAAATTAACCCATCAAACTTACGACTGACTTATAAACTCAACGGGGTTTAATATTTTTTTTTATCCAAATATAAAATCACAATATATATATATATATATATATATATATATATATATATAAAAGAAAAACATGAGTTCATATATATATCTATGAGAGATTTGATAAGGACACGAGTAGCAAAATTGATTCTAATGAGCTGAGAGAGGCACTTACGAGTTCAATATTTGCTGCCTCACCAGTTGTTTTGGATATGCTGGTATCCAAGTTTGATAAAACTGGAGGGAAGAACAAGGCCATCGAATACGACAATATTCATCGAGAATGTTTTTCTTGGTACGTCTTGTGTTCAATCCCCCTTTGTTTTCTCTTTGATAAATGATTTCTTTTTTGTTGGTTTAGTTTGAGAATGTCTGTGTTTGACTTCTGCTGAGCATCTCTAATTTGGTGTTTTCTTCGTTCTTTTTCGTGGATCGCAGATGCTGTCTTACTGTCAAGGTGAGCTTTAAACTAAGATTAATGGAGTTTTTCCTCTTCACATAGCAATATTTGTTAAAATAAGTTTGTGTATCTTGTTTTATATAGTTTTGTATTTAAACAAACTTCGGATGGAGTTGAAATTTGATGAGGAGGTTCCTTCTCTACGAGGTCAGCTTGCTAGCAGCATCTGGGGCTAGGAAAATCCTTAAATTAAGCTAAAAAAATCATTTTTTTCTATATAGGTTAGGTGAGTTTGCAACTATAAAAACAATTGTATATTAATTATTTTTAGAACAATTTTTATAAATTACTGGCTTTTCAGAATATATCAAAAACTCTAATTTCATAAGGTCCAAGTCTAGAGACTTTGAGCTCCGAAAAGTTGCTGTCTCTCTTACTTTACAGTTCTGAGCGTTCATTTGCTCTATTTTTGTGCCCTAACTGCTGTCTACTCAACATGTAATTAAGTTGTCTCTCCCTTAGCGCAGCCAGCAGTACTTGAAGGCATTTTCTTTGCCATGTCTCAATCATCAATACGCACTAATTTTAAGCATTTACCCGCGGATGCCTCTACTGATTCTCCCAGCTTGAGTTTCTTCATCACAGCTAGCCTGATAGAGCACACAACATTTTTTTTATATGAATTACACATGCTGAAACAAGCAAACGCTTTGTTTCAAAATTGCTGGCTTGCAAAAATGAAATATGTAGTTGCAACTCATCTAAGTCTGTCTAGCTTGGACACAAAAATTAATTACTTACTTAAAAGAAGCTATATAATACGTTATAATTTTATTGAATTTATCATAGATAGATATGTACTCAACAAGGATGGAGGTTTAGAGAAAGCTCAACGGCTAATGGGAACACACTAGTGGCAAAGGAACACTCCTTCCCTTTTTCCTAATCTCGGTTTTTGTGGTACCATATAGAGATATTCGGCATGGAATCTTAGTATAATGGCAATAAACCAGCTGAATAAATGATATACAGAAGTCTGCGTGATGAAGATCTCTTGAGTTCTTTACTCTTCAGTTTGTATTACTAGCTAGGCAGAGGCCTGAATCACTCTTGGAATGTACTCAAAAACTGCTCTTCCATCCGATGACTGAGTTGGTCTTGCATTTGCCTCATATCCCTTAAACAAAAGAACCCAACAGATATGTTAAATCAGTAAAACTGCTTTGGTCTTGTACACAGACGAGCACGAGAGTGCCTAAAGCATCATTGTTGTTTTCTCTGAAAATGCTCTCAGAGGATTCACTTGCACATTTCCAAATAAAAAATTAGAGACATTAACTGGAAATGCATCCTTAAACTGAACTAAAAGTACTTACATCATGAACAGCATCCCTTAATGCTTTGACTTGCTCCCTTGAGACTGTCCTGACCTGTTTATAGAAGAATGCATCAGAATAATCATATACATCATGCCGGTGAAGAAGATATATTGAAGATGAAATGGAATGTGAATGTTTTGGTAAAAGCACCTTCTTCACTATTGTCCAGATAACACCTTCGGTGCAAGGAGGACTTGTAAGGGAACCGATATATCTGTAATACTTTCTGCTCCCAAATTTGATATCTCCTGGGTTGACAATCCCCGCATCTATCTCTTCTTCGGGGTCAACATGAGTTATATGGTGGAACAACTGCCAAAAGGGGGAAATAGTAGCGCTCAAAAAAAGAACTTCAGATTTAAAGATGAGAATCGAACTTTACGAGAAGTTCCAGGTCGAACAAATTTGTAAGCAACTGAAAGACATCACAATACCCTTGAAAGGAAGCGATCAGGCCGACCATATTTGTAAACAATTGCAGAAACAGCTACCCCTCCCTGAGAGCTATAGTGAACTAGGTGAAGCTCCAGGTCATACCTGTTAAAAAATGAGAAGAAAGATTTGAATAGACATTAGATCTTTATGGGAGAAAATTGTAGAGTGTGAAGTGGAGTAGGTGGAAGAGATCGGATCATTAACGTGAGATCAAATAAACTTTCAAAATCTCAATAATAAAGAAGGCAAACAAATAAACCTTGAACCATTGAATGTGTGCTCTGAGGGTGAATGCCAATGGCCTTGCTTCAGCTGGTAACTAGTATTATTAATCGTGATTTTTCCTGCATCTCCTTTCCAAATCACCTAGTAAGAAATTCAAATGGAGTAATAAATCTGTCACACCTTTTTTCTTCCAAAGTCATTGTCGAAAAGTAACAGATAACAAGCGTTTCTGATGCATACTTTTGTAGCCTGAATACTGGTCAACTACCAACAATTCAACGACGAAATTATGATCAAAATCTTTATAGGGTCCATTCTTTATAGGGTCAACGATCTTATGCATGCTACAATGGCAGAGGTGGATTAAAATGAATCTTGTTTTTAATTAGAATGAGTTGCTTCTTAAGTAAATCCATGAATTATTGAAGGGAAAAGAAGTAGCTAGCTTACTGTAATGTCATGCCCCCTATTCTTCACGGCTGCAGGAGCTGCTTGGTAATCCCTACGCAGCTTTCCTAAGTTGGGAAAAACTTGCACTGGCCTCCCGTCAAGGAGATCGATAGGAGACTGCATTTGTCCTTTACCACAAGTTTCCCAATGTGGGTTAATCTTTCCCCAATTCTTTGGCCCTTTTCCAGTTCCTTCTACATATGCAAATTCACTTTCTTTCTCTGTTGATGAAAGAAAAGAATTAAATTGACTGGACTGTTTAAGAAATCATATTTATGAAGATAATTATTCATGATATGAAGTGGATCTCCACTAAGGACGACCAACAAGTCTTAAAGACAAGCCTCCAAAAAATTAAAGCCAAAGGGAGGTTCCAAATTCCTTTTTGTTTTTTTTTGGAGACATAAAGCACAGATTTGGCTCTACCTAGGACTAAAAGTTGAGTGAAAGAACATAAGAAAATGAAAAATAAATCACTTTCAGAAAAGGAAATCACAAATTGATTTAACTTGGTTCATCTTTCGAAGCAAATAATATAACGAAAATAGGTGAAATAACTATTCAAACATGTGGCAATAATATCTAAAAAAAATCAAAATATATAATTCTTCGTCAAGCTTGTTATCATCTTAGTTTTCGCAGTTATAATTTAAAAAATAGATTTAAATTTTTTTATAACCAATTTTTTTTTATAAAATCCTAAATAAGATACATGCAAAATTATGATATATATATATATATATATATATTAATTAATCAAATAATTTTAAAACTATAATTAAAATAAAATACAGTTTCAATAATTAAAACAAAATACCGCACTGACCCTTAGACCTTTGTGTCCAACATTTTAAATAATCTCCTGGTTCTAAACCACATGCACGAGAATTTTAAAAAATAAAATGCAGAGGTCAAGAGCACAAAATCTTCTTCATTAAAATTAAGAGCCAGTTAACCTTGTCAACTGGTAGCACCACCTTGCCACTGAAAAAGAGGACAGTGTGATATTTCCTTAATTAAAGAAAAAACCTTCAAAAACAAATTTGAATCTCAAGATTGATTTTTTTCTCCTCCCTGTTCTTCGAACAGAAGGATACCAATAAATTAATCCTTCAAAACACAACAATGTGACATTTCATCTGGGATTTCTGCGATATATCAATCACTGCTAGCCAGTCAGTAGAATATTAAATAACAGAATGCAGTGTAAACAGTGAAAAAGAAGAGCACAACAGCTTAAATCTGTCAACTAGTAATTAGAGAGAGATAAAGAACATACCAACTTCAGACTCCGAAGCAAAGCAGATGGTGAGTGAAAATGAGACTATGACGAGAGAAACAAGAAGGAGAAAGCTCGAAATGTTAATGTTGTAGACATTGAAGTGACTGGTGCTGGCCATTATAATCTCTTTATTTCTTAGATGTTCAAGGAGTTAAAAGCGACAGGTTGATGTAACGTAGGTGTATTTTTTTGAAAGAACAAGCAGGCCTTCCTTACTAGTGCGCACCTACACGAGACGTGCTCTCTCATTTATATAATGTTAATATATATATATATATATATTCTTGAGAAATATTCTGCTTCTTTTTTTTTTGTTGGAATCTTGATTTCTTACTCATGGTATAATAAATTACTATTCCGTAATTTATTATTATTTTTCCTTTAGATCGCTTCTAAATTAAGATTTGGTTATTTATAGTATGCTTATCTTTTCTGATTGTCCATATCAAAATTAAAAGAAGTTAATGAAACTCAGGTATATAATTTATAGAATATCAATAATTATGACTTTATTATCATGATTTTTTGATTCATTTAATTTTATATTTATCAATTTTAAAAGTAAAGAATTGTTTATAATTAAAAGTAATCAAAATTATGACGTTTATTATCAATAATAATGACTTTATTATCAAAATTAAAAGTAATGATCAATTGATTCATTTAATTTTATATTTATTAATTTTAAATCCAACAAATTAACACTTGAAGCAAAGAATTGTCTGGACGGCTTACCTGTTAATTTGCAATCCATCGAAGCGTGCAAAACGGTTGCTTAGCACATGAAGTAAGAAATATTGCACTTTATTTCTTTTCTTTAATTATAATTTGATACCGTTAAATCTTGAAGTAAATATGCTTCCTTTTTAGCTTTAAAGATTTAGATTTAATTTATTCAATACTACATATAAAAGTATGAATAATTATGAGTTGAAACATTCGAATCAATTAAAATATAGTACCCTTCATTTTTAATCAACTTAATATCTAAAATATATAGAAATCTTAGTAATTTTTATTATGAATTGTTTTTCTAAAGAAATTTAATACTTTTTACACTTATTATTTTCCTTTTTATTTAAGTAATTATTAGTGGTTGTATTTTATTTTTTTATAATTAGGCATATTTGTAATATTTTTATTCCTTTTCTTAAAAAATATAATACCTTTTCCGTTTTTAATTTTTTCTTTTATAATATTATTGCGTTTTTATTCTTTTTTATTACGAATTTAAAACCTTTTTTTCATATCTTTTTTTACATGAGTAATGCTAATTTTAAATAATAGTCTTACAATTTGCTTTTCTATAATTAGCCTGAATTTCAATACATTTTTTTATTTCTTTTTATTAAGAATCTTAATAACATTTCTGTTTTTAATTCTACTTGTGGAATTTTAGTCCTTTTTATTAATTTCTAAATATTTTTTTTATAAATTGCAATTATAACTTCACTTTTTTGTACACGGCTAATTATTATTAGTTGTATTTCCTTTTTTTAATTATAATTATCTTTGTTTTTTGTTTTTTTTTTAATAATTTTTAGTTTTTTTTGTTTTTTTTTTGTATAAAGCTAATTAGAAGTTGTTACATTCTTTTTGAGTAATCAGCCCAAATTCTAATTAATACCTTTATTTTTTTTTTCATTCCTTTCATAAAAACTTAATAGCTTTTCCATTTGAAATTATAGTACCCTTTTTAATTTATTTTCTTAATATTTTTAATATCTTTTCCATTTGTATTTTTTTGTTATTTGTACCTAACTAATTATTATTAGTTGCAATTCCTTTTCTATAATTAGGCTTTTTTATTCCTTTTCTTTAGAATTTCAATATCTTTTCTATTTTTCTCTCTCTTTTTTTGCATATAGCTAATTACTGTCATTTATATAATTAGACACTATTAATAAATTATTTCCTTTTATTTGATTTTATGTTTTCTTTCGCTCTATACATGTAAACTCTTTCTCGGTTTCGTGTACTCGGTACATGAAGTGCATTATTGAAATTGATTTCACTCTTGATTTTAATAGAAAAATAGAAGAAAATTTATAATCCTCATAAAGCAACTACCAATACTTACTCAATAGGAGAAAATAAACATAAAAGGATTATAGAAATAGGGGAGAGAATTAAAAAAATATATTTTTATGTCTAAGTGTAGATATTCTTTTCAGTTTTAGTGATTTTGGATGTTATTTGACTAAAACTTGTGTATAATGTCTTGATAGCTTTTGATGAACTAGAGAACATGTATAATTGGAATATATTTATATTTTTATCTTCTAATTTATTATCTATTAACAAATTTCATATTTACTTTCAATTTCATATACTCTATTTTCTTTTTAATTTTTTAGTTAAAAAGTTGTAACATGTTTTTTTTATTATTAAACACAACCTCATATTTTTTAATTCAATTAGGATATAATAAAAATAACAATAATTATAATTAGTGGTTTCTTTAATTACTTTTTCTTTAATCTGGTTGAGTTTTGTAAGAATACAATCATTAGTAATTAAGAAGGGCAAGAGAGCTTGAAGCAAGAGTTAGAAAGACTATATTCTTAATTTTAATAATAAAATTTCTATTGATGTTATATCTTTAACATTTATCCCACATATTTTAAAAAAACTATTTGTAATATTTTTTTTGAAAAACTATGATATTAGTATAATCTTTTTAAAATTTAGTGGAACTTTGAATAAAAATCAGATTTTTCTTTAACTAAGATGTTCTTCTAATTTAGAAGCATACATTGTTTTCGTTTTCTTAAATAAGGGCTTAAATGTTTTTTATTTTTATCAATTACTTTAAATTTCATGTTTGATATCAAACATTTCTGAACTTTTTCAAACTCCTTATCAAAATGTTAATCGGTTATTAAATTAATAGGCTATATACAACCTTGTTTAAATAGCCAACTAAGTATATTTCACTACTTATTAGTCAATGATAAGTTTTTTTGGGTATAGAAAAATTAAGACCAGCTTGCTAGAAAGCAAGATGTGAGATTTTAATCTTTTCAATTATAGGTGAGTCTTGTAATTGACCTAAGATGGGTTATATACTTGTGGGGCAAATGGTAGCTCATAAGTAATCATGTCTAAATTAGACTAAGCTTGTTATGGTACCTCCTGTATGGACATGTGATATCTAGAATGAGATTAAATACTTCTAAACATTCTAATTAGAGTGCTAATTACAATAGAATATTTTAAAAATTGCTCTCAGGTGTATAGGCCCATGAAGTTCTAGATTTACTTTATCATAGCTCATTTTAAATTTGATTATGTCGATGGACCGTAGCCATTATAGTCTTATTGAGTTTAACAGAAGCCACCACTAGCCTAAAAATATTGCTGTGATTATCTAATCATGTCATCAAGTTCTATAAAAGAATAATCATATAGCTACACTTTAGGCACAAAAACACCAACATATTAAATTATGCAAATATGATTTATTTTTGAGATACTTTATCATATGTAATTTAAAATATATAAATGTATTTTTTAAAAAAATGTTTTGTTGTTTTTAAATAATAAAAAAATTGATTTATTTAATACCCAGAAAAACACTTCGCATATAAGTCACAATTCCAAATATTAAAAGATAAATATAAAATAGTCATTTGAAAAAAAATAAGAAATTAATTTGAAGAATTAAAACTTTGTTTGGCAAAACAAAAAAAATAAGTAAAATAAAACCACCAAAAATTTGTTAAAGATATGTTTTCCAAACATACCCTAATAACAAAGAAAAAAACATCAAGCTTCTTGATACAATACCATGCTTGGTCCGAATAGGCTGAAAACAAATGTCCCAACCTTCCTTTTTTTCTTTCCTAGCAGAGGGGATTCAAAACCCAAACCCATAAACAAAAGATGGGGAAGATTTTTACGTGTCAAGAATCAAAACCAAACATTGCATGAATTTTTCCCAGCACCTCGTTTTTTCCAGGACCCCAAAACATGCATGCTTAAGATTCTTTTTTTTTTAAAAAAAAAAACATGGGACAACAAAACAAAAGAACAAAAAATCCTTGCACCTTCTGAATCTTCATCAACAAAAAAACATTTTCACGGCCAGGACAAAAACTATACACAACTTAAAGTAGTACTGTAGAAAAATCATGCATGACAATCATTGAAGATTTCCAAGCATGGTTCATGCATCATTGCTTACAAGGGTTCCAAAGCAAGGTAGATATCATCTTATGTCAAAGAAACATATATCCAGAGTCTAAGCAAGATAAAAAATGTAGCCCAAACATGGCTTAGGTAACAAACAAAGCATGCAGAAATAATTAATAACTTTAACTCATGCAATCAGCATACATAAAAGACTTAGTCCCCTTACTCTCTCTAACCTTGGTTGTAGCCAACTCCAAAGAGATTAGAGACAAGAATGGTAGGACCAACGAGTTGAAGCTTCAAATGGCAAAAAGAAGAGGCAAGGCTGCTGGACTTCTCACGGTTGGTCTCGCCTGCACAACTGCTGTGTTCGGCTAGAAAAGGTCACGGTGGCTGGACCAAGAACTAAGATGGAGCTATGCCATGGAGAAAAAAATGAGATTCTACAATTGACGTCACGATGAAGCTGCTGTGTTTGGCTTGAGATAGTGGTGCTCATTGTGCAACTGCTGAAAACTTGTTGCTGGAGGATCTGCGATGCCGCTGATGGCTCACAGCTGCACTGCTAGTGGAGCTAGAACGCTGGGGGCTCACGGTTCTTGTGGAGGAAGAGTTATTGGTGCAAAGTGGCAGGAACGCTGCTGGAGTTGGAGAGGCTGCGTTGCTGCGTTCGACTTCAAAAGAGGTTGGACCGTCAGTGAGAGGTTGACGTACAGCCATGGGTGGTTGTTTGCCTATGGTATCTTTGGTTTTTGAGGATGTAGTGGTGTTTATAGAGGCTGCATAGTGGGAGCTTTGATATGGATGAAAATGGAGTTGGGTTTTCAGGTTAAATGGTCACTGTCATGGCTGGAGGCTTTGATTGTCGAGTGGGGGTTGTGATGATTTAAGGGCTATTTCTGGGTTTTTTTTAGGCTGGAAAGATTAAGGAGTAAGGCCGTTGCAGTCTTGGCCGTTGCAGTCTTGGCTAAAGAGATAATGTTCATGACAGTGTTTAAATCCCTCTCCAACTGTTTGGGGTTAAGGTTTTAAGCTATTTTATAGGACAAAACACAGAAGGATCTAAAGCCTGGGTTATCTTAAACCATTGATGTTTGAAAATAGTTCCTGACCATTTATTAAAACTAAAGATAAATGCTTGTCTATGTCTGCGGCTAGCAAGTGAGTACAAGGCTATCTTGACAAGTGGAATAGTGTTGGGTACCTTTTTTGGGGGAGAATTTAAAGGTGTCATCGGTGTAACAAGGGTTAACATTTTGGTTTACAGTGAAATTCAAGTACGAGATGGTGTGAAGATTGTCTTGTTTAGTCGAGAGACGAAGAAGAATCAAAGGCATGAAGGGGGCTTTGATCAAAACAAACGATGCACAGGTAAAACTTCTTTTGACCTAAGAAAAATATAATTTCATTGTTTTGTAAGAAGTGATTTTTGGTATAGGGTTCTTGATTGATTAATTTCAATCCTCAAACTTATATATATATTTTTTTTACTCTGATTCTAGTTTTTGATATCCTTCTATTTAATCATCGATCAGCCTTCGATCTTTAAATTCCTTTCAATTGAGCCATTAATTGCATCAATTTAGTTTTTTAAAGTTTCAATTATATTCCTAATCTTTTAATTTTTATGAATTGATCCGAATTAGACCATCAAATTTGATTTTTCTTCAATTAGGTTCTTGATTGAATTAACAAAACTAAATAGAAATTTAATTAAGTCCTTAAATAAGTCAATTAAACACACTGGAAGTTTAATTAAGTCCTTAAAATTAATTAATTTTTTAAATTTTAGTCAAGTTTGGATTTCAACCTCAATTTTCTTTCTATTAAGTCTTTTTTCATCCAATCTTGTCAAAATATCTCAATCTGACTATTCTTCTAGCTTTTTGACATATTACAATTTAAAGACTTATCTCCCTTTGTCCCAAAAATATTTTTGAATTTTAAATTTATGATATTTTAGATTTTTGAATAAAAAAATATTTTTTATAAAATAATTTTTGAGGATCCAAAATTGAGTTAAGACACTAATACAAATAAAACTGCTTTTTTATTGATACCATTTGAATCTTGAGATAATCTTGTGATTTATGGTTAATTATTTCATTGAGAACTCTCGTTCTAAATAAAAATAAGCTTTTGAATTCTTTATGTATGTTCAACTTTTATGATTAATCATGTTTCCTTGGTTGATCATGAACTCTTTCAAACTTTATCCATTTCAGCTTTCTTCTTCTATTTTGTTATTTTATGAACAATAATTGTTTCTTTAAGTCGTTGAACAATAATTTTTTCAGTCCTCACCATCCATACCTACCACGCCGAACCAGCAGAACCCCTTCATCCCTTCTCCGCCATACTTCTCTAGCCACGCGCAAATCAACACAGAATTCCCTCTGTTTTTTCAAGTCGTTGTCGACAGCCCTTATCGCTCTCCCTCAGTAATTACGAGGACTTCCTTTTCATGCTTTTGTTTCTTCTTTTTGTTTGTGAGGATGCATTGCATGCTTTTGGTTTTTTTGCTCATTTATTTATTGAATTAAAGCCGACCCGAAAGAGATTAAAATAATTTTCTTGAAAACCCATTTTGTTTTTTTGAGAAAAATGTTTTTTTGAGCTTTGATTGATGTGTTTTTTTTCTTGTTTCACTGCAAATCAGAAGAACGTATAAACAAGGAGCTTTTTTGACCCTTCGTTAAGAGAATTAAAGAAGCAACATGATGAATCTTTTGCTACATCATTATTAAATTCTATGTTTGTCTGATTTTTTTTCCAGCTTTCATAGGGGTTTTTGTTCAAATAAGGATGAAGGGTGTTTGCTGGAGTTTTTTTTTTTTTTTTTTTTCTCTGTGTGCTTTTCTCGTAGTTCCTATCGGCGATTTACTTGGCTTTTCATTGTTTGCTGGAGAGTGGAGATTAAATTAGTTATTAATAGGCTTGGACTTGCATCATCAACAACAACATCTCCCACACCTGCTTCCTTGAAACAGTCCTAACCTACAGGAGACAAATAGCGATGTAAATATAGAATATCTAACGTAAGAAGACAGAAGAAATGTCGTAGGAAATAAATGGGCATGGAAACAATATCTTGGTTCATGCAAGCATTTTCCAGACGTTGCACGATATGGACATTCATTGCGGGCCGAAGTTTTCTTAATTAAGGAGGGCTGGATAAACCAAGAAGCATCGCCGGCATCATATACAAATGAACAAATCAATTGAATAATAAATTATATATTGAGGATCCAATTGAGAAACTTCTTAGTTTGGGAACTTGATTGAGAATCAGTTTATCGATTAGTAGATTTATTTGAGGTCAATTTGCCCTTGTTTCTTTTGAGCTCAAAGGCTGGACCCTTCTCTTGAATTCTTCCCAAAGAAACATTTGGTTTTCCTAGCCATCACTTCCTCTCATTGAAGAGAATACCATTGAATTAAACACCCATTGTCTTCGATTGTAAATATTGTTTTGGAATGTATTAATGCAAGAAAATGTTGACACAAGTTACTTAATTTGAAAGTTTTCTCTTCATTATTTTAGTATTAAAAGTTTTACAATTGTATTGGTTATTAAAATCTAGACACGCTAGGGCTTGATTCTCTAGATCCTTTTATCTTTCAATTATATATATATATATATATATATATATAAAATCATATCTAGATAAATAATCACTTCACTAAAGAAAGCTATTGGATATACAATTGTTTGATAATATCTGCTTGTGTATTTTAAAATATTTAATTGATTCTTTTATTTTTCTCTTTTTTTTTGTATTTTTATAAAACTTTTAACAATACACATGCAAATTTATGTGCCAAAAATACTAGTTTTATAAAAAAGTATAAATTTCTTTTGAATCTCCTATCTCGATACACTTGTTCATTGAATATGAAAGAAGATTTAATATGGTACGTAAAAATTAGTTAAATAATACCACCTAAGAGTAATTTTTTTTTTTAAAAAAATTATATATATATATATAAGTGAATTTTTGTTTGTTAAAATAGAAAGAAAGTCTAATGAGTTGTAGCTCAATTGATATTAGTGTCCTCCTTTTTTTTTTTTAAGAGGTCTCGAGTTTAAAATTTTCCTTCATAACCAAAAAAAAAAAGAAGAAGAAACTTTAATGACAGTGAAGGTTTCTAAGATATTGATTTCACCATATTAAATATAGGGGTTGAAAATAAAAATCAAGACGTTGCTTTTTTTCAATAATCATAGGTATTTTCCAGCTTTTTTAAAACAATTTTAAAGATGCACCCCTCATATAGATTTGAATTTTTTTAAAAAATAAATTTTCTTAAATAATGGCTAGGATATTTAAACTAAAGAATTTATGAGAGGGAGCAAACTCTTTAACCATAGATCTATTTTTAAAAATTAAATGACATAGAACAAAGTTATCCTTTTCTAATGCTCTTTAATTTTATCAAATCTGTTTTGTTGAAGACAAAATTATGAGTTTGAAATTTATATTTGATCACTTGTTCTGATTAGATGATATTTTGATCAAGTTTGACAATCAATCCCATTTTTTATTGAAAAGTAATGGTGTATAATTTTTTATTTTATTAAAAATAATAATTTATTGTCGTTTTGGGTGTTGTGACCTAAACAACAACAACCATTAATTACATTATTTCTCTTTTAGTATTACTGACTTAAATATTAAAGAATCTCTTGTTTTATAAATAACTTATTTTTTAAAAATACTCAGGCTAAGTCCAAACACAGAGCTCAACTAGCACTTTTTGACCCATTTTCATCGACCATTGATGTGTGTGTGTGTAAGATGAGTAAAATTCATTCCTCTCACTTTGCTTTTGAGAATATTTAGAAATGCAATAATGATCCTAAAAATGCATTTTTGATCTTAGAAAGATAAAAAGCTCATTCAGCTTTGACATTTTTGGTATCTAAGATGAGTAAAGTTCTTCAACTACATCGAATTACACCATATTGACATCAAATTAAACCAAATTGAAGATCGATAATCTTATAAGAAAAGTCATCTAGTTTAGTATGTGTATTGTCACACTGGACACCACGGTGATCTTTAAGAAAAATAGGGAAAAAAAACAGGGTTTCTGGTTATATTAAAGGAAAGATACTATAACCTTTAAAACATCCTACTTGAGATAGGTTATATTACTAGTTTTGTTTTAAATTACTATAAATTTATTATATTATACTATCAATGGTAGGGCCTAATACTCTTGACTTTTGAGTCAATGAATACTATGGGTTAATACTTCTACCTCTATTATAAATGAATATTAAAGGTAATCACTTGCTCTGAATCTACATGGATAATTTCATATTGGGTTCTAAAATGGGTATTGAAACAACAAGAATAGAAAAATAGGCTTTGGACCCACAAGATTAGGTCTAGACCATTTTATTCAAAACTCTTGTCATTGAGTGAATTCTTACACCTATTTATTTTAAAAAAATATTTTTTTTATTGGTATGTAGGTCCAAAGGCCATTTTATTTGGGTTAAGTTTTTAATGAGCTTGATAAACTTATTATAAAGCCTAAATATATATATATATATATATATTAAATGCCAAAAACAAGTTTTTTCAATGCTACAATATGCAAAATAATTTTTTTATTTGTTTTAATATATATATATATATATATATATAAGCATGGTACTTAAAAAAGGAACTAAATTATGCAAACTAGAGATATTTTTTATTCTTCTTTTTTTAAAAAAAGCTTCGCCATGAAGCAAATTAAAACATTTAATTAATTATCTTTTTTTTAACCATTTATTTAACACATGCTAGAAAAATAAAAATAATGCATCAGACACACAAACATCCATCTTCTTCACTAATTTACACACATACTCTACAGTCACACATATTTACAATCACAATCTACCAACAATAAAAAAAAAACACATTAAAGCAAACACAATCAGAAATGAACCTTCCAAAACGTTGGGAATAGATTATAGTTGCTGAGATGAAAGCAAGGAAGCTATTGGAATTGTTGGAAAAGTGGCGGCACATGGGGCCACGAGCTGCCGTTTCTAGAGGTTGGAAACCTGATGGACTTGAAACTCCTCTATCCACTCTTTAATTCTCCACTAACATTGTAGCAAATGGACACCTGTAAAGGGCGCTCTGCTATGTTGAATTTTCAGTCCTCCTCTTGTTTATCAATCCAAGCCTGCCTTTCTCCCTACTCCCGGGTATTGTTGTTGTTGCTTCTGGGAGAACCTTCGACCAGATATGAAACTACAATATCTCCTATTTGATCTCCTACTGATGCCACAACAAACTAATACTTGTAGAGGGAGCTCTCCCACGTTGAAGTTCGACATCTGCTCATGTTTTTCAGTCCAGGTCTGCCTCTTCTCCCTGCTGCTAGGTGTTACTTTTGATGCTTTTAGGAGAACCTCTGACCAGGTATGAAACTACACTATCTCCTCTTCTATCTCCCACCAACGGTATAACAAATGAACACTTATAAAGGGAGCTCAACTACATTGAAATTTGATTGCACCTATTTTTCTTTCTTCATAACTGGTTGCTACTACCACTACTTGTAGGGGGCTGTTTTGTGGAGGTTTAAGGGTTTGTCTTGTGGCGGTTAGTTCCAATGATGGAAGACGGGGCTGATGTTAGTCGGGGGCTGTCACTAGTGGTGCTGGATCTTGGCTGCTGCAGGTGCCAAAAGGAGTTGAAGTGCTTAATAGTGAAGGGACTGTCATTAATAGCAAAGCCGACTTAAGGTGAATGAGGGTTTTGGACAAAACTACAAATGAGATCTTTTAAAATATTTAAGAAATATTTTATTATTATTTTTTATATATGTCTGACAAGTGGAGTCTTAGACAAATTTCAATTCATACTTGGGGCACTTTGGTAAGTGGAAGCAATTTTTATTTTATAAAAGCACAATTGACAAATATACTTTATTTTTTAAGCTTTTTGTTAAATGGAGGTCTTAGACCATTATCCAAGTGGCTCTACCTAGCAGAAAAGATGGTTTTTGTTGGTATGGGTTTTGTGTGTGGTTTCTTACCAAGAAAGGGAGAGTAGTGCATGGTGCTAGTCTTATCCATATCTTAATAAATTTTAATGTGCTCATCTACCATATTTTAATAAATTTTCCACCACTATTTTCCCATGGTGTTTATTTACTTTCAAAATAACTTTTTTATAATATTTTAATTTACTATTAAGTTATTGGGGTAATTTTAATTGTACGTCTAAAATATTGTTTTTCGTAATAATTATATTACAAAAAAAAATATTTCTCAATGAAATCATTTTATTAAATCCAGTTAATAAAATCCATAAATATTCATATATTTCCTTTTATGATTCTCACTAGAAGATGGAGGAAAATTTCCCTCAAATTCTTTTACAAGAGAGAACATCAAAATCTTAAACACTAGCTCTGTACATTATTCACTCAAAAAGAAAGTTTTCTTTTAATTAATTTCATCTTTTTGTGGATATTCATATATTCCATTTTATTAACTATATTTAATAGAATAATCTGAATGAAAGCAATACAACTGATATAAAAAATATTTTAAATGTACAATTGAAACTATCCGACGGTAAATTTAAAGTTTGTCTTAAGTTATATATATATATATATATATATATGTCTCAAGTCATCGATTGTAATGAATTCAAATTTAAGCAAATATTTTTTTTACATTAATATTTTATTATAGAAACAGACAGCATCTGCCAAACAGATTAATTAAAAAGAACTTCCATGATCGTTACATTTTATTGCAATATATATATAAATGCCAAGAATCTATATCCATCAAACATCATCGATGGAGGAAATTATGTGTGTCGTGTGCTTCTTAAATATTTTCTCTCCCTCTTTGCCTTGTATAAATTATTCATTAAAGGTTCTTTGACGGCCGTATGAATAAATTAACTGCTCTTCCATTCAATGGCTGAACTGGCCTTGCATTTGCTTGATATCCCTGACAAAAAAATGCAAGTTAACCCTTTTTCTCATGAAGTATACAAAATTAAAAAGGTTTAATAACAAGCTTTTTAGGTTTAATATTTAATTTCACAAGTTCTTTTAGATTAATTAGTTTATTCGAGGAAGTGTTAAGCATCAATTTTTGAAGCAATTTTTATCAAGTCTGTTCTAATTGGTTATTGATAGGTGTGGACTTACATCATCAACAACATCTCTCAGCAGTTGCACTTGCTCCCTTGAAACAGTCCTAACCTACAAGAGATAAATAAAGATGTAAATATATAATTAACGTACGAAGAAGGAAGAAATGTAGACAGCAATCTCGTGGGAAATACGTGTTCCTAGAGAAATGGGCATGGAAACAAGAACAACCTTCTTGACTACTGTCCATATGACACTCTCGTTGCATGGAGGAACTGAAAGAGAACCAATATATCTATACAACTTTCTGCTCTCAAACACCATTTCGTTTGGACAAAAAATTCCCAGACTCTTCTCTTGCTTTGTGACCGATTTTATATAGGGGAACAACTGCCAGAAATGAGAAAAGAGATAAGAAAAAACAAATAATTAGAAAAAAATAACAAATGTTGTCTTCTATCTACTTCCAATTATAAATAACGAAGTACTTCAAAACCAGAAGAGAACATAATAAATTAAAGAAATACATGTGTGTAGCAATAACAAAAACCTTTGAAAGGAAGGGATCAGGTTTGCCATATTTGTAAAGTACTCCAACAACAGCTGTCGCTCCAAGAGAATTCACATGAACTATGTGAAGCTCCATGTCATATCTATTTTAAAATTTGGGCAAAAAATAATTAAAATGCCAAATTGATCGAAATAAGAATAATCAAAATCCCAGTTCCCAGATGATGAGAGAAGGCAAAAAGCACGTACTTTTTGAAATTGAATGTATGTTCAGCAGGTACATGCCAATGGGAGCCTTGCAGATTGTAATCAGTCCCATTAATGCTAATTTTTCCAGCGTCACCTTTCCATGCCACCTTATAAATTGAACGTAAATTTTAAGATGTAGTACCATACATAATGTTTTCAAGAAAAAAAGAAGAAGGTACGTATATAGCTTCCTACGTACCAGAATGTCACGTCCCCTGCTAATTATAGTAGCATTTGCTGGTTTATAATCTCTTCGTAGTTGATCTTCTTGCCCATAGAGAACTTTCACATTTTGGTCAAGAAGATCAATTGGAGATTGCAATTTTCCATCTCCACAAGCTTTCCATTTCGGGTCAAGCTGGCCCCATTTCGACGGTCCTCGACCAGTTGCTTCAATATAACTGAATGGAATTGTATCGTTTGTGACTGCAATATTTAGAAAATATCATTAATAATGATAATTATATAGAGTTGCATCTAATATTTGATGGATGAAGAACTTGACCGCACCAACTTCAAGTTCAAAAGCAACGCATATTGTGATGGAAAGAGAATATTGGAATGAGAGAATGAGTGAAACAAGAACCAAAAAGCTCAAGTTAAGGTTGGTGTAGACTTTGGAGTAGGCACTCATGATGCTTGATTTCTTCTTCAATGTTTTTGGCCAGTTTTGCGTCTTGTTGAGGGAGTGATTAATGATTGTGATAATCCAGTTGAATTATGTAGCGAAAGCTTTCGAAATATACAGTAGCATATTCGACAGCGACGGTGACAACAAGAGATAGAAATTTCAAGGAAAAAATCACGCTGCTTGTTTTTGTGATTCTTAATTGATATTGTGATTCTTAATTGATATTAGTATTTACAGTCTAAAGTACCTATTCATGGCAAAACAAAGAAACCGGCCATGTAACAGAGCAACGTACGTACGTAGAACAAGGGCAACAGCTGTATATACAAACACAGAGCAAGGATAATATGCCCTTGAAACTAATTAATATAAGGGTATATTATATAGTTTCGGCCATATATTTGTGCTTCAATATTTCAGCAACAGCTTCATATACAGAGTATAAAATAATTTGTGGCGCCTAGCTAGTGCATATTATAGAAAGAGAGAGAGACCATACCAGGTTTAAAGCCGATCAATTCACGTCCAGAAGCTGCAGCTAAGACCGTGAAAGTAGAACACAATATCAAGAAAATAAGAGATACAAGAAAGAAGAAGACTTTGTAGCAGCAGCAGGTAGTCATGGTGGCTACCTCTTGTTTTTCGAGGTAGTGAATAATACTGATTATTGGCAAAGACATGTTCCTCTTCATATAGAGAAAATGTGAGTGCGAAACAGTAAGAATTTGAAACGTTCAGAGGAATTATCGCAGTCAACCAACGTGTGAATTAACCCTTATTGGCTAGTGTGGTAAATGAATCGAAGCAACTACAAGACAACGGCAAAAAACAAAAATAAATAGACAATTTAAGGGCAGGCAAGGTGGGGTGCTATCTGTCAACAATTTTAAACATAGGTCGTGAAGATATTGAGACGAATATTTGGCGGAAACAAGGCAAAGTACAGATTGATCATATTCATGCTAGCATTTTGCATACGATATATATTATGGACATTGCAAGAGTTATCTTTAAGGGCTGGATAAACCAAGAAGCATCGTTGGCTCCATCTACAATTAATTGAATAATAAATGATATATTGAGTATCCAAATGAGAGTAGGATTTAAACCCAAGACATCACTCCCTCTCCTTCAAGAGACGAACACAGCACCCCTTGTCTTCGATTGTAAATATTGTTGTTGAATGCATCAAAGCAAGAAGATGTCGACACAAATTTCTTAATTTGTAAATCAATTGAGCTGCTATATTCTATTCATATTATTTAATTATATTGTCCAGCTCATATATATATATATATATATATAGATGCTGCAGAGTCACCATTGCTATGGCTGGTATAAATATACCACATTTGTTCGCTGAAAAAAATAACACAGAGTCAGCATTCAATGGATGAAAGGGTCATTGCATATCTGAAAAAAAAAAATCCAAAATAATTTAACATTTGTTGGCATGTAAGTCTTATTAGACCAATCAGTTTTACTGGGAGTTTGTACAAAATCATCTCGAAGGTGTTGGCTAATATATAGGCTCGAAGGTGTTATCTTTCCAAAATTGATTTTCATTCCTGATTCGGTGATCTCTGGAAATATCTAGATGAATTAGTGATGGCATGTATGGGTTTTGGTTTGAGATGGAGGAGCTGGATTAATCAGTGTTCTTCAACAGCTGAATTATCTGTTTTTTTTGGTGAATGGATCTCCTGCTGAAGAATTGGTGGAAGAGTTTGTCTTATTAAATCTATTGTAAATAATTTGTCTTTGTTCCCTATCCCTATGACGATTGCTGCTAAAATTGAGAGGTTGATCAAATCCTTCCTTTGATCTGGTATGGAAGAATAGATCCAAAAGATCATGATGGTTTTGGGGAATGGTTCCATCGTAGATAAAAATGAAGCCGAGTCTTGATCATACTGGTCTTTGGAAAGATGACGTTCTCAAGTATTAAAAAAAAACAAAAAAACTATGTACTTGTGATTGTTTATTTAAAATTAGAGCAGAAACTACAACTTCAAATATTTCTCCATCCAAACAAAAAACTAAAAAACTAGAGTTTTTAAAATTTATTATGAGTTTGAAAAACATATTTTAGAGTTATTTCACGGTTTTGTTTTACAAGTTCTTCACTTTTTTTCTAAATGAATTAAGAAGGCATGAATAATGTTTTTTTTTCTTTTTTTATACAAGTAGTACCTACATTTTAGCAATGTAAGAAATTAAAATTATTTTTTATATATTTTCATATTTAGTTAGTGGGATAATTAAATTCTCCATTATAATCTAAAATAAAGGTTTCTTTTGAGTTAACAATGAATAAAAAGATGGTTTTTAGTAATGAAATAAAATAAATATTCTATAATTAGATTATCACAAATATAAATTATTAACATGATAAACTATGATTTTGATTTGTTTATAAATTACTTGTCTAGATTGTTACTTTGCTCACACTAAAATAACTCAATAGGAATAAATTAGTTTCGTTAAACTCCTCTGAAATTTGGACAAAGATTTAATAAAACTCTCTTATTAAATTAAATAAAAAAGACAATAAAAAAGCTTGATAACAGTAGCGATAGCATCGCCAGCAACTTCATGTAGGCTGCCATGAGCAGCTTAACCAGTCAAAGCAAGTTTAGCTCTGCTTTGGCCAATATTTCTCATGAAATAAAAAGGATTTGTGAAAGAGAAGAATTCCTTCGATCCAGCTTTAGCTTGCATCTCACGAAAAAGCAGTCTCTTGCTCCTTCAGTCTCTCGTGTGTTTTTTCGAAGAAAGATCTGTAAAAACCATGAACAGTAAATTCCTTGCTTGATCCAAACAAGTCATTCCTCCTCCAACCAAGTGTGTTATTGGTAACGCACGGTACTTTTATAAAAATATTTTTTAATTAAAATTATATGTTTTTAGTTTTTATTTTACTTTTATTTTTAACATATCAAAATTATTAAAAAATATTTAAAAAATAAATTTCATATTTTTAAAGCAAAAAACTATTCGAAAAGCGTTTTGAAAACAAGTCAAAATACTTTTATTAAAAACTATTTTTTTAATATATTTCTACAAAAAAAAATTATAAGAAACAACAGTTATCATAATTAAAAAAAAAACACTACGTAACAATAACGAGCATTTGAATGAAATCTTTCAACATCGATCATGGACGAGAGGGTGACATTATTTGATGTCGAATATGTTTTGAGAAACATTGATAAAATCTAATATCTTAATAAACTTAATTGATAATGTGGAAATGCATCGAGGACTAGATTGAGACTTTTCCAAAAAATAACCCAGGGATATACTTGATATTTCACAAAACCCCTTGCTCCCTCTCCTTTCTCTCGTTATCTAGGTTAAACCCCAAAACAGCAGAGCAGCAGCCAGTATCCACAACAATGGCGACTTACGATCTGACCCCACGAATCGCACCGAATCTAGACCGCCACTTAGTATTCCCTCTATTAGAATTCCTTCAAGAACGTCAGCTTTACCCAGATGAGCAGATCTTAAAAGCCAAAATCGAGCTTTTAAACAAAACAAACATGGTTGATTACGCTATGGACATCCACAAAAGTCTTTACCACACTGAAGATGTCCCTCAAGGTAAACAAAGCAAAACCCACAAAAAAAAATGTTGTTTACATGTAGATACACTGATTTAGTGTGTGTTTTATGAAAGATTTGACTTTTAATGGGTTTTTGTTTGTATAGATAGGGGGAGTGTGTTTTTGTGGGTTTCTGGTAATGATTTTTTTTATTGCTTTTGGTGTTTTTTTTTTTTTGCTGCCCTGAATGGGAAAAGAACAACCTTCTAAAAAAGAACCTTTTACCACTTGCACCTGTACATATAGTGAATTGGTATTGTTTTTGCTTGATTAATTTTTTTAATTTGGAAAAAAGATTTAATTTTTTATACTTGCACCTATAGATACTGCAGAAGTGTGTAGTTGCTTGATTGAATTGTTTAATTTGAAGAAGATAATTGATTTTTTAACACATAAATGTGACTGTACTTGTACCTATAAATATATTGAAATTGTTTGTTTCTAGAATGTTGAAGGTTTTATTGTTGTTGCTGGTGGTGTTAGATATGATTGAGAGGAGGGTAGAGGTAGTGGCAAGATTGAAAGCATTGGAGGAGGCTGCTACACCCCTGGTTTCATTCTTGCAGAATGCGAGTGCTGTGCAGGAGTTGAGGGCCGATAAGCAATATAATCTTCAGATGCTTCATGACCGTTATCAGGTTTGTTTTGTTTGCAAATCTTCATTTAGAGAGTGTAATGGGTTGGTATTCTTTCTATCTTTTATTGCTTTAAGTTATTTGTCTTGTAGGAATTAACTAGGAACTAAGAGAGATCTAAATTGATATTAGGAATTTCGAGGTCTTGTCTTTATTCATGTTGCAACATTGAAGAGGGTATTTTGTTGAACTTAATAGTTAATAAACAATAGTGATCGTTATTGTGAAAACTAGTGATTTTAATCAAAGAGCCAAACCCATTTTCTGTTCAGATTCTGATGTCCACCTGTTTTACTTCCAGACCATCAGTGCAGACATTGATTCAATTAAAATTGCTCCCCATTTGCTATTTGTAGACCTCTTTAATATTTCTGTCAACTAAAGTTCCATGTTTTGGATGGAGGGGTTTTCTTATTTGTCCATCTAGACTCATTGAATGATAGTGCTATTTCTAAACAGATTGGTCCGGAGCAGATTGAAGCATTATATCAGTATGCCAAATTCCAGTTTGAATGTGGAAACTACTCTGGTGCTGCTGACTATCTGTATCAGTACAGGGCCTTGTGCACTAACAGTGAAAGGAGTCTGAGTGCATTGTGGGGAAAGATGGCAGCTGAGGTACTGATGCAAAACTGGGATATTGCTCTTGAAGAGCTTAACCGGCTGAAAGAAATAATTGATTCTAAGGTTGTTTTCCGCCACTTACTTCCTGCTCTTCTGTTTGGGTTGTATGCTGTTTTTCTTTTTCTTTTTTTCTTTTTTTCTTTTTTTGAGTAAATGTGCTTACTGTGGAAAATGTTCTGGTGCAGAGCTTCTCAACACCTTTGAATCAGGTTCAGAGTAGAATATGGTTGATGCATTGGAGTCTCTTCATCTTTTTCAACAATGAGAATGGAAGGACACAGATTATTGACTTGTTTAATCAGGACAAGTATGACTTATCCTTTTTTTTCTCTCTGCGTACATTTTCAACTTTGACATGTTTTCTATGTTTTCTCTGACTAAAAAAATGACTTGTGGATATTACTTTATCAAAACCTATACTTATTCTTAAAAACTTAAGGGGGCAGAAGTTAACCAGCATCTCTTTATCTCAGTTTCTTTTCTTCCTTTGAACAGGAGTAATCTCTCAATTCAATAAACTATTTTTTGGACCTTCTTAAGACATATAGGCTTACAGGATGACAGGAATTATCTCCATTTATTTTAGGTATCTCAATGCCATTCAAACCAATGCACCCCATCTTTTGCGTTACCTAGCAACTGCATTCATTGTCAACAAAAGAAGAAGACCTCAATTCAAGGACTTTATAAAGGTTATTCAGCAAGAGCAGCACTCATACAAAGATCCTATCACAGAGTTTTTGGCTTGTGTCTATGTTAATTATGATTTTGATGAGGCACAAAAGAAGATGAAGGAGTGCGAAGAAGTAAGCTTTTTATGCCCTAATGAAATTGGCATGTTAATATTCCTGAACAAGAAATGCATTTTGATATTCCTGTCCAGGAATTGAGCTGATTGCATCATTTAAGTTGTAATGAAGTTCAATTTACTGGATGCCCCTTTAATTTGTTTTTGGTCTTCGTAGTTGGTGGGGCTTTATGGTTATATGTTCTCTGTTCATAAATTTTCCTTCTGGTTGTCAGCTCCTGGATTATACTAACCTGTCACACTCATTGTAGGTGATACTAAATGATCCTTTCCTTGGCAAACATCTAGAAGATAGCAACTTTTCTACTGTGCCGTTGAGAGATGAGTTCCTTGAAAATGCCCGTCTATTTGTCTTCGAAACCTATTGCCGGATACATCAGCGCATCGACATGGAGTATGTACATCCTCCCTTAAATTGTTTTCTAAAACTTCAGAACTGGAATAAATGGAAATTCTGTCCTCGGAAAAACCATCCTTTTTAGTGGATTGTGTAAAATGTCAGTTTGATCTCATTGAATGCCCATTCTTTTGTTTTTCAATTGTGATGCTCACATGTCTGTTGAAACTAACTTATTTGCCCCATGGAATATCTATTATCTGTACAATCAAAGAGTATAGTACCCGTGGATTTGATGATTTTGATCCAAACTCTTATAATACAAAATTGATGAACTGATCCTGAGGCTTC
This sequence comes from Populus trichocarpa, assembly GCF_000002775.5. NCBI lineage: Eukaryota > Viridiplantae > Streptophyta > Magnoliopsida > Malpighiales > Salicaceae > Populus > Populus trichocarpa. The sequence continues at coordinate 3,259,228 of NC_037290.2, forward strand.
AATGGTATTGGTCCAGAGACTTAACAGTCTGACTTTTTTCAATTGATTACTGCCATTTCAAGTGGTGTATGAACAAGGCTGCTAGTAATTGTTTTTTGCTAGAAGTGCTTTCTCTCCTTGTATATTTTTTTTTCTTCTATTGTAACAATGCAAAATTATTTCGTCATGTAAGCTGTTTGCTTTCATGAGAAGTTAATTATCGTCCCCCCCTAAATGCACAAGGGTTGTGCTTCTATTTAATCATATTTGTGAAATGGGTCGCAGAGTCCAGAGCTGAACTGCCAATATTTCCAGTGAGCTGTGTACTAACCAAGCTTGTGATGTACATTTTATTGCTTCTGTTAAGATACTAATTCAAACTACTTTGCTGTTCGTGGCAGAGTCCTTGCAGAGAAATTGAACTTGAATTATGAGGAGGCTGAGAGATGGATTGTGAATCTCATCCGTAACTCAAAGCTTGATGCTAAGATTGATTCACAATCAGGAACTGTTATCATGGAGCCCAACCATCCCAACGTGTAAGATGGATTGTTATATCTGTAAATGACAATGATTCTTGTTACCAACTAGTCTTCTTGTCTTTTATTTCTATGTATACCTAGCTCCCAGATAACTTGTATATGTCAGCTCTCAGAGGTGTCTACTTCTCTTCAAGAATTTGGTCACAAATCTTTATCGAAGTTCTTGTATCTTTATCGCAGGTATGAGCAGTTGATAGATCACACCAAAGCACTATCAGGCCGTACTTCCAAGTTAGTCAGTCAGATTCTAGAGCATGCACAGGGACAGTCTGCTCGATAAAGTTTCTCTGTGAAGAAGACTCGGAGGATTTATTTGTAAGGTCGTCGGCATCTGAATTTTTGTTTCTCGTCCATCGTGGCGGTCAGATTTGGGAAATTGTACTGATTAACCAACCATTCCCACAAGTTCTAGAATTAGAGCAAATCTAGAAAACATCTATTAATTTCGAAATGAGAGTTTATGTTTTGCTTTTTCACTTCTATGAAATATCAATGCATCTTATTTTCAGCAGTCATGGGGTTGTAGTGAAGCCGAAGCTCCTTTTTTTTTTCATTTTTGAACTTTTCTGTTTTTCAATTGAATCCTTCTATGGGCCTAATTAGATATAATTATATAATTAGGCTTGTATCAAATTAAAATCAAGAGGACTAAAATGTAAAACATGGAAAAAAATTGTTGAGGGAATTTAGTGACCGTACCAGTTGTGTCAGCCATTGAGATATTTTCTGCCTGTGAGGAGATCATCAAGATTCAAGATCGAATGAAAAAAAAAATCTAACACCAAAACAGGCCGGAACACGCATAAGCTTTTTCGTTTTCGTTGTATGCTACGGTACACTAATTGTAGATCATTCCTTGAACTGTATGTTGGATTTTGAAAATAGGGGTGGAAAAAGAAAGAAACAATTTGTTCTTAAATTCAACTTACTTTGTGTCATGATGGAGAGAATTCTTGCTCTTGTGATTTTGTTCGATTTAGGGTTTTAATTAAAACAAAGAAGGCTAAATATGATTCTTTCTTTTTATTTTGGTTTAAAAATTTATTTTATTTATTTTTTAGTTCTTGACTTTTAGGGAGAAAAGAGAAAGTCGTTTGAAGTTCGTAAGGAAAGAGAAAATCATTGGTTGGGTCATCTTTCTATGAAGTAATTAGTTTTTAGTATCAATGGGTTTCATTTAACTAGATGAGTTCGATGATGATTGTTTTTCTCTAAACATCCCTAAAAAAAAATTAGACCTGATTTAGAGATTTTTTTAATTTAGTTGATTTTGTTTTTTTGTTGATTTTGGGGTTGTTGGGTGGTTTGAGAAGGTTTTAATAGTGACTCGGGTTTATTTTTAAGTGAAAAGGGGTTGAAACATGAATTCTACCTGTTTTTCCAGCTATCATAGTGGTGGTCAAAGTTTGTAACCCAGCAGACAATATGTTATTTGTCATAGTAGGCGACGCGCAGCGACTTAAAAAGCGGAAAAATATGGCCTGGGGTGCACAAGCCAACCTCGAGCCCAAGAGTTTGGGCTTTTTATGGCCCAGGCGGGCTGGGCCACCCAGGCCCGCACGCCTAGCCTAGCCTCTTTTTTTCAATTTCATCTTTTGAATTGAGTTTTTTTATTTATAATTTTATCATTCAATATTTGGTTGATTTTGAATTAATCTTCATTGTTATCATGTAATTAATAAAAAAAATGTTATTGAATCCAATGAAGTCCATAACCCGGTTTACGGGTTTTGCGGATTCCCTCGGGTTAACCCGAGTCAATCTAATATATCATCATCTTGATCTCAATGTTCTAAAAAAATCATATTAATATTTATTTATTTATTTTAATTCAAGCCATGGTTTTATTAATCGTTTAGGTTACCTTTGAATCCAGCCGCGTAGATTTTTTTTCTTAGGTTACCTTTGAATCCTGCCGCATAGATTTTATTTCTTTTTGATTTTTTTGTCTTTGATCATGTGAAGTTAACGGGGTTATGTTGAGGTCCCGGCTACTAGCAAAAAAAATTTTACATTTTAAAAAAATTGATACGGCCACAACATACTGCAAGCCAAAAAAACTAATTTACCTTCTATATCGTCTTAGAATCCAGAGTACCTGGATGAGTTAGTGTCTGGTTAAGAATCCTGCGCGGTTTTATTTTTGAAACTGAAGCTGACAACCCTTAGGACTGGTTGGGGAAATGCAGGCGTGAACGATCTGTATTGACAATGACCCGGAGAAACCCTTGACGCATGGTAATCTCAACGGGTTTTGTTGGTACTGCTTGCTGATTTATTATGTGTAAATTTAAGCCACAAGTTCAGAGTGATGATGCTGGTGAAAAGAAAAGGATACATTCTTGCTTTTGGAATAATTTGGCTCGATTTTGCCCTAACCTAACCCTCACTGCTTGTAAACTCAATAGAACTCGCTCCCATGGATTGGAATCTAGGATGATTTTAGGGGATGCAGTGGTTGGGTCAGATATTTGTCTAACCCGGTCGGCCTGGGCTATCTCTCGGTTTGCTTCTAGGTCTCTTTTTTTTTTTTTCTTCCTAATATCTTATATATTTAACTAGCTAGTCAGGGACAGGGCAGGCAGGCGTCGGAGGTGTCTATCCGTCGGGAAGGCCGAATTGCCATCTCCATTGACACATTAGTCAAGTTTGCAAGGAATTATTAGTGATTTTTTTTAACCCAATCACCCTGAAAGTTGGATAATTGATTTTGCTTTACTTTTGAAAAAAACCCTATAACCAAGTCGACGAGATGCTAACAGATTTGCCACCAAGTATTTGGGTTCAAGAAGCTTTGTCCAGCAATTCACAGGATGTCAACAAGATTGTCTCAAGCTATGACACAACAGAAAAGCTTTCCGCATGCATTAAGATAAACAGTTGCCTGCATAACATCTGCATTCCTTTTCTTCTTATTCCATAAGCATAAAATAAGTAACACTCAAAGTTTTTACATCCATTTGTATTTTTCTTTCTTTTAATAAATAATGTACAAGATTTTCTGTGGTGAAAAACCTTATACCACAACCACCAGGCAACCGCGAGGCCAGGAGTTAACAACAATGAAACAACATGCGTCTTATTTGATAATGCACCTGTGGTTTTTGTAAACAACAAACAGCTAGAAGTGATTCTTCTCTGTTTTCTCTATGGGGGTTTGAATAAATAAAACCCCGAAGTTTTTCTGTCCAGAGTCGCTTTTGGCTTTTAGGCACAAACGGAGAGCCGAGTTTTAAGTATGCTTGCAAACAATGCCCTACAAGGTCCAGTATCCTTCAACAAAACCTTCCCTTTTAGCTTCCATAAGAAATGTAGATTTCTTAGATAGAAATCCGCCAAATTTACTGACAACTATCTATTTTAGATCAATGCCATGGTTAGTTTGGATCCATTATCAGGCTGTTAACCAGACCAATGGCTAGCCAGTCCTGATGATCCATCCTCTGACTTCATCCCTTAAAAGCTGACCTGACCCTGATCGGAAAAATGCAGTTTGCTTTTGATCCTGAGACATAGCATATTTTTCCTACCATCACCAACGTGAATAACCATTAGTCTTCCAATTATCCTGCCAATGTCGACGGTATTCATTTCTCTCATTTGAGTTGCTGCGCGTGTATGTTCTTCTATGACTGCTTCCATTGTTTTCCTTTGATGCTTTTCTAATTTCCTCGTCAAGATCATATTCTGACCGCTGTCAATTAAAAAACAACACAGCAAAATGAGGCAATAGTTACTAGTCAAAATAATGTAAACAGAATAAGAGAGTGTTTTTGAGTGAGACTCCAACTAGAATTTCTAGATAAATCTCAAACCTCATTCGACAATGTGCTCTAGCCCTTATTTTAGGTTGATAGTTATTGAGTTGAATTTGAACTTAGACACAAAAGGCAGTTCACTAGTCAGAAGGACAAACAGAGTAAACGATTTTGGTCCTTGAGATTCTAGTGTTTAACAACCTTCACTAAAAAGCAGGCTGCAAAGAACAGGTATATGATAACACCATCCTGTGATCTCCAAGTCATGTCTATCCAAGTTTTGGGATCAAGAATGCACGCATATCAAAAGTAATTTATATCAGAGATCAGGCAGCAAGATTAAACATCTGTCGTTGTAGTATACAACATAATACAGGGTACTGATAGAGCAGACGAATAAACAGACTACGAAACAGCATTTAACATGCTCCCTTCTAGTTCACAGGGCCATAAATAGTGGAATGGAAAAACAAAGAAACTGTTAAAACTTAGAAGGAATGAAAATAATGGAACTGGAAAGTTTCCAACCCTGTTTGATTACCGTTAATGAATGCTTGAAATAAGAATCAAGGGACTGGAATGGATAACAAAATGTTCAAACAACAAACTAAATCTTGATACTATATGACTGGGCAACAGGCTGATATTAAAAAACATGTATGTCTGGAGCAAATGAGTCGAATGATAAAGCAACCCATTCTTTTTCCTTCTGAGAATTGTTATAGTGTTGATGATGGCAATGATTCAGTGTTAGAAGTGGTTTTTTATATATATATATTATTTTTTAGAGATGGTGGAAATATTTGGGAATCGATGGTGGATGGCAGATGTGGTGGCATCAATGGTGATGGTTATTACTGTGATAGTATTGCAGCAACGGTCACGGCCATGTTATAGTTGATGGTAGCATTGATCATGTCATAATGGTTATCATGGATTGCAGTAACAATGGCAGTGCTAATATTGATGATGTTTACAATTGAGGGAGCAGTGCTGATGGTCATGATGATGATAGTGGGACCATGGTGGTGATAGCAGTGATGGTGGTGGATGGTGGCTATATGTAGTAGAAGTGGTGGTGGTGGTGGCTATATGTAGTAGAAGTGGTGGTGGTGGTGGTGGCTGCTATATGTGGTAATAATGTTACTAGCATTGGTGGCAATGAATGGTGGTTGCTACTGTGTTGATTGTGATATTGACAACAATTTTTTCAGTTTTCTACATCAACCAAATATACAGCGCACGTTCATACATGCAAATTATACAACATTCATTTCCATTTTCAATTAACTGCTGCTAACCAAAAGTTAAAAAAAAAAAGGATGTCTTCATTCCTAGTAATCAAGATGACCGACTATAGCAGCCACACAGACATGGTCGATTAGAGATGTAAAAGACTGGCAAAGGCAATTAAATAGCAGAACACACAAAAAAAGATGGGAAATGATTACAATACAGGTAATTGAAAAAAAGAACACAGCTCCAAGTCTAGAATATAGCCACACATTAGCCATGTCAAGTTCAAATCAAGTGAATAACAAACCTTTGAGGAGTCTGAGAGTACTGCATATGCTTCTCCAATCATCTTAAATAGCCTGTCAGCATCTGCGTGAACCTCCTGAACAATTTCCTTCCAGAGCTGCCTGTCATGACCACTTTCACTTCTTGCCAGGAACTGACCAGCCTACGGAAAAGGGGGGAAAGAAAGAAAAAAGAAAATACAAGAGGAACCTGTAAGATTTGAAACAGGTCCAGCGGTCATATATGCAGGTGTGGAAAGTTTAAAACCTTGTCTGGGTGATGTTTAAGAGCTGCTTTGCGGTATGCCTTTTTTATATCAGCTGCCGTGTCAGAATCTTTGACTCCCCTGGCAAAGAAATTCTTTGTTGTCAACAACTTATAAATGTATAATATGCAACAGTTACGAAGTATGGCCAGAAAATAGCCTCAACTGCTTCAGACAAAAACATTCCACGTTCCAAAGCCCAGGGATGTGGAAACAGTAGCAGATAAAATACTAGTAGAAAAAAGCAGAATTTTTTTTTCAGTCAAGGATGATGCGTGACTGAGCAGGTTTGAGGTTTACAATTCTAAAAAAAATGAAGAAAAAGAAAATGGTACTTCACATTCTTAATGAAAGAGCTTTACCAAATTTCAAATTGTCAATAGATACATTAACATCTTCTAAAGGAGAAGCATGCAAATGCCAAGATAGAATTAAAAGTTATGCTCAGAAAAGGTTCAGCTTCAAAAACCATGACAAGGAAAATAATGATTATAATACAACAAATCTGGCAGCAAGACCACCATGAGTCCGGAATCACCACAAGCATATGATTTAATTAGAACAATAGCATCCAAACATTACAAACATGATTTTGGTCCATGGAAAGCATCATATCTTGAAAGTTCTAAAATGACTTACAAAATACGATATAAATCCAATGGGATTCCTTTCTTAGCCTCCTCTTCCATTAATGACAAATGCTGACGAGCTTGCCTTAATTCTTTTGTCCTACTGGTGGATCTAGCAGGTTTGCTGGACTGTCTGACTTTTTCATCAGATAGATTTTCAAGAACGGATACAAGTCTTTGAAGGTCAATAGCTGCCTGTCCATAGTCTCTAATCATCTCATGCAAGGCTGCTCTTCTGGAAACTGCCTGCAACAGATACATGCAGTTGAGCAATAACAGTATCAAGCAGCCATGACAATCATTGGGAAAACAGTTCTCAAAACTTGATATCTGTATCTCACATTCCTATAAGTAAATTAAAGCTGATTTCTTCCCTACCACAGAGCAAAATGGCAGGAAGCATTTAGAGGAAATATGATCACAAAGGGATGCAATTCATAGCATATATTTACAATATTAACAATAAATTTATTTTTCCCTTTCAAAGAAACATTTAATTCTTAGAGGTCCATGTCAAATTTTAGGCATTTAGAGGAAATATGATCACAAAGGGATGCAATTCAGGCATGTATTTACATTATTAACAATAAATTTATTTTTCCCTTTCAAAGAAACATTTAATTCTTAGAGGTCCATGTCAAATTTTTAACTCGCTGGTAACCAAACACATATTTTTTAGATAAACCTTCGAGTAATTTCCATCAAGGGCTACAGCTAGGCTGCAATCTGCAATGGCATCAGCAATCTGCCCCAATGCTTGGTGTGCAGCAGCACGGTTTCCAAAACAAATTGCTGAAAAAGGGCGGGATTCAATGTTGTTTGATAAAGCAGCAGTATAATGCTCTACAGCTTCTGCATACCGTCCTGATCGAACTGCTTCATTCCCTGCACTCTGTAATTGACAAGAATGTAACTTAGATTGGTAGAAGGAATTCCAAGAAAAACCATTTGAGTAACACCACAGAATACTGTCTCTCTACATAAGACTGACAGAGGGAACCAAAAACCGAAATAAAAATCAAACATATATCACTTGATCTGACTTCATATACAATTATTAGCAATTGGAATGTGCATTCCTTCCCTATTTTTCTATTGATATCAATTATTATCGAAGAACAACAATAACACACAGCAGATTTTGCAATAAAAAACTCCACAAGTGAAATCACCTAACCAGATCCACATTGTTAAAAGTCCTTCAAACTAGGCAATCCAATCAAATCAACCCCATGCATTCACAAGACCAAAAGCTACCCAAAAATTAAGCCTGCCATGGAAAAATATCTGTTCATAATATGCGATTTCTCAATATCCATAAATTGTTCAAAGATGAGCATGATGAAAGAAAATGGTTGATTTGATTTGTGGTCATCTACTTAAAATGGGCACAGATTAAGACACAAATAACAGCAAGGGCATTGTAATGATGAATCATAACATTACATACAATATTATACGCTTACAAATAGACAGCTTAGCATGGAAGATGGATTGTTGATTTTTTATCAAAAGTTTCACCATCTGACAAGTTGACCACCATGTTGTCGAAAGCAAGTAACAAAAAGAAATAAGTACCATGCAGCCCTATTCCTAGAATTCTAACCCAAGTAAAACATTAAGCATGACATTCATTTTATGTAAACCACACATCATCTATAACTTCAAAGAACCCAGAGGGAAAGTAAACTTGGAGCAGTCAGCAGCATACCTTATGACGTAAAAGATCGCGTACGGTGACAGCTAATGTAACAGATGATTCCAATATCTTATTCGCATTTGCATACCTGCATGATTCATATTATTATCAGGGATCTCAAAGCTATTCTGAGAAAATAATAACCAAATTAAAATGCATGCCTTAAAATTGGATTACATTAACAAAATGATATACTTACTTGTAACTGATGGATCTCATTTGCTCTAATTTCTCAAGTAAATCAAGAGCCACCTCAAGCTTTCCAAGATAAAAGTTGGACTTTGAAATCAAGTGCCATCTCCACACCCTCGCAAATGAGCAATTTTCACTTTCAGAACAGCCAATATCCACAAACTGCCCATCCGCACCTACTGAAGCAAAATATTTTTCAGCAGCACAAAGAGTCTGCTCACACAGCTGAATCACCTCTTTATACTTCTGTAACTACAAAATGGCACAAAAACTGTCTCTGATTAGAAGAAACCTTGAGGCAAACAAATGAAATACTCATGTGTTACAATTTATCAACTGCTATTCTTCAATATTCCGAATTATTCAGTTACTTGAACAAGCAAAAGAAAATGCTGAAAGAGCACAGACCATAAACAGAAATTCCGCTTTCATTTCCAGCAATCTTTCTGAGTAGGGGCTAATTGACAAGGCCTCGCCGATCGCATCTAGAGCATTAACTGCTGCATCATATGTTCTCTCTTCCAAAAGTTTTGCAGAACGATTTGTACACTCTGCTACTTTCTGGAAGCAAGGAAAACCACTTGATAAGTCATGAGATTGATTTCTTGCAAAAGCACACATGGATAGCAAGAAATGATTAGCTACCAGAAAAGCTCATTAATAAGCAATTTCTGATAGCTCATCCAAAATGTAAAATCCATTAAAATGAAGTGCCTCCTTTTGCATCCTAATACATATTTTGCATTCAAAACAGATCTTTCTAGATTTTAAAGGTCAATTTAATGATGACAATGGCTATTAAGATATGATTTATACTGCCTGCCTGTAGGATATAATGCCGTTATATGTAATCTGCCAGAAATGGAAACCTAGCTTCTATCCTATTAAAACTTTAGAACTTGGTTATTCTGCTTAATTAGGAGTTGCTGCTTGAAAAAGTACTATGCTTAAAAGGAAAAAAGGCACAGAATTTTCCAAGGTGGAAAAGGTAACCTTTGTCCCCTCTCTTCTTTTATCTGAACTTCTTCAAAACAAGTATTTCAAAAGCAAGATCGATATACAATTAATGAAAACGATCGTATTTCTACTTGATAAGATGGTCACATCAGTAGCACTGAAGCTAACAAATGCATACCTGAGCTTTCTGTAAGCCATCAGCAGCTTCTATCGTGGTTCTTCGATCTAAACACACACCAGCTCCAGATTCCAAGCACTTACTAAAATAGTGAAGTGCATCCTCAACTTCTCCCAGCTGAAGATGACAACTGGAAAGGAAAAATCCCCACATGTTTACAGCACGCAATACATCATTTTCAAGCACATACCACATCATTCAGCAAGGAGCAAATAAGGACAGCACGATAAGGTCAATAAAAAGAAGACAGGCTGATAGAGCATTTAGTAGCTATTCTTGATCAGTGTGCATGGTCAAAGAGGACCACTCTTAGTGCACGGGCAGAGCATGAGGATTAGAAACAAAAAAAAAAATCCACAGTCCACACGCCTTTAAAATACATGGTACATCATTTAGTATATAGCACACAGGTATCAACATATGGACACCATGTACCATCTACATATGAAGTATAACCAAACAACTCCTGTCCTTCAGATGAAGTCAACACGTGACAAATAAAAATTCAAAGAGTCATTCGCAGGTGCGGTGCAGAAAATATTGTTCACAAGTTTGGGACAGCATTCTTCTTCTGAACGAATTCTTACCATAAACAACCCCACCCTGGGAGTACACCCTCGAGAAAAAAAAGCACAAGAGAAGATATAACATATAAAAAAAATCACCAAATTTTGTTTCGCTCAAATACTTCACTAAAAGAAAATCTTTAATTTGAAAATTTGCGTAAACAAACCATATGAATGACACATCAGATATGAATGTTGTTGCATCATGCACTTTACAAAAAAAAATATAAGATCAGTACAGCCCATGCAAAGGACTTACTTAGCAGCCCTCATTTGAACTTTCAAAAAGTTGGGATCTAGACCAGAAGCCTTTATGCAATCTCTTAAAGCTTCCCTTATGTTTCCAAGAGACATTCGTGTTGCTGCACGGTTGCTATAGCAAATAACAAGAGGCTTGAGGCAGCATCCTGACATCTCACTAGAAGGAATGGAATTTATCCCACTTGTGTAAAAATCCTCGGCTTTAGACATATCCCCATTTTGATAAGCACGATTCCCCCTGGTAAAAACCAAATCCTATCCAACATAAGTATCAAATGCACGGTCTCAAAAGAAATATACATTAGCACTCATTATTAAACAATATGTGAACTATTTAGCCATTGATAGATTTTATGTAGAAACTACCTTGCTCGCCACATCTCACATGCTTCCTGAACAGAGTCAGTGGATGAGATTGAGCCTTGCTTGGCTAATTCATTTATTTCAGATTTATTTCCCACCTTTCTTTGAGGAGTAGATAAATCTTCTTCTTGTCCCTGCACAATGTCAAAAGCTATATATGAAAAAGTGGTGGCCTGTGGTGGAATTTGGACAGAAAAATAATTGACTTTGCTTACATTTGGGTTTGGGGCAACAACGTATGGTGCACATGGATTTTTCCTCCTATATTTCTTTCTAAACTGACGCTTTGGTGCTGATGAACTAATTTGTTCAGAGGATGAAGCAGAAAAGAAAAATTTCCTCCCATCTAGGTCTCCCGATCCTGAAGCAAAGGAAAATTGCATTTGATGGCTGCTTTCTGTCTTTAATCCATGTGTATCTTCAGCAGCGCCAGCATCCCTGCTACTGACCTGCACAAAGTTGAAACCAGAGCAGGGCATTTCAGCTCCAAAAACAAACTCTTTAGAGATGTAATCACCCATGAAACATCTTTCAGAACCAGAATCAGAATTCTCCGGGTTCATCTTCTCTCTAGGTTTCCCATCATCTTTATCAGTATCTAATCCTCCACTCTCTCTGAGACCAGCAATCTCGGTTGAATGCAAGATAGAGGACGCACGATTATTTTCTTGATGGTTGGAATCATTTGATGTCACAAAAGTTTCTTCAGAAAATTTCTCAGCTGTAGTTTCCTCATAAGGGGAAAAATCCATGGGTGAGTAACTGGTGGGGGTATTTAGATTTTCTTGGGCACTCCTTTCATTTTGCACATGATCTTGCTCTTGCTCTTGCTGTTGCTTGCATAAGGAATCTTGCTTCAACCGTATCCTCATTTGTGATCTTTTGCCCTTCTTTGATCTGCTATTTGCAGTAAATTCCAGTTTCTTATTTAATTCAGGAAATAGACTTGTTTTTAAACAAGAAGGATCCCATGGAGTTTTGAAGTCTGTGAAGGGCATCCCTAATCCACCCAGTGTGTTTGTAGAACTACTTTCGTTATTTTCCTTATCAACTCCAGCCACAGTTGTTGCTTCAGAAACTACATTATTTACTTGGGAGTCAAAACCACCCGATGACAATGAAGTTTGAGCAGCAGCTCCATTGAGTTGTGTATCATCATTCACTTGATCTTGAGATAATTGGGCCTCAAAAGAGCTTTGTGCACATCCTGCCTGAAATGTAAATAATCCCGAACTTGAAATTCCAATAGAAGTGCTAGCCGTATTACAACTTCTGTTTTTGTCACTGGATTCAAATTTATCACCACCAGAACTTCCAATAGAAGAGGCAGAAACCATTTTACTGCTTCTGAATACAAATGAAGAATCATCTTTAGCAGATGAATTCTTATCGTCAGTTCCATGAACGTTCTTAAACTCATTAATGTTAAGTTTCTTAATATCTTCTGGGAGATTAAATATTGGGTTCATGCTAGAAGCACTAGCTACATTACTACTATTTGCAAATGAAGCAAACGTACACTTATCATTGACACTAGAATTCAGATTACCATTTTGATCCATTGAAATACTGCAATTTAAAAAAGTTTCGCCACTTGACTTGACCTCAACAGGGCACTTTGTAACCACACTTTCATTGAGAAAGGAACTTTTCTTGCTGCTGCTAGGTGACACAAAAATACCCTTACCATTGCCTTTCACTTTATAAAGCTCGGCCTCATGCCTAACCTTCATCGTCCCAGTATCAGCAATGGCTGAATCTCCAGAACTTTCACCTGATTCTCTCTGTCCCTCGTTCGAATTTAACTTTCCATCAAACCAACTTGGACCAAACACAAAACCTGAACCAGAAACCCCCATGTTTGTACAAGTTCCATCATGAGTAGCATCAGACACAAAACCGACATCATCAGAACCCAACTTCACACCATTTCCACTAGAATATCCCTCATTGGTATTCAAACCCGATCCTAATTCACTCCTGTCATCATAAGACTCGCTGTCACCATCATTCCTGACCTTTTCATTCTCTGCTTCGCATGCATTCACACCACACTCATTCAATTGTCTCTTCTCTGAAACAAATTTCACCCCGACATTATTCCCATTAGCACCAAACACAAAACCCACGTTACCAAACTCCCCAGCCTCCATTTTTGAATCCAAAGTTGGCTCCTTTTCTCTCAATTGCCCCACACTTCCACCAAATTCTTTTTCTTTAAAATCCAATTCCACTCGAGAATTCAAATCCAAATCTAACCTCCCACTTTTTACACCCCCATTTGCACCAAACACAAAACCCACATTGGACACATTACTATCCCCATTTAAATAACTATCACTGCTACAACAATCATCACTTGCTGGTTTAAACGGGTTAAAACCCGACCCGGACCCGCACAACTCACCTGGAGCCGCTCCTCTGTTCCTCCCATGTAACCGCCTCCTCACCTTCACCAACCTCGGCCGCGCCCGACCCAACCCGATTTGCGACCCGTTTTCATTCATATCGATTTCACTTGCGCTACCAAAAACCGGAGCCTTTACACTATGGCGGTGGTTATTTTCGATTGGATTGGAATTAGGGTTTTGGAAAGAGGAAGGATGTTTGGAGGTGACGGGTGACCTGATATCGACGGCCGCAGCCGGTGACATTGGAAGCAACACAGAGGAGGAGTTTTAGTTTTTTGTGAAATCAAGGTTTTGTTTGGATTGTGAGGTGTTTGGTGTTCAGGCTTTGCTTCGTTTTGAAGGAAGCGAGAGAGAGAGAGTGGGGTTTCTGGTCTGTAAATTGTACCGCTTGTTGTTATTCGTTGAATTTAGAAGTCTTGCGTTCACACGAGTGTGTGTGTGTGTGTGTATGAAAAATGCTGATGAATGTTTTAGTTCAGAAACGAATACCCTGCAAAACAAATATATGATTTTTTAAAATTTATTTTTAAATCATAAAAATTAAGAAAAAAAATATAAAAATCCTGTTAAATTTAATGTCATGCTTTCACATAAAAATAAAAATAAAATACTTCATTTTTTTATTTAATGTCTAGTCATTTTTTAAAAATATGAGGAAGATGGTTTAAATTGGATTTGTGAATAGTGCAGCATCAAAGTTTAATGTTATGCTTTCACATCAAAATAAAATAAAATACTTAATTTTTTTATTTTATATAATGTCTAGTCATTTTTAAAAAATTTGAGGACGACGGTTTAAAAAGGATTTGTGAATAGTGCAGCATCAAAGTTATTCCTTTTATTTTATTTACTGTTTATTGATGTTTCAAAGGCCATTTTTAAAATTAACAAGGAGGATGATTTAAATTGGATTTATGTATAGTGCAATTTTTTTTATAATTCATAATATATGTGTGTGTGCATGAATGTAACTCATTTTTATTTTAGTATTTTAAAGTTCTTGAAGAGATTAATAATCATTGGTCGATTTTCTATATATTGTTGTTCCCAGGATAAATTTGGTATTTCATTATGCAAAAAAAATTAAAAATATTATCATATCCTTAAAAAATTTATAATGATCAATGGACCTCTAAAAAAAATCAAATTACCACCACCATCATCAAGACTCTTTTTTTTCACCCAATGGGTAAAATGATAATTTAACTATAATAATTCACGGTACAATGTGTTTGGTGCTATAACAAAAGAAGCCTTATATGACCTACGTTTCGTCATGGGTTGGAAGGGGAAAAAAAACATGTTTAGTTAATGCAAGCATATTTTAAAGAAAGAGAAAAGCCAACGTCAAATGATAAAAACAAAAAAAAAATAACAAAAGAAAAATATGATGGTAATCTGTGCTTATCTATTAAAAAAAATTAAAAAACAAATTGAAATTTTTTTTTCAACAAATCAAATATTAAATGATAAAATTTTTTTTTTAAAAAAAAAAAACTTACAAAAGGAGGAGAAAAAAACAGAAATTGTAGGGGAGAATGCTTAAAAAAAAAACTAAACAAAACATATATTTTTTTAAAACAAACATTATAAAAAAAAAAAAGCCTGTAAAACCTATGGCTTAGGTCGTGAGACTGTGATAAAATGGTAGAAAAAAAATTGAAGACAACAACAAAATCAATCTTTTTCTTAAAAAAAATAATATAGAATGATAAAATCGCAAAATGAAAAATGAAAAAACTCGAACCCTATTTTTCAACAAATCAAATATTGAATAATGAATTTTTTCTTTTAAAAAAACAATCATACAAAAGGATAAAAAAAAATAGAAATTGTAGGAATAAAAAGGCTTAAAAAAAAACCTAAACAAAACATTTTTTTTAAAAAAATATTTATTCAAAAAAGACCTGCAAAACTTGTGGCTTAGATCACGAGACTGTGATAAACTAATAGAAAATAAATTGAAGATAACCACATAATTAATTTTTTTTAAAATAATATTGAATGATAAAATAAAATAAAAACAAAAAAAAGACTTCTAACTTTTCAAACTTGTCACTCATATCATTAAATCATAAGCATCACAAATAAAAAAAAAACTGTAAAGCTCACAAATTAAACATCAAAGAATAAAAACAAACAAAAAAAAATCACACAAAAAATAGTAATTAAAAAAATATTCCAAACCAATAGGAATGCCCTTAAATTTTCAATGTCATGCGTGAATTTTGAGGTAATAGAGATAATTGAAAAAACAACTTCAATTACAATTTGTCTAGCACAGACAAACATGTGTCGCCTCTTAGGAAAGAGGACGCTGCTGGAAATCGACTGGCATGATAGAAAAAAACTTCTCACCATCGCATAACATAAATAAATTATAAAATTGAGGGTAATTTAATAAATTTAATTTGATCTGAATATTTAATGTTTTTTTGAAGAAACAAATTTACTGCTTTACCTATACGAGTATAAAAAAAAACTAGAGAAACAAACAAAAATACCCCCTAAAAAACTTAATTAATTCTGAAATTGATGGAATTATAGTAAAATTACTGTGTAATAAAATATGAAATCTAAAAAACAGAAAAGGACTTGTGGACCTCAAAGCAAAACAAAAATGAGAAATAAATCACGTGAAAAACATTATTTTATCCCTAAGTCTAACCTTCTTGCTTGATTTGGTGAAGGGTAAATTGCCAAGTCACTATTATAAATTCATCGTAATCTCTCTAATGTTACAATATTTTCTGCACACCCTGTGTACTTTGTTAAATATTTTACAGATTTTTCTTATTTTTCTTAATTGTTTTTCTCTTCCTTTCCATCTCGTTGACACCCCTTTCAAGCTAGCATGAAATCAGAACAATGAATGGAGAGAGACATTTCTCTCATTCGATAAGAGATGTTCAATTTAATTTCTCAAAAGAAGCATGTTGCTTCTTCTAAATAAAAAGATATTCTTAGAAAATAATATAAATTATATATTGAAACTTTACCTAACATCTTAAATTATTGAGTTAAATGATTATTTGACATGGTATCAGAGCCTTGATGACCAAGTGGTTACGAGTTCGAATCTCACCATTCTTATTTATTTGATAAAAATTAAGCACAAGGTAATATCAATCTGTGCAAATTTCAAGCCCAAAGAGCTTTCACTTGAAAGGGTGTGTTAGAGAATAATATAAATCATATATTAAGACCTTACTTAATAGTTTAAACTATTGAGTTGAGATGATTCTTTGATACATGCAAGTTTGACTTCCCAAGTTGTTGTTTGGATTTTTGTGAACATGATTAATGGCAACTACACATTACTTCTTAAATCAAAATCCCCATTTTATGAACAAAATTATTGACAAATGGGGTAAAAGGAAAATGTAAAGAAAAAGAAAGAAAGTAAGATGAAAGGAGTGTTTAAGAGTCTGATAACGATTATTTTTTAAAATATTTTTTATTTAGAAATACATCAAAATAATATATATTTTTATCTTTAAAAAATTATTTTTGATATCAGTACATCAAAATAATTAAAACCATAAAAAAATCAACTCAAATTAGATCATTTGTTGTGCTCATGGACGCGTCATTTTCTCTCTCTTAAAAAGGACATAAAATCCCAACTGGGGTCTTATTTGTGAAAATCTTAAGTACAAGGATCAAAATAAAATTTGGAAATATCAGGGACAAATGAAAATAAGCGAGAAACTATCTCGTAGCGGGTATGGCTATGGATTAAAATGAAAGTATATGGTCAAGGTGCTCCTTCATCTCTTTCGATTTTTCTCAGGTTGGGTTAAAATGTTTAGTTAGTTCAACTATATTAACTGTTGCCTTTAGTTTAAAAAGCTTGAATCATGCATCAGGCGGGTTAAAATTATATGATATATTTATGATTTAGAGGCTATCGGGGGCTGTGATGTAACCTGTATTTTATGATTTTTTTATTTTTTTTTGTTTAAAATTATTTTTTTTATATTATTTTAATATGTTGATATCAAAAATATTTTTTAAATAAAAAAATATTATTTTAATTTATTTTCAAACTAATTTTTTTTAAAAATAATTATTATCTTACTTTTAAATACTTTAAACGCTACAACAAATATCTTATGCAAGGGGATATTCTAGTTGAAACCAGTAAAAAAAAAAATTCTTTAACTGGATGTATTCATGAAATCTAAGACAATACAGTGGATGTATCCATGAACTTATATAAAATTATTTAAATTTTTTTATAAAGAATTAAAATGATGTTATTTTAATTTTTTAAATTAAATTAGATTTTAATCTAATTATGAATTAATTTATTAAATTAACGAGGTCCGATAACTCTATCTCAATTCGACGCGAAATGTAAACCTAGTAAAATCTAAAATCCAAGTCAGCTAGGCACAATACTTTATTAATAACACTAACTTCCAGCACAAACAAACAAAACGCAAAAGTGGCAAAACAAACACAGCACCGCACACAGTAAAGCAAAGCAAAAGGACTCTTCTCTTCCTTTCCTTTCTCTTCCCTCACCAGGTAAACTCCATCATCATTTCTCCTTTTTAAACCCTGGAACTTGAAAAACCATAGTTATTCCCACTCTTTTTTCCCCTCTCTTTTTCCTTATTATAAATAAATAAACAAAAAGAAATTCGAGTGTTGTCGTTTCTTGTGCTTTCTCGGTCTTAAATTTCCGTTTCGCGATATGTCATCGTTGATTTTCTTTTCTGTTTTTTTTCCTTACATGTAATGTCGTAGATGCTGATAGTGTTGATAGGTTTTTTTTTTTTTATGATGCTCGATTGTTTATAATGGATTAGGACCAGCCTTTAAACATTCAAATTCAAGTGTTTTAAATTGTTAATGCTGGAAATTAGGGATTCAGGAGGTGGGATTAGCTCAAACTTCAGAGGTTGTAAATGAAATGATAGAAAAATATTAATGATTATTTGCCTGTAATTACTGCTAAATCCTTTTCAGTGTAGTGCCAATCCAGCAATGCTTTGCGCTTTCTGCTTTTAGCTTTTATTCAAATTTTCATTTTTTTGAGGAGGGAGTAAATTCCGTTCACTTGCTCTGCATCAATTTCTGTTATCAACTTGTTTGCTCCAACAAATGTTGTCTTATTAAGGTTGGATATGCTTTTAGGAGCATGGCCGCCAAATCGTGTGTTGTGAATGTGGAATCATGATTAGAGTTCGTCATGATCAAGAAACCATTCTCTTCAAGCTTCAAAGCAGTCTCAGACGACTTTTTTTTGACAATGAAATATTTGAATACATTTTACTTTTCAAATGCATGGAAGCTACCGGTATCTTTGTGTCTAAGAACGGATGTTTTTCTCTAGTTGTTTTTATTGCTTTTTTTTTTTCAGATTTTGTCAAGTTTCTCTCTATGCTCCATGTTTAGTGGTAAAATTTATTTATCAGCCACTGTGTATATCGTACATGGAATCTTACAGTAGCTATTGTTTTAATAGAATTTTTTGAGAGGATCGCGGAGGATCTTATATGCACGAGAACCATTTGGGTGAAGTTTTTATACACCATGGATCACAAGTCGGCTGAGGCTTTCCATGGTATGATCTTGTGTATCACTTCTTCAGTTAGACTGTAGCTCTGCAGTTTGGTGTGTTAGTTATTTCTCATGCCTTGGGAGATTCCAAATCAATTTGGGCCTGTAGGCAGTCTTTTGAGTATTTCATGTTACAAAATTGTTTCTTATTTTGATCTGCATAAACAAGGGACTGGAAATTGAATTCATACTCATAACAATTAAACTTATAATATAATTTAGTGGACTACTGCGAGGTGCTATGCTCAGCCTGCTTTTTGTTATTGATTCTTTAAGTATGAAAGTGCATGATCTTTATGGCCCTTTCCTCCTGAATCTTTTGGTGGATTGTGATAGAATTGTTGTTTAGAAGCGTTTATAATCCTATTTTTCGCGTGAAACCCCTCCTTTCATTTTGACAATTGTCATCATGAGACTGGGTAGATGTTTGTGAAAGGAGGTTTATGTTACAGAAGCAGACCTTTGTATGAATGCATTTCTAGCAGTAGCATGCTTCACAATGAAAGCAGAATTGGCAATCTTAATATTTGGGGAAGTGAAAAATCAACAATGTGCCATTAATTTTTAAAACACAATATTGTCTACTAAAAAATTAATATTAGAACATGCACACACAGTGCTGATTTTAAAGTTTCTTTTGAAGTGACAGTGCCTCCTGAATCTTTTGGTGGATTGTGATAGCTCCCATTTCAGCCAAAATTATCAAACTAGATCATAATAGATGTCACTCTTATATTGATGTGTCGATGCCCTAATGATGACTTCCATAAATATATTTTGTTAAGGTATGTTGCAATTTAACATCAAAATGAGTAAATCATTCTCAATGTTTTTCTCTTTCTGCTATCTGAATTGTAACATCATTCTTAGGACAATACTATTTCTTCCACTAAAGAAGGCCTTTAAACTTAATGCAGATAGATATGAAAAGTTCAACAGAGCCTTCCAATTAGAAGACAAGCTAGGTTGGTTGCTTACATGGTAGAAATGTTTTTAAGTTTAATAATGTAGCCAATAGCCTTCTATACGAGTCAAGCCTGATATGCTGGATATTTGGAATTGACTTGTCAAATCTAATTCTGGTATTATAGGTCCTGGAGGAGTCCTAACAAACAGGTGCTGACATAATTTTTTTGGAGAGATTGAATGACTTGGGTTCTTATTTTATTTCGTTTTATTTTTCCTGCATATGTGTGTGGGATGCGATTACAAGATCCTACACCTAGATTTTGAATAACAGGGTCTTTGGAAAGCATCTACCAGCACAAGGGCACTCCCTAAATTATTTGTTTTCTTGCCAACCTTTGGGACAAATCCTTCATTTCAGCTTCTATAGAAATCATATGTCGGGAACTGTTTTCTTTACATGGATAGATAACTAATGTTAGAAGTAACATCTCATAATTTCCTTACATAGTAATGTTAGACGTAACATCCTATACATAGCTGAAACAACCAATAAGCAGAATGTTACTTTTATTTATCAGTATTTTATGATTTTCCCATATGAACATTGTCCTCAACGAGAACATGAAGTGCTCAAATCAAGCTCAGATTTGTTGAGGTTTTTGAACTCTTAAATTTTTTCATTTTGATTGTATGTCTGGAGAAACCATAATCTTGAGATATGGATGCTCAAGAGTTTTTGTTTGTGACCTGAATAGACTACGATATTGAAATCTCACTTCTATATATTACTGAAGTTTATTATGAGACTCAATTTAAATTTATCTTTCAATTGTGATAAACAAGCCAGTTTTTACTCATTCCATTTCTTTTTGATGAAAACGTATCCCATGCAAATGCTGGCTTCCTTTGTCAGTTTGTAATCTTGTTGCTGGATGCCCCAGATACTGATGAAAACAGAACAAGGGATGAAGCTGCCAAATCCAATTGTTCCAAGAATGATGTGAAAGATATTCCAAGACCTGGTCCAAGTACTCCAGTAGATAACAGGAAAGTTAACTTGGTTGATTGGAGAGTGCTGGAACTTGCTTCTCCAAATTCTCCTATGGATGAGAACAGATCTGGGGAAGTAAACATGGAGGCTTCCATAACACAAGATGATATTATACGGGCTGGTGGCTTTGGAGCTAGAGATGATATAGGTAGCTTTCTTCCTGTTGCAAGTGATTCAACTGACTTTGAAGCAACAATCCTTGATGCTAGAAACTATGAAGAGCCTCAGGGAGAAATACACAGACCAGGCCTTGGCTGGACAGAAGCAACAGAAAGGAAGTAGCTCTTTTGTTAATCCTTGAGACCTAGTTGCCATGGACAGTCTTTTTCAGGTGTTTATGGCCTCTGACATGTTGTGGTATGCTTAACATGTAACTCTGTGGTTTGGATAAATTATTAATTTCATGTTTCTGTATGCATGATTTGGCATGAATGTGTTAGAAACAGATGCTTTCGCCTTGCTCGAAGAAATAAAAGAAATTTAATTTCATGATATGTTTAAAATCATCCTGACTTAATACTAGAAGCCCTCTCTACAGAATTACCTCCTTAAAATCTTCATGTTTTTAACAAAAAAGTTATGTAGCCTGCTGACTCTTGCTCTCTATTATGCTGACGATTGTCATGGAAACCCAACTTTCTATCAGAGCTTGTAATATTAGTAATTTACAGTCGTGGGCATTTATGGGTCCATATTTGCCTTAAGGAACCTTTTCCTGATATTTATCTTGAACGAGAGGCCAGCATCATGTGGATGCTATTTCCTCCTGAAGATTCGTTGGCCAGGAGCTAGGATTGCCATTGGGTCATAAGTTGATTTCCTTAGTACAAAAACTTCCCACTTCGGACCAAAATGAGTTTGCCATTCTTCCTGGGTGCTGTAATGAGGCAAATATTGCTTGGCCCCAAGACTAGTCGAGGAACAGAAACCTAGAATTCTTTGGTTTTGAGCTAAAATGTGAAACAAGCCATCTCGTCCTGTGGAAGATGGCATTGCAGAGGATAAGAACGCCACTAGGTAGAAAGTATCTTCTTCTGGGGTGATTAAGGATGTTCGGTTATCCCACCTGCAATGTGAAGGAACAATCAGGTCGATAACATAGAATTTGAAATTCGTGAGGGAATTTAATAGGTTTTTCTCTTTTTAGGTATGACAGTACTTGGACTTATTGACCGGATAGATGAGGATGGGACCATTGCTGCTGTCTGTAAGAATATTTCCAAAGACCTCTTGAGCAAATTCAAAAATTTTGTTTTTTGGGATTAGAAGATTCAGCCATGGGTGAGGAATGTCCCATAAACCTTTTGCTCGGAGTTTGATTTCAGACAGGTGGACTCTGTCCAGGAATTCCACATAAGAAACTTCTGACAGAAAGAGTGTGGATGGAATATAACTCAGTTCTGACAATAGGCTCTCAGTTTCCTGCATGAGAGAAAACAAGGTTAGGAGCAAGGGCGCATCAATAAAGTGAAATCTATGTTGGGCTCCTGAGAAGTGTTTTGCTGTGTTCTCTTCGCAAGTCTTACCTGATTCATCGCATCAGACTCGTTTGGGTTGAAGTATTTGGCAATTTCCAGACAGTAAAGAGTTTTTCCTTCTGAAATAAATTGACTGGCTTGAAGAGGGTCTTTTGGCTTGAAGGAGGATCTCCAGTTGTTGAGAAGACCAGTTCTGTTTATTATTACAAGCCCTTCGATGTAGTCGAAGGAATTCTTGGATATTAAATGTTCTTGGTCACTGGAAAATTTAGAGAATTCGTCATATAGTGCTCTGATCCATTTCACCTGTCAAAAGCAATAAATTACGTTCTGGATATTTCTTGTGACATTATACGACTGCCTAGAGATGCTGAACGTAATTTTTACCATCTTTGGTGCCGGTTCAAGAGATATTCTCGCTCTAGTGATGATACCAAACTGCCCAAGTCCTCCAAGAACACCATAAAAGAGATCCGCGTTCTTATTCTCTGAACAGGTAACTGCTTCTCCCTTGCCTGCACCCAGAGCATCATGTTAGATTCAGTTATGCGTTTCTCAGCTTTAAATAATTCAATCACAATTTCAAGTTAGCTAGACTGGCTGTGAATTTCATTATTCTTTAGGGTGCATTCTTTCCATGCTACTTTTTCTCTAGGCTAAATGTAATCGAAAATCTAAACTTAATTCCAGCTACTTGTGTGGCGGGGTAAAGTTGTGCTTGTATAAAAATTTAAGTAATAATATCACAGGATTATTCTCCCTGTCATGCTGAAGTGACTATTTCTATATCTTGTACTGTGATCTTGGGCCAACCTTGTCTGAAAATTTATGCATTGCGGAATCCGGGCATGTGTAAACATACCTGTGACAACCTCCAATTGGTAAATGTTGTTAATCTGTGGTCCATGTTTGAATGCCTGTCCACTAATTCCGGCATTTGATAAGGTGCCTCCAACGGTGAGATGAAGGTAGTCCGTCCAAGACTTTGGTGCAAGCCCGTATTTAAGAGTCTCATGTAGAATATTAATCCACAACTCACTACCTGATGCATCCACATAAGGCAGCTCTCCGGTGTGAACTTGCATCTCTGGTCCCTGAAGTGATTCCATGTTGATTACTATACCTTGATGAGCTTGTGCCTGACCTTGAAGGGAGTGACTGTGGCCTCTAGCAGCAACGGTTAGCTGCGAAGTGGAACCCATTTTGAAAATATGCTTTATAGTGTTGGAAATATCAGAAACTGATTTTGGATGTAGAACTGCCGATGGTAGGAAATGATACATGTTGCCAAAGTCCTTGGCTGCGTAGTCGATATTGTCAAAGCTGAAGTAGCCATCTAGCTTTAGTGTTTCCAATGAAGAGATGTTGGAGGAGCTCTTATATGGAATCACACTTGGGCTGACAGAAGATTGGTTGGAACAAAGATTGATTTTATCTGGTATTGAGTAAAAGAAAAGGATCATAATAAATACAAGGAATAGAAGGTTGTTCTGTCTTCTAGAAGCAGAAGATGGTGATCCCATTTGTTCTGTGCGAGAAAGGGAAGGAAGGAGAGAGATTGTGTATGTTGCTACCTGTGAGAAATAGCAGAAGGAGAGGTGCAGAAGAGCTTATGGAAATGAAAGGTGGAGAAGACAATTTAAAGGGAAGGTTTGGGCGGCACAGTCAAAATAGAGCCAGATATTCAGGGATAACCCCCCGTATATGAACTGTCCAAACTTTGTCTTAGATGTGTGTTCAGGAATATTTTCTTAGGCTCCCCTTTTTGGCTTCCAAAGGGAGTCGTAGATAGAAGTCACAAGAAAGTGAAAAAAAAGCTTCTCTAAATGCTTGCCATTTTCCAGTCTCACAACCGCAATTTCCACTTTCCTCCTCTCTAATCCTTTTAGTGATACGCTATCACTACTTAGAACAATGATGCTTTCTTCCTACCTCAATACGTCAAGCTGATTCTCTATCATCCACTGTCTTTCCTTGAACTTTTTTTTTCTTGTGCTCAAGCAATTCAATGAGTTGTGTTCTCATTTTTGTCAGATTAGGATTGAATTCCTGGCATCGACGGGCCGGCCCCTACTAGGTTGTATCCTGTAAGAGCTAAGTGGTCAAATATGGGTCCATGGTCACGTGATGTTCATGAGCTGCTGCTTGCTGATAAACTTTTTTGGCAGTGCAGGGTTCTAGGATCCAAACCAGCGTTGTTTTGAACATTTGGTGAAATCAATGTCTTTAAGACAAAGCATATGTAACAAAAATGGTTGCTCTCTTGAGTACGGCCAGCCTGTTACATATGAAATCCAAACGGCAATTTACCATGTTCTTGTGGGGGCATTATTGATTAAAAAAAAAAAAACACAACATTAACGTTGGTTTAGGTGGTCTTGGTGTCCTTCGAATTTAATCTTAAATCATATGTTCTTATTTTTTTCCAAAATTTCCGGTGTCTTGATGAGACATGACCCAAATTTGAAATGCAATTATATGACTGTCCGGTGGCTTCTTTTTCCTTCCCAGTAAGCTTCACCAAAATAGTTGAAATTGTGGTACTTAATTTGAATTTAAACTTCATTTATGGGTTCTTTCCCCTTGAATCTTTATGAGGAAGAACCCCATTTTTTGTATTGCATTTGTATCATTTTGTCAGTATTTGTTTTGAGCCAGCTTCACCATACTACACTCTTGGTGAGCATGGATATTGAGGTTTCTACCTTAAAATGAACACCAGCAGATCAAGATGCATTAGTTTAGGGATTCTTCTCTTGATTGAATACTTATATAGGGTTCTAAATGTTAACTATAGATGCACATGATGGTGTCTATGAATTTTTTTTTTGTTTGTTTGTTTTGTTTTTATGATGATTTGAGGAAAAAGGTGGGACTATCACTATCACTTAGGTCAGGCAGTAAGGTATTTCACCAATTACATTGAAAGTAAGTGTCTTGTCCTGGGCTATATATGATTTTGTTTGCTCTCTATTCACCTCACCTCTTTCCCTTTCTCCCCTCCCTGCCATGGGAGGCCAATTTAAGGTCAGACACCAGTCAAGCTTCGTGTGCTCGCTGGGGTGTTGTGGGTCACAGAGTACTGTCTTCATAGCTGGGCGTGTAGGGGCCTGGGGGGTTCGTAGTTCTGTGTGGATAAATGCAGAGGAAAGGGGAGAAAGTGTGAACTTGAGGGTGACAGTTTGAATGCGGGAAACACCAAAAAGGTCAACCTAGCTATAAAGCTAGCTTAGGTTGGAGTCTTGGATCCCAGCACTGGGGCGACATCCCTAGCTAGAATGGTTCCCATCTCTTAATATTTGTATATTTATTTCCTTTTGTGCCCAACAAACTACTATTATTGAAGTTATTGCTCCATTTACTTCTCCTATTGACGACCTAATAAGCATCCATTTGAATTCAGCAGCTCTTTTGGAGAGAAAAAACAGATGCTTGTCACCAATATCATTCGTGCAAAAGATGAAATATATATTCATAGCCTCCATGCTTGACTACCTATCATTTCTTGTTTGTCTTGGTAAGTGCTTGTTGCCCAATTATTGCTGTTAGTGATTACAACTTGGTGTAGTAAGTAAATATAATTCTTCTTCCCTCTGAAAGCATTTCCTAGGGTGACTTGCAAATTGGTTGTAATTCCACCCTTCACACTACGTGCGTCTTGCCTTCCAATATTTCCCTCGTTAATTTGCATCTTTTTCCCTGATTTGTTTTCTTTTATTTCAGTTTCCAGTTGTTCTGTAAAGAGCTAGTCTCTCTCTGTGTATATATATATATAGCTAGGACATGGATCATGAAGCTACAATTTCATCGCAAGATATATGTGTTTATCGCATGTATGAAACCATGAATAACCAATATCCGTACATATTACGTGTATCAGTAGGTATTAACATGGATGATTAAGCCCATAATTTTGATGAGCAGTGATTTCCATTTTTGCAGCGGTTTGGAAGCAATGCATACTTGTTTCTCTACCTTTTTATAACATTAATTTAAAGTGTAATTTATTAAAATAGAGACGAGAGAAAGTAAAATTTAGTTTTTGTAATTATATCTTGATTTTATTGTATATATAATATTCATGCAAATATATAATGGCTTCATAATTAATATCTAAGAGCCGATCGAACATCATGAAAAGGGTAATATATATAAATTTGTTTAGAAGTGGAAATAATTCAATATGTAGTACAATAACATGTGCATGGAACCAGTTAGGTCAAAAACCTTGTTTTGTAACTATCTTTTTGGTCTTTTATTTTCTGTGTCCAGTACTGCTGCACTCAATGCATATATACAAACACTGGCTGTCCATGGAAATGTCATCATATATAAAAGGTGAAACATTTCTCTTCAAAAGTAGAAATAATGCCAACAAAGGTGGAACAATAACAAGTGCCCGCCCCAGATTTAGTTGTACTTAAAATTTACTTTACCATTTTTTTTCACTCTCCTTCTCAATTCATTATAAATCTAGGGTCTAAATATTCCTTAATTAGTATTTTTTAATTAGTCTTTATGTCACAATATTTGAGTTCCTTTTATGATGTGAATATATTATATTCTCCGTAAAGAGTTTCGCTGACCCACCATCTCCTTTACTGTTTATTTTGAATATTTAAAAAGCTTTTTTTTTAATTTGTTCTCAAATATATTTTTATTAATCATTCATGTGATCTATGAAGTAATTGAGTTAACTAGATATAACTTTTTATTTACTATTTAATTTTAAACCCGGATTGGATTAGATAAGAAGTTGAATTAGAAAATTTTAAGATTGACGTTTTGGTTTTCATGGTTGAACAATTTTTTATTACATTTATTTATTTTTTCTGTAGTGTAGTATAGTGTGTGTGAGTATATAAACACACACCGAGAGTGATTGGAAGATTACGGAATTAATTTCTCATTTAATAATCTATTCTAGGTGGTGCATCTTTCTCTTCCTGTTTCGGGCATTTTCATTTCCCACTTCTTTGACCTTCTTAACAAGGTTAGAATTTCTTACTTAATCAGTGAATCTCGTGCGCATCGATCATTGATGACCAGAGAATTTCTTCCTAATTCTCTAAGCTGTCAAGATCTGCCACTAATTAGGATCATGCAAGTGGGGTTTTTAATTCACTGTTAGAAATAAGTGTAGAGAAAGCAGCTAGTGCATGTGCTCATTGAATTTGCTGTGTCATCAAACAAGGTAAGAACAGATTATCGACAGGACAGATATTC
This sequence comes from Populus trichocarpa, assembly GCF_000002775.5. Classification (NCBI taxonomy): domain Eukaryota; kingdom Viridiplantae; phylum Streptophyta; class Magnoliopsida; order Malpighiales; family Salicaceae; genus Populus; species Populus trichocarpa. Next base: position 3,286,784 of record NC_037290.2, read on the forward strand.
TTCGTCCATACATGTAATCCATATAGGCTAGATCTAGGGTACCTAGCACCAAAGTACTAATGCAGGTGTCCTAGATTAACAGAAGAAGATGTCATTAGTTTTGTTCTTTCTTAATAAAGTATAAATTCAACTAGGTTTTGTGTCTCTAATTAGTTCCATGGTGTAATGATGAGGCACGGCACACCATTAATCCATAGCTTCTCCAAGTAGAGCCAAAAGTAGTCATCAATTTTGTGATCGTGGCATAAATTTTGTTGCTCACCATACAGGAGAAAAAATGCTAAAACATTCTCAAGTTCTATGATTTGGTCTGAAAATTTACACTGACGATATGATCAGCACATAAAATGAAATACAAAGCAATCAATTTTGACACCTAAACGAGAAATGATTTGAGTGTTGATCAAATGCTCTCTGATAGGAGACCGACCACTATAATAGAGAGACCAAGTTAGGCCAAGCATGTTAAAATAATATCAGAAAACACTTTATGTTAAGAGGTGGGGCGCGCACTCGTATATTCATGATTTTTTTTAATGATATTGATGGTATCATAATCGATTGATGTAATTTCCGGGATTTATTTTTATTTATCTTTCTTCCTTCTCTCATCTCTATACTTATTTAATATTTTTATTCTGAATATCACAAGTTATAGTAAAAATCATGACATTTAAAAAACTATTTTATTTTATCAAAAAATTTAATTATGTTATTTTTTCAATAGTTTTTTAAAAAATATACTAAAAACCAAATAGACCAGTAAAGGAGTGGCTAGGGTGTGAGGTCACCCAAAAACACGTTGGGAAACCAGGAAGAGGGTTAGAAAAAAATTACCCTAAGTCTGACCATGCTACCAACAATCCTGCGTCCGTCCTCCTCATGCATGTCCATTTTGTCTTGTCCCTGTTACTATCTCTGTTTCTGTGGTGCCTAATAAGCTGTCCCCATTGTCAGTGTTTCAGTGACCTTGGAAACATAGTGAGGAACTCGTGGTGCTCAAGCTAAGATCGTAGCTAGCCATAGTAGCCTCGTTGTCGACACTCCAATTGCTTCCCTGGTAAAATATGGAGAGCAGAATGATGAGGTTACAGGCAATGTGGCAACATTTCAGTGGTTACAAGAGCTCTAACGACAGTTTCCCTATCGACTGGGTGTCGAATCCTCCTCCATGCAATCTGCCGTCTACTGTACTGTCTTTGTCGATAAAAGTGAAAACTCATTCTGCTGAACGTTGAGGAAGACACACAGTACAATATTATATTAATTAGTTTTTTTTTCTTGTATAGCTCAAGGAAAATCTTCTTTTCTTTCTTAATAAAGACTCCTAGTTTTAATGCTCGGTAAACATCACCTGATCTAAAGCCATGATTATCCTGGTAGAGTGGATGTGATTTGCGAAAAGAGGATATTAAGAAAATTAACTACTACTCCCAATGGATGGCGCCGTGTTAATCGTCTTCAGCAACCTGTTCAAATGATGAAGGTGTCCAGAAATCGGGACTGCTGATAATTAAACAACTTCTTGTCAAGAACAATAAAACTTCTAAACTAAAACAGGAAAAATTAAGAAACTGTCATTGCCCAAGATCTATAGCTATCTACGTACAAATTCTTAGCTAGCCATGGAAAGCAACATGCAAATTATTGTCGTATCACTAACAGTGCCAACCATATTCAATGGTATCTCTTTCCCTTTGGAATTTGGACATCTTTTAACTTTTCTTCAAATTCAAAATGGAACATCTTCAGTCAAATAATTAAACATTTCAATTAGTTGCAATTTGTCAGCAAAATTATGCTTGTGATAATTAAGGGACAGAAGTGAAGGAGATAGGACATCGTTGCGTTGAATACCTTTGACAGAGGATAACCTGCACTGAGCAAGGCATGGTGAAGGGAACACATTCAGGTGGTTGGGTTCCACTACTAGATTCATTGCATAGCAAAGGTTACAAAAGAGTTAAAACCCATAGCTGATTGCTGCCACGTATTATATACTTGACCATCCCACTTGCTAGAAACTGATGCAAATGAAAATGCCACCGAGATAATTCATGTGATATCAGCAAATTCAACACATCAATTCCATAATTGTAACTGTTTGAGGACTTCCCTGGAAAAGAAGAAGAAGAAGGATTATCATTAATGATGATCAGCCGCGAAAGAAAGAGTTCTGGATATCGGAAAAAGGAAATTAATTTCCTTTTCAAAAATATAAATCTTTCAAATAATTTTGATTATATAATGGTTGGATACGTATTAAAAGCAATATTGATTGGGAATATATATGAGATTAAGAGAGGATCCTTGGCTTAAAAAATGACAGATATTCTCGTAACTAAGCAATAATATTTTTATCTAGCTCTTAAAACTCTGGACAAAAGAACAAGGAGCTAGCCTAGGCACCATCGATCTGTCTCTCTCGTCCTCTCCCTCGCTGTGTTTTTCTTAGAGGAGTGCCAGACCCCAATTATTATTTTTCCAGCTTTATCGTCCGTCTTCAACTAAACTTCATGACATCGTTTTAGGGATCTAATTAATTTGGCAAAACCCTGATAACCCAATCAAGTTTTAGTAATTTAATTAATCTAGTTAAACTCATTGCAAACCTAGTCGGATAAACATTAAAGATTAAAAAATACATTGTTTTAATAAAAATATTTTATTTATAATTTACATGCATATTTCGATGACATAATAACCTAGTATTTTTTTAGATCAATTCATGATCAAATCCGACAAATAGACAGATGTTCCACATTATAAGCAAGTTAAATGACTTCTAAATTGAGCGTGTTTGGGAGTGATTGCAGTTGCGGTTGCTTTTTAAAGTGTTTTTCATTTAGAAATGTATTAAAATAATGTTTTTTTATTTTTTAAAAATTATTTTTGACATCAGTATATCAAAATGATATGAAAACACCAAAACAATAATAATTTGAAGTAAAGAAAAAACAAATTTAAATTTTTTCAAAAGCGTTTTTGAAATATAAAAACAAATATAATCATAATGAATCTAAAATATCTGAAAGAAAAAAGGAAAAAAAGAGAAGAAAGAAACGCGAGAGGAGATCAAAACCACGCACACTCCAAGAAATTTCCATTTGAAAGCTAAAGATCATGGGCACCATCCCAACCAGAATCTCATTGAAGTTTAGAAAGCTCAACTTCTACGATTTTGTGTCAATGAATCAAATAATGATAAGAGCAAATGATCACCAAATATGAAATATAGGGAGCAATTACTTGATGGTGTGTGGACGTGAACGCAAACTTGAATTTATACCACGAATGAACTGAATCAAAAGATTAAAAAAAAAAAAAAAGAGTTTAAGTTTCAAACAAAGTAATGAATGCTCTTTTTTACACAATAAGTAATGGAGGTTAGATTGAAGAGTGGTTTAAATTATTTTTTTTTAAATTTTAAAAGATATTTCACTGTTATATATCAAGTTTTAAAGAAGTAAGAAAAAATCATGATTTAATTTATAGACCTAACTTGACTCAATAAACTTGCTTCATTTAATTATATAATAAAAACAACCATAATAAATCAATCAAATAATAATAATAATAATAATAATAATAATTATTATTATGATTACCTGCAACAACAAAAAAAAAAACACTTACCAATATTTTAAAAATATTTCTATGATCTTACTTAATAACAAAATAAAAAATTAATAAAATAATATCTAAAATATATTTTCAATTCCTCCAAGAATAATAAAGGGATAATAATCAACAAAATATTAAAGAATAAAAATAAAAAAACATTCAATTTAAAAAAGACAAAAAAAAAACAACCAAAGTCAACTTATGTTAACTTGCTAAACTTATGACCTGTGTTATGAAAATGAGATAACCTCGTAGAAAGAAAATTAAAAAAAATCATGAAGCCCAATTCCTTATCAATCCAGTGTTGAAATTGAAAAAAAAAAAAAAACAAAGTCAACTCGGGTTAACCTACCAAACTCGTGACCGGGTCAGGAGACTGGATAACCCCATAGAAACAAATTAAAAAAAATAAATCATAAAGCCTAATTCCCAACCAACTCAATGTAGAAGAATAAAATAAATAAATCAATTAACAAAAAAGACAAAAAAAAAAAACCTAGTAAATTTGGGTATCATACCAAACCCTACAACTCGAGTCATGAGAATTGAATAACTTAATAGAAAAAAATTAAAAACAATTAAAAATCCAAATTTCAAAACAACTTAATGTTGAATGATAAAATTGAAAAAAATGATAAAAAAAATTCTCAAGTTAACTCACTAAACCTACGAACTAGGTCATAAGACTATAATTATCTCAAAGAAAAGAAATAAAAAAATAATCATGAATCCTAATTCACAACTAACATGATGTAGAAAGATGAAATAAATAAAAATTAATTAAAAAAACCCAAGGTAAAAAAGTCTAAAGTCAACTCGGGTTAACTTTCCAAACTCATGACCTGGGTGAACCCATGAAACTTGTGACTCGGTTCATGAAACTGAGATAACCTCATAGACAGAAAATAAAAAAATTTAAAGCTCAATTTTCAACTAACTCGATACAGAAGGATGAAATAAAAAAAATAAAAAAGGACCCAAGGAAAAAAGTCCAAAGTTAACTCGGATTAACTTTCTAAACTTATGATCCAGGACATGAGATTGTAATTACCTCATAAAAGACAAATAAAAAAAATCACGAAATTCAATTCCAACCAACCCAACATTGAATGATGAAATTTTAAAAAAAAAATTAAAAAATACCTAAAATAAAATAAATAGCAATAAAAAAATAAATATCAAATTTCATATAAAAACAAAATGACAGGTAACCTTGTTGTTTTAAAGAGAGAGAGAGAGCACTCAGAAATCGAGAAGGACAAAAAAAAAAAAAAAAAGAGAGTACAAAAAAAAAAAAAGGTAGCTAGAGGCCCATCGTGGCTCTTCCGTCAACATGCCTTGCTTGCCACACAAACCCTCACCAAGTTGTTTCTAACGCCACTAAGGGAGGCAAGATTCTAAGACTAGAGGAAGCTGCAAGTGCTGCCACAATAACTTCTCTCACGTGATGATGTGTGTGATACAACACCAATCAATTTTCTTACCTTTTCATTTTAGTTCTTGATCTTGCAAAACTAGATTTGTTTCAGTTTCAAAATTAATATGTGAAGCATTAATTGTTTTAAATTAGTAAAATTTAATTTATTTTTATCAAATTAAGCATTACTTAAACCTTATAATTTCTTATTGACATTGCAAGATCCTCATATCCAGGCTACTAAAACAAACCATTGATTCAATTCTAAATAAATTCAATATGGATTAATCAGATTAAAAAAAATGATAAGAAAAATTCAAAGGACTAAAACAAAAAAAAAAAGAAGTTGGAAATATTCTCAATTCATATTCAATTAAGTACATGATGCTAGCAAAATAATAATAATAATAATAATAGTTGAAGCTTAAATATTTCTTAAGCTAGAAAATCTTCTCAAAACTCTAATTATTTTAAATTAATAAAATAATATTTTATTTTACCAAACTAAATATTAATTAAGTAACAAATTTCTTTTTTAATATCATAAAATCCTTATATAAAAACAACCAAAATAAATCATCGAATATAATTTTAAATCAACACACAATTAAAGTACCAAATACAAAGAAGTCGAGCAATGGAAATTAAAAAAACTAAGAACTAAAAAACAAAATAAAATTCACTATAAAACACTATTACAATCCTTGAAGATCTCTCTGCTATAATAAATTCACTCGTTCATTTAGCTTTTGTAATTAACAAATAATTTAATGTAATTTTATTTTATTTTATTTAGTTTACTAGGTTTTATGAACAAAAAGATAACAACAGTACAGAACGGCATACCCGCTTTTTTTTTCTCTGAAAAATAAACGAATAATTTTTTTTAATAAACAATAGTAGCAAGCACTGGTTAAAATCTGAACCAAATCAAAGAGACTGGTAAACCCTAAAACCCTAACAAAGGGGCGAAAATGGCACTTTCAATTCGTTTCAATTCTCTGGCAAGATTTCGCCTTTGCACTCTCTCTCAGGTACCCTCACTTCCTATTTCTTTTTTCAATCTTAAAGATTGTAGCTTTATTTGTTTATCACAAGAATGAATTCAATCATATATACTCATGATTTTGTTCAATATCAATGAATTTGCTTTCTTTTACTAATTGAATGTGTTTTCTGAACTGGGTTTTTATTATAATCATTTATATTTTGCTGGTGACAATTTTTTTTTTTAGCAGAATGGAAGAAGACATGCGGTTACATTTATTGGAAGGAATGATCACACTCTTTCTTCTGTAGGTAATCAGCTTTTTTTTTTTTTGCTAATTTCTATTATCTATAAATTCACATGCAGAAATGAATGCGGAAATTATTTGGCTGGAGTTGTGTGAATGATTTGGGTGAAGTTTGAAAATTTAAGAATGATTTCGTACTGCTTGGTGAAGTTTCAGATTTTGAACCTGATGAACTCCATGATGAGGGTGAAGCGAAACAGAAAGATAATGCGCTTCGTTTGGCTCTCACGCAGCTTGCTGGTGAATTTGGTAGAGAGTCTATGCTGTCATTGCAGCGGTTTTTCAGCTCACGAAGAGCTTCTATTATATCAACAGGCTCGTTGAAGCTTGATCTTGCACTTGGAATTGGTGGATTACCGAAGGTGATTGGGTTATATATAATTAGATGTTTGTCTACCATGTTTGTTCAATCTTATATTCTTTGGATTGTCATAAAGGTTTATGCATTCTATTCCTTTGCTGTGTCAGTTGCTTTTGGGACTTGTTAGTTATTCTTTGATATATGACTCTTACTTCTATGTGGGGGCCATGGTGATGAATCGCTAAGGAACTTAATTATGGCATGCTTATCAGTGCTGAACTCGTGATTGTTTGGATGGAAACTGCAGTTGTGAAAATAAATGAAGCTACACATTTAGCATTTGTGCATCAATAATGTCTTTTTTGATTGTGAACCTTTTAGTTTATCCATGAATTTTGAAAAATCATCAGGACAACGTTGCTTAGAAATCTGCCTTGCACTCTGCAGGGAAGAATGGTTGAAATCTATGGGCAAGAAGCTTCTGGCAAGACAACTATTGCACTTCACATTATCAAGGAAGCTCAAAAGCTTGGAGGTGTGTGCTACTAGATTTTTCATGCTTTCTGTTTTACATTTCATGAAAGTAGGCATGCATGACCTTAACAAGGAAATCAGGTTCTATTTTTAATTGATTATTGCAGTTTGAATATCAGACATGTAACATAACATAGATTACAAGAACTTCAGATTGATTTTAATTGGAGCACCACATAGCAAAATCCATGCTAAATATTTATAGGTTTTGGAACTTTGATATGATTACTTGAGATTTCATTAACCAATTTCAGTTATTAATCCTTGTTAAGAAAGAAAACCGGTCCTTATATTAAGTCATCTTGTATCTCTCCATTTCACACACTTTTTCCTTGTTGCCTGTTATTTAATGATCACTGGATTCATTACCTTTGTTCCACTTGGCATAGCCTGTCACCTGTATTTATTTGTAATTTGTAGCATTTTCTTTTTCCAGCAAGGCTCTTTAGGAAGGCATAGAGTGACCTTTTTGTCCTTGTCTTTTATTCCCAGCACACAGGAAACGATAGAACTGTTCCATATTTTTGTTTTATATAGGAATCACTGGATTCCACTTTCCTTTTTCTTGCAACTGTGCAACGCACTGTGCATGTAATAACTTGATATAGGTTTATATTGGTTTCAAGTTTTTGTTGGGGATTTTTCATAGTCTGCTGTTAACTTTATCCATGAAAATCTTCAAGTTTGTGTAGAGGGATTTTATAATCTGCTCACTTAGTTTTATCAGAAAGATTAGTTGATGCTACAGTATGCCAAATTACCTGAATCTTACAGTCAACCCGTAATCCTTTTTTCTTCCTTTTCTGAAACTTTTGCTGAAACATTTTCTTAATTACACCGCTGTTTACTGAAAATGTTCTTTTGTGCCAAAATAAATAACTTCAGAGTTTATCTGTGTGATATATGATTACACACCCACACCTAAACTCAAACGAAGCACATGAATAGATAGATATAGTTTCCTTCTGCATATAATACGCACCACACACTCCCACCACACCCAAACACATGGATGGATAGATATAGAGATATATAATTGCAGAAAAGGGATAAGATATATTTATGCTTAGGTGATCTGATCCTGCTCGTTTACTTACCACCACCTCCTATAGACTTAAATTGGACAAGCAATAAGCAAATACTCTTTTTCATTATCTTTGGTCGTGGCAGTCTGACAAAGGATGACCAAATAAAAGAGGCAAACTTCTTTGCACGCAAAAATTAGTTATGCATATTGCTGTCATACACCAGAAGCTAGCAATATTCTTAGTACTGAAAAATTGGTACGAAGATTCTTTATTTCTAATGATATTTGGCAACTTATTACTAATTTTTATTTTGTTATGTTCTTCTGACCTGTATTTGTCCTTTTTGAGATGCGTTTTTTTACCCATGTGGCTAAAATAATTATATCCTCTTTAAATCTGGACCATAAAAAGTGTAGGATCATCTTTGCTCATTGAATTGTCTTTTTGTCAGGATATTGTGCATTTCTTGATGTAGAGAATGCAATGGATCATTCACTTGCTAAATCAATGGGCGTAAACACAGAAAATCTTCTTATTTCACGTCCAGATTGTGCTGAAAATTTGCTCAGTGTAGTCAACACTCTGACTAAAAGCGGGTCTGTAGATGTGATCGTGGTTGATAGTGTAAGTAATTAATTCTCAAGAGGACAGCTACACCCACATATCTGCGTGTCCATAACCTTGTCCTGTTATCAATGATTATTATAACCTTTTTTGTGGTGGTTTGATTCTTTATAAATTACACTCATAGATTTAGAGTATCCTTCTTTTGCGATCTTATCTCATTCATCATGCTTAATGCTGATCCATGCATTTTGTTTGCAGGTTGCCGCCCTTGTTCCTCAACGTGAGATTGATACTGTGGTGGGAGGCTCCTTTGAAGATATACAATCACGATTAATGACCCAAGCACTTAGGAAGATCAATTATTCATTGTGCCAATCTCGAACTCTTATTATTTTTCTTAATCAGGTTGAGTTCTAGACTTGTAGTTATATTTCAAATATTTTGTATGGAAGCTGTAAACAGTAACTTATGGAGAAAATAATATTCACCTGTGGTGAATATTATTTTCCAGGTTAGAACAAGTTTAAAATCAGGACGTGCAGAAGAGGTCACCTGTGGTGGAAATGCCTTGAAATTCTATTCGGCAGTACGTTTGAGAATGATCAGAACAGGACTGCTCAAGACTGGGGACAAGGTATATTCTTTAGTGCAATTGCTAACAATTAAGCTGAATAAATTATAATGGTCAGGTTCCTCAGAGATGTGCTCTTTGCATAAAACCTAATGTGGATATTTGTTTGATTTTTGCTTGAAGTCTGGTGGGGAAGTTTCTAAGCTTTGTAGACAAGTGATAAATTTTTACATGGACAAATAAGATGTTCTTGGCCTATAATGGTCTCAGATTCTGCTTGAATTACCGTACTTTCAGTCATATTTATCCTTGATCTTGTTTATGTTAATTGATTAATCTGTGCTCCTTGCTTTAATTTCTTTCTTCTTTTCTTTTCTAATTTACCTCTTGTCAGATCATTGCTCATTCTTAAGCTTTTTAACAATCAAAGCTTTTGTTGTTAGTTTTCTTGAACTGATTGATTTTGGGTATTTCATGTTCTTGTTGCTGTTTTATTTTGTTAAATAATGCAATGTATTCAGGTTACTGGTCTTGGGGTGTGTGCACAAGTCGTGAAAAATAAATTGGCTCCTGCTATGACAAAAGCTGAAATTGGGATACAGTTTGGGAGAGGCTTTTGCTTTGAATCTGAAGTCTTGGAATTAGCTTGTGAGCAGAGTCTCATCAAGAAGGAAGGAAGTAGCTATGTTATTGGCAGAGAGGTATTTAGCAATGAACATGCAGCAGAACAGTATTTAATTGAAAATGAAGGGGTTCTTGATCAAATAGTTGCAAAATTAAGGGGAAAATTACTTCAAAGGAAGATGTGACCGTGGTAGACCCTTGAGAAAATGAATTGCTTAAAGGATGCAGCTAAAATCAAAACATAAGCGGTTCCAAATTGGTTACTATCTACAAAAACCGGAAAACTAGCCATCAAAGAATTTCAATCATCAGTGGCACTGGAGCTTTATTTGTGAGACAACTGTGCATTCACAGAAGCAATAGTATTGGATGATCTTTGCTGGTCGGGCAGATGAGATGGTCAACGATAGAAACCATTTCTCCGATAAGAGGCTGACAAGTTATTCTTGGAAGATTATGTAAGCCTAACTCCCCCAAAGCCTGTGTTCATCAATGCTTGTATCTCTCTTGCTTTCACTTACTGTGATTAGTTAAAGAATTAGTCAAGTGATTGCAACTAACTAGATTGCAATTTAAGACCAGCCATTCTTCCACTGCAAAGTTGTATAATAGTTATAGACTTTAATGTGATTTTCTCAGACATGCTTCTTGATTCAGTAGTCTGTACTAGCTTGTCTTTAACATACATCCGCATCCTGCACGAACAACAATGATTTACTCAATCATTTCTAATGTTAATGTAACATTTCATTAGTTTCATTAGTTTCGAGTCAGTTCATAGATTCCTCTTGCTTGAGCCTATCATGATTTGCGCTTGTCATCTAGTCTAGTCTTAGCCGCCATGACCCATTAATAGGTTAAATTCTGTTTTTGCTTAAGACTTTTTGTCAGAGTTTTAAAATCCGGACCAGCCCGGCGGGTCGACCCGGGACCCGGGCCTGGGACCGGTCCGGGTGGAGGTAAAAACCCGCTTGGAAGTTGGCCCGGTGAAACCCGGTCGATCTGGCTGGTCGACTCGGGACCCGGTCAAACCCGGGTGAGACCCGCTCTATTTTTTTTTTTAATATTAGCAGTCATTAAATGACGTCGTTTTGGCCTTTTAAAAGGCCAAAACACTGAAGAAGAATGAAGCAATATTGGGGATAGTTGCAAATCTAATTAATGAAAAAGAAAATCAGCTCTCTCTTTGAAACCCAGCTAAATGATTTTTGGTTTTCTTGAAGTCCTAAGATGTCAAGGAGAGATGGAAAACCAGAGACACGGAGAGAGTAACAATTGACTCTAATTTAGATCAAAAGAACCAGCGCCAGTTGCAAGATGCATTGTCTCTTGAGACCCTGTCTGGTCCGGATACTGCCAAGGTGAAGTCCGGTGGTGTGAGCAAAGAAACAGACAAGAAACCAAATGAACACGGCGAAGGAAGCAAGCATTCTTCTAAGCCAACTGAAGTGCCTTGGTCACGGTCCTTTTTTCAGGTTTTTTCTTTTTGAAGTAATTGTTGATATGTGGTTTTGTGGAATTTGTTCTGGTGTTTCATTGTTATTATCTAATGGATGTGAAATTTAGCGCGGTTGAGACAGTAAGTTCAAAAGCTAAGATATGCTTGGGTGCTTATGGAAATAGAAAATTTGAGTTTGTAGCCATTATAGGACTTAGTGGTTTGGGATTATTTCTATACTTTCCTGAAATGCTATTTATATTATACAGTGGTTGTCTTTGTAAATATTTATTTGCTTGAATCAAAACAGAGCAGTTCAACTTTTGCAGCAAAAAAAAAAGAGAGATTTTTTTGTGTGTTTATGTGTGTTTTTTTGTTTTGAGTTGATCCGGATCAATATCCATGACCTAATTACTTGATCGGATCGATGGTCGGATCAGATTTCAAAACTATAATATTGGGTGAAGGGATTTTATTAATTTGGTCAGAAAGAGAATCCGACACATACAAATGATGACGGGTCACGACTTGCAGGCAATTACCAACTTGAAGAGACATGTCATGTAGCTAGAATACACACATGTAACGAAGATTTTCTTGATGTAAGACTATGTAGCTTTGCGTTTTTTCCCCTTTCTTCTAAGAAAAAAAAATTGGAGAAAAAAACACATTCAATGGTGTGGATCATAAGCAATTCACTATACATAAATGACAATTTGGATGTTCACCATTGGATGTTATCTACATGACATCAACTAAAATTTTAAAAAGAATTCTGAGAGTTGATCCAACAATCAAGTTAATGGAATCGATGATAGACTATGCTAAGCTTTCAATCTAGTTTAAAAACAAATCTATTCTAACTTACTAGGTTGATTTATTATACCGAGCTGAGTTTAATAACTAACTATGCTAGTTCAATAAGAGATGAAGAAATTGTATTATAATATTTTTCCTTCTTCTTTTTCTTCCTACAGGCTTTCACGAGTCAACAAACTTTGTCTGCTGTCAATACTGACATCAGGAAATTTGGAAGATGAATTAGATGGTATGGCACGTCATGTAGATTGGAACCACCTCATTTTGCACCAAAAAACGACCAAGATGAAAAAAAGTCTCTCTCAAGCCCCTGGGTTTCTAGAAATGCTCTAATACACTCGCTACTTACAGCACTGCACAGCTAGGGAAGGCAAAGAAAACTCATAGAAGCTTGGTGTACGAGAGCTTGTTCCTGGTGTAGCCATGCAAGGATGGAAAATTGGTTTGGAAATTCTAGCTTTGGTACAGGGGTATGAAGTTATATGAACAAACTAAATATCCCATTTGGAACTAGATGATTATGAACTGTAGACTTTTATTAGGTTAGAGTCGGAAATTTTACAAGCTTCTAGCTGGTAACTCGAGGAAAAAAATTAACCTTCAAATGGGCCCACACAGAAGAAAATATAAAAGAAACTATTTCTTTTCACACAAGATTAAAGAGTACCTAAGCTTTAACAATCCCAGGTTAATTATTACAGTATCAATTTTATATGCTCCAAGTGATACCAAACCTAACAACATCTATAGTGTTATGCTTTCTTGTATAGAACAACCACACGAAGTCAAGAACATTGCCGTGTTGTGCAGGTAAGAAATTGTCAATTTTCCACATTTTACTCAAAGAAATGCTCTTAAATGATATTGCATGCTAGATGTCTAACAGCTTATAGTGGCTTTGAAGAATTTAGCTAGTAGAGGATGCGACTTATAAGACTGTTTATAAGGGCCCCAAAAGGAAAATTAAGAACTCTCAAGACTTTTCATGCATACGGAGAAGGTCCCAAACGACAAGCTGTTAGATTTGCATTGAATGACTCGAGCAGTCAGCATTGACAATTTGTGGAAAATAACCATTGCGGAGTAGTCTACAAGTTGCGAATTTGGATTTATAGATTTGAAAGTTCTTAGCAAGACCATGTCTAATCTTTTTTAATAATATCTCAATTGATAGGAATTTGTTGTCATAGATGATGTAGAGCTTCTTTTCCTCTATAAAAAGGAAGGTAAGGAGTGGAGTTTGGCAAACAGAGCATCAATCTCTCTCTCTTTAATTTGTAGCTTATTTCAAGTATTACTGTTTCCTTGATAAAGCATGGCTGTATCACATCTAGCTGGCAAAAGCCCTGCCATGCTTTCCATGATGCTGCTCTTTGGGATATTATTAGCTAGCCTAGATACTGCAGGTAGATAGAATCATGTTTTGTGCACAGAAGAACCATGCTATTTACGTATTTTCTATCAAATATTTTAACCAGAGCTGCTTAACATGAGTGATTAACTGGTTACTTACTGATTACTTCGATATTGCAGGTGCCCAGATAGGTGTTTGCTATGGAATGCTTGGTAACTTACCACCACGACCAGAAGTCATAGCTCTCTACAACGAGAGAGGCATTCAAAGAATGCGGCTCTATGATCCAGATCAAGATGCTTTACGAGCCCTTGGAGGCACCAACATCGAGCTCATTCTTGGTATTCTAAATCCTGACCTTCAAGGGATTGCTTCTAGTCAAGACAATGCAAATGCATGGGTGCAAAACAATGTAAGAAACTTTGGCAATGTCAGGTTTCGATACATTGCGGTAGGAAATGAGGTTAAGCCCTCAGATTCATCAGCACAGTTTCTAGTCCCTGCCATGCAAAACATTCGCAATGCACTCGATTCAGCTGGGCTAGGAAGTATCAAAGTTTCAACCGCTATTGATCCTGAGGTCCTAACAGATGATTCCTTCCCTCCCTCAAAAGGCTCTTTCAGGGCAGAATATAGACCACTTCTCGATCCGATCATTCGCTTTTTAGTGGACAAGCAATCTCCATTACTCGTTAACTTGTATCCATACTTCACTTACTCAGGTGACACAGCAGGAAACATCCCCCTTGATTATGCTCTCTTCACAGCTCCATCATCACCAGTCTCTGATCCACCACTGAATTACCAAAACCTTTTTGATGCTATTCTTGACACTATTTACGCTGCTTTGGAGAAATCTGGTGGAGGTTCTTTGGACATTGTGGTATCAGAGAGCGGTTGGCCAACAGCTGGAGGGAAAGGAACATCAGTTGATAACGCAAGAACATATAACAACAACTTGGTTCAACATGTGAAGACAGGAAGTCCAAAAAGGCCTGGAAAGCCTATAGAAACCTATATTTTTGCCATGTTTGACGAGGTTAACAAAAGCCCAGAATTAGAGAAAAACTGGGGGCTATTTTTTCCAAATAAACAGCCAAAATACCAGATCGATCTCAACTAAAGAGTGCCAAGAAGTTGTGGCTACAGAATAATGATATTATAGGGCAGGAACACTCCAATTTGTATGGAGTATACTAAATAAGAAGATTGTAATCCACAGAAAAAGGTGAAAACTATGTTTACCTAAATTAATGTAATCTCCAATAATGCTTACAAGACTATTATATGTATATTTATGAAATCCCATGCAATATTAGGGTGATTGTCTCTTCAATTCTTCGTACATACATAAGGCACTAATTGATAATCATAATCCTGTTCATCTGGGGCAAGTGATGTTGCGGTAAACAGAAATGGATTAAAATTTATTTTTTATATAATTTCAGATTGTTTTACATGTTAATATAAAAAATAAAAAAATTAATTTAATTCATTTCTAAATAAAAAATACTCTAAAAATTAACCGCTACCACACTTATAAACACTCTCAAACTTTATTAGACAACTCATAACAGAACTTAGCTCATGAAGCAAAGATTAACTGGTCTTCTGGTGTATAAATCATGATTAATATCTAATCCCATTTTATAAATTAATTAAATTTTGGACTTTGATCAACGTTTATATATAAAATAACCTTCAGATCAGCACCCACCCGTTGGCTGAAGTTATAAGATGCAGAAGACTGAAACAATCTACAGTAACTATCACAGGATCATAAATATTCTCGTTTCCAGCAATTCAATTACGTTACACTTCATGTTCATGTTGACACATTGTCAGAGAAGGTTGCAACATTATGTCTTATCTTTTGGTGCTTAGAACATTTCAATTTAAGATAAGACTGCAAGAAAAGTAATTTGTCTTTGATTTACTCCAAAAATAATTTCGTTACATAAAATGCAATCTAGATGTATCCTAATTTAAATTTAAAAACAATTATTTTTTATAATCTAAAAAGCATAATTAATAAACTCGATCTGACCTTACAGGTTGATCCAGCTAATCTATAATTTAAATCTCGATCTAAATTAAGTTTTAATTTTAAATAATTTTAATATTAATTGAGTTAAACTTGGTTAAAAAATTTCAAAAATTAAAATTATATAATTTTAAATAAAAATAATGAATTAAGATCGACTGCGAACAGCAACCCTAGGGGTGTTCAAAACAATTGAAAAACCGATTAAATCGAGAAAACCGGAAAAAAAAAACTGAAAAAACCGAACCGTGAAAAAAAACCGATTAAACCGATTAAAATTTTGAAAAAACCGACCGGTTCGGTTCGGTTTCGGTTTTTTAAGCATGAAACCGAAAAAACCGAACAGAACCGAACCCAAACCAAAAAAACCGAGCCAAACCGGTTTGAACCAGTTTTTGTTCTAAAAAACCGAACCGAACCGAAACCGGTCGGTTTGAACCGGTTTCGGTTTTTTTAAAAAAAAAAAATTTAAAAAAAAAAATTCAATTTGGTTATTTTTTTTATAAAAACAAAATCGAACCGAAAATAAACACTTCTAAGCAACCCAAAACATTACCTAGTCTCACAACTATGTTGGAAGTTGGAATGGTCCAAAGGCCTGAACTTAATTTCTTAATTCAAATTAGTATTGCCTGTTAAGTTTTGTAATGGGCTTTTCTCTATTCTTGGGCCATGGCTTTTTTATAGAGATAATGGGCCAAATTATAATTATTAAGAAAAAAAAAAATCAACGAACCAACGGTTCTGATTTCTCTCTCCGTTTTAAATTAAAAAAGAAAACAAACGCGCCTAATTGGCACTGCGCGCTTTTCATTTTCTTCTCTTCTAATGTAATACCCTCTCACTACCATCCACCGCCACAACAAGCACCGTGGCGGCGGCGGAAGACGACTGGGACTTCTCATCAGGAGAAGAAAACAGAACTGATGACGTCAATGATGAAGAAATACTCCACACTTCTACTTCTTTATCAAAATTACAGTTCAGGTAGTGGAATTAATCATATTTAGCAGAGCTTGATTGATTGATTGATTGAATTAGGGCTTTTTTGATATAGAAAGACTGGATTTTTTCCCGGTAGGAGTGGTGTTTCAAAAAGGAAAAATGGAAGAGTGAGATTGGAATGGCAGAAGTTATTGTAAAGAAAGGCAAATTGTGGATAACTACAGGAATTTGTAAATTATTAAAATTAAAATAAAGGGTTTTTTCTGTTGTTAGTGTAATAAAGTTTTGTTCTTAATACTAATAGTTGTTTTTGTTGAAACATTTCACTTCCTGACAATCCAGTGGTTAGATTTCCAAAAAGATTTTTTTGAATTTTTATATTATTTTAATGTATTTATATAAAAATAATTTTTTAAATATATCTTTAAATAAAAATCAAAGTATATTTTGTTTTATAATAGCTTTTGTTGTTATAAAATGAAAATATATATTTAAAAAAATTTATAAATTATAGATTTTTTTTAATTGATTCAGTGTGATTTATACACAACCATACTAAGCACGAGTAACCAAAGTGAATTGAGGCTATCTTTGTATTTTGGAATTCATTTTTTGGAAAATTACTTTTCAAACTTTTCTATGTTTATTTGCCACTAGGAAAGGTGGTCAACAGAAAACACTTTCCAATCAAAGAAAAATTTGGCTTGGTTTTCAAAAAAGTGTTTTCCTAGAAAATTTGAGCGGAAAACACTTTCTAAAAGTTGTGAAAAATTTAGAAATGTCATATTATTTGCTGATTATATCAAATTTGGTCATCGAACTTTTGATTGCTATATATATTTTGTTTTGAATATTTATTTTTCAATTTCATCTCTTAAAATTTAATTTTTGTATTAACTTTGGTCCTCATTTTTATAATTGTTATTTGCTTTTCCCTTATCATTTTTTTATTGAAATTTTTTATGTATCAAATTTGGTCCTCATTCTTTTGATTGTTACTTATTTTATTTGAAATAATTTATGAAATGTTAATTATTATTATTTTTAATTTCTTTATCTTTCAATTTTTTTTTTTTTAGATTTGATCTCTATTATTTTGATTATTATTTATTTTATTTGAGATAATTTATGAAATTATATTTTTTTTCAATTTCATTCTCATTCAACTTTTTAATTTGTAAGATATGTTCCTCATTATTTTATTAAACTTGAGAAAAATAAAACATTAATAAGTTGTTTTCCAGCTCATTTTTCATGACATAACCAAACACTGGAAAGTGTTTTCCAACTTATTTTCCATTACACTACCAAATATCAGAAAATAATTCACTTTCCTGGAATTCACTTTTCAGAAGAAAACTACACTTTCCAGCAAACAAACGGGGCCTAAAGTAAAACACAGGTTTCACTATAAAAATAAACGAAGTCTAAGTAAGATCGGTAGTTAAATTGATATTAATATTTTATTTTTTATTTAAATTCCTGGAATTCAAATCTCTTTTTTAAAAAGAAAAAAAAGAAAGGAAACAATACACCTTTTTTTTAAAATGCTTAAACAACAAACTTTATAAATGTTTTTTTTTCTAAACTCCTGTATCTAAAAGTCTACCGAATTTCAATTAATTTAGTTGAGTCTGGTTGATTTATTAAAAGGTAAAACTCTTTCAATAATGATGTACTTAACTTACAAGATTCAAACTCAAGACCTTATTTAAAAGAACGAACGCCGAATCAACCACCGTTGGTAGCAGACTTTAGGGATGTTTAGGAGTATGATTGCGGTTGCTTTTCAAAGTGATTTTTACTCAGAAATATATTAAAATAATGTTTTTTATTTTAAAAAATTATTTTTTTCAATAATGATGTTCTCGATTTACAAAATTCGAACTCAAGAACTTATTTAAAAGAACGAACGTATAACCAACTATTGTTGTTGGTAGTAGACTTTAGGGATGTTTATGAGGATGATTGCGATTGCTTTTCAAAGTGATTTTTACTAAAAAATGCATCAAAATAATGTTTTTTATTTTTTAAAAATTATTTTTTCCAATGATGATGTACTCAATTTACAAGATTCGAACTCAAGATCTTATTTAAAAGAACGAAAGCCGAACCAACCATTGTTGTAGTAAACTTTAGGGATGTTTAGTAGTATAATTGCGGTTGCTTTTCAAAGTGATTTCTACTCGGAAATGCATCAAAATAATATTTTTTATTTTAAAAAATTATTTTTAACATCAACACATCAAAATGATCTGAAAACAAAAATAAAATTGAAGGAAAAAAATAAAATAAAATTTTAATTTTTAAAAAAATATTTTTAAAACAAAAAAAAAACAAAATCAAACACGGCAATATAATTTAACAGTCCAACGAGTACAATTACTATATTTCATGTACTTGCCTAGCTGCATTCTATTTCAATGCAGATTGATAATTATTGTTACACATGTGATGGCAAATGAAACCAGCTTAGGACCTCCTTTAAAAAATTAACTAGTGATATGAGCAATGAAGGATTCCATCTCCATACGAGAAACTCCTCCTTCAGCCACGGATCCTCGCACGGACTCCCCCATTTCTGCTGCTCTCTTTCTCATCTCATCCCCTTCTGTCGATGCCATTAGCCTTTTCACTGCACTTTCAACAATATTTGACGTTACAACCGCATCTCTTAGCTCCCATTCCTTAACCACAACTCCAATCTTGAGGATTTTTGTTATTAGAACTGTGTTTCTTGGTTGATCTGAGTGCATAGGCCAAGCAGCAATTGGCACTCCCATGGTAATACTTTCCAGGCAAGAATTCCATCCACAGTGACTCATAAACCCTCCTGTTGCCGGGTGGGCTAAAATCTCTAGCTGGGGTGCCCAGTCTCTCACCACTAGTCCTACCCCATCCACTGAATCCTCGTACCCTTCTGGGAGTTCTGCACTTCTCTCTTCTCCGCCGAAAACATCTCCTTTATCAGCATCTCTTAGTACCCAAACGAAATTTTGTTTGCTTTCTCTCAACCCAATTGCCAGCTCCTTGATTTGTTCATCATCCAAGGCTGTCGTCGTCCCAAACGACACGTAAATGACTGAGTTTCTTGCTTTTTTATCAAGCCAATCCAAGCAAAATTTCTTCTTTTTTGATCTCTCAGGTATTGTCACTGGATTGAAAGGCCCTAGAGCCCAGTGCTTATTGCCTTCCTTGAGTGTTTCTTTCTCAAGAAAATCCATGTAAGCACCTTCTACCAGTTTACAAGTGTTGTAAACACAGCCAGAGTTGAACTTTTGGTAATTATTGTATTGACAAGCGACAAAATCTGCAAACTCGGCAGTAAAACACCCTTCAAGAGAAGGAATATCCCGTGGAAACATGTCACTATCCTCTATAATCTTCCCTTGCTGTTCCCATGCATACAAGGAAACAGCAAAAGCAGATACACTATGGAAAATGTAAGACTCTACATTAGGAAGTAAACGAGCTTCTTGAATCACAGACTCCATTAGAGAGTCATGAATTACAATAACCTTTCTTGCTTTGCAAGAAAGTGCACGTAAAAGCATTGAAACGGGCTCTGTGAGATGAGACGAGGTATTGAAAGCAGGTTGCAATTGAGAAGGGAACTTGATTTTGGCATTTGGATTGGGAGGAGGGCAACGAAAAGGAGGGATCTCAATATCATGGAAATGGATATTCGCGGCGGCGTCTGGGTCCCAGCCGTGCACGCGCTGCTTGGCCTGACGATTGTGGGTGGTGGCGCCAACATATCGGACCGGGATGTTATAGGATAGGATGAGCCTGGAGAGTTGGAGGAGCTGGTTGAGATGGCCTTGTGCTGGAAAGGGCACCATGACCACAACAACTTGTGCTTGTTTAGTTATGCCATGGCTTGGTTGGTGCTGCTGTCGGTTTGCCATAGCCATAGAATAGAGGATGGATATGTTTGGAATGGCGAGCTCTGAATATAAGATTTTATGGGTGGTTTTGTGTGGGGGGATGTGTTTTGTGTGTGTGTATATATATATATATATATATATGGAATTGATGACTCCTTGCCGTCTTCACTGAAGGTTGTCACTTGTCAGTTGATAATTTAGGGAGAAACGTCGTGCTTTTGTAGTCGAAACTTTCGAAACTTGGGATGAAACTAAAATAATGAATATAAAAATAAAATAAAAATATTATTCTCTTCAAATAGAGAAAAATCCTAGAAAAAACATAATAAAAAACAAAAAAATAAAATTAACTAAGAAAACTATTTATTTTTTCACAATATTTTTGTATCACTTGAGAGTAAACTAATTATCTAATATATAATCTGAGTGTTAAACCGGATCATATATAAATTTCATAATTATAATATCAATAATAGCATTATTATGTTTGATTTTCTCCACATCTCCCCGTCCCCGGGATAGACTAAGCTCTATTAATATCATAGCACCGAATTTTTAGCACTACATCACACCAAGTCTTGTTACGTATGAGATTTTTTTCATGTCATATAAAAGTTTTTAAATATCTTAATATTATGCTACATACTTTTACTATTTAATTCTCTTTCGTTTTAAATATATTTCTTCTCCTCCTCTGATAAATAAATAAATAAAAGTCAGAGCTAGTTACTTATATTTTAACTATTATAGAACTGATATATTTATTTTGTCTGAACGAATCAGCATTAATACAAATTTTAATTAATTTACAATCTACTATTCCAAAGGTGGATACTCTCTATGTCTATCTAGTGCTAAACGACAACAAGAACAGCAACAAAATCCTAGATATGATCATGATATGTAAACTTTTGAATTTTTATTTCATATTCAATATTCATTCATCTAGAATATTGTTTTTTTCCAATTATTTGGAATAAAACTAGCAAACAGATGACGCACGTCTAGGTTGCTCTACAGTGATGTTCTTTGTTTGATGTTTTTGTCGCTATAGAAAACAACAATATTATGTATTTATTAATTTTAGATAATGAGAAAGCTAGCTGGTGGCCGTGTGTAATTCTTACTGGATTGACATGCAGCTACTTGATCAGCCGAATTTAGGTCACCATTGAATGAAGGTGTGAGCTAGTTCAGTTCAATTATTGCGTGTGGGACACCCTTATCCAATGCAGGAACACCTATTTGCTAACTTCGATCGTTTTTCTTCATCTTTATCCATTGGTTTCGTAGTGGTCGTCAACTTACAACTTACGTGCTGTATGATCTCAATTAATAATATAAATTATATTTTAAAATTTTATTTAATAATTTAAATTATTCAATTGAAATAGTTTTTAAAACGATATTAGAGTTTTAATGACTAAGTCGTTATGAATTCAAATCTTATTATTTTTATTTATTTGATAAAAATTAAGTATAAGGTAGTATGGATCTGTACAATTTTTAAGGTCAAAGGACTTTCACTTGAGAGGTGTGTTAGAAAATAATATAAATCATATATTGGAACCTCATCTAACAATTTAAGCTACTGAGTCGAGAAGGTTCTTTGACATAGTATCGGAATCTTGATAACTAAGTGGTCACGAGTTTGAATCTCACCACTCCTGTTTATTTGATAAAAATCAAGCACAAGGTAATACGGGTCTATACAAGTTTCAAGCTCAAATGACTTTCACTTGAGGAAATGTGTTAGAGAATAATATAAATCATATCTTGAAACCTCACTTAATAGCTTAAGCTATTAGGTTGAGATGATTCTTTAACATAATGCAATCAACCTCGACTAATAATTAGAAACTTAGACGTGAATATATATACATCTTCCTACATAAAGAGAGTAATTAATTACATTTTACTACTTATTTAATATAATTCACTTAAAAAAAATATACAAGAAGAAAATAAAATTCATGACATATATATATATATATATATATATATATATATAAAATAAAAATATATTCATCTAAGATTTTTTTATTTTCTTAATTAGTGTTTATTTTTTTATTTTATGTTTCATAGAGCAATGGTAAATTTTATGAAAAAGAATCACATGACAACCATCAAATTTAATGAACTGGTTTTTATAAAATTAGCGCTGTTCTTTATTCATTTTGACTAGATGAGACTTAATTTATTGCATAGTGTACTAATTAGTGACCATATTTCTCAGAATTAATGCCTTTCCTTTTATTCTTCTTACATTCTACTATTCCAGCCACTTAACTGTTCAGGTTGTCGATCAAGTCATTGTCCTGTTATTAATGACACGATGCATAAAAAGGCAAATAAATAATTGTATTGGATTAAAAAAAATAAAATTATGCTACATTTAAACTCTTTTTCCCTTGGCATGGGTATTTTTTCTATAGTAGAACATAAATTAAAGACATTTATAAGAATGGAATGCAAAACACGGAGTGGGTGTTTTTCTTCCTTTGAATTTTTATTTTTTTTAGCATTCATGAGTGTCTGAGTCAGTTTATGCGTATTTTGACTAATTTTTCAGGACCTTAAAATTAACAATTAGGTAATTTCTAGTAGTCCTAACATTTATGATACTCGAACTAATAATATTTGAGGAGCAAACCTCCCTGAGATTTCTATCTTTGATTTTTGCTACTAAGAGAAGAGTGATTGATCATAGAAAAACAAAGCTAAATAGTTGCATTTCCATGCTCGTTTGTAAATTGGAAAGTTCCTTACTCCATTTTGAGAGAGAGAGAGAGATAGCAACGTCAAAGTTATGTTTGGTTGCTATATTAGATAAATATAAAAAAAGTATATATAAAAATGTATTTGTTAAAAAAACAAAAATATAAATATAAAAGTTTTGAGTGTTTTTTTTTTACTCTAAAAATAGAAAGCACATAAACATAAATCTCCTTAATTTCTGTTATCAAAGAATTGATTTGCCTGTTCAAGGGTGTGGTTGCAGTTACTTTTCAAAATGTTTTTCATGCCGAAATGAATCAAAATGATGTTTTTTTATTTTTAAAAAATTATTTTTAAGATCAGCGCATCAAAACTATCCAAAACATATAAAAATATTATTTTTTAACAAAATAAAAATTGAATTTTTTAAAAACGCTGTTGGCCCGCGTTTCCAAACGCTACCAATGGTTGAACCCTAAAGTAGTTTGCTTCCACGTCCAAGCTTCTATTCCTGCAATGCCCTTAGGCTATGTGGCACTGGGATACACCTCTTAACAAGATAGAAAAACATAGATATTACCCGCTGTACTAAAAGAACTAGGGTAAAATCACACCTTCTTTCTTGTTTATATGAAAAGTGAAGAGGTTATACCTAACTTATTATTTTTTTGAAAAACAAATTTTATTCTCAATTTTATTTTAATTTTACATTCAATATTTTGTTAATTTAATTTGTTTAAAAAAAATTATTTGCTTTTTATAAAGCTATCATCATCTTAAACAAACATCTCAATATTTGATTAGTGCTTAGTTTTGGGAGCATTTATTTCAATTAAATCACTTTTAACTTCTTCTTTTTCAATATCATCCTTCTATGTTTCATTGATTTCGAATTCGTCTTTCTAATTTGTTTTGGTTTTCTTTCTATGATGTTATCATAGTCATAACAAATGTTCTAATATTTAGTTGGTGCTTAATTTTGCGAGCGTCTTTTTTTATAACATCATTAAGTAAAAAATAGTTAAAAAAAAGTTGTTAAACAAGCGGAGTCCATGATCAAGATTATGGATTTGGCGGGTTAGGCCGTGAAATCTAGGTCGATCCAATATATCATCGTTCCAATATAAAAATATATATATATATATATATATATATATATATATATATATATATCATCTTGATTTTTTAAAAAAAATCAAATCATGCTTTTTACCTGTCGTTCGGGTTGTTTTTATACCCGCAAAGTAGATTGGGTCACGTCAATGCAACTTCCATGTGGGTTAATTTTAAACTTAACCTAGGCTAGGATTCGGTTGAGAGTTTTCAAGGTTGACCCACTCAATTGAGTTCCTTTGGTTTTAAAATTCCATCTTCCAGTTTTTTTTCTTTAGATTGAATCCTTTTTGGGTTTTTTTTTCAATTTTATCCTTCAACACGTAGTTGATTTGAAATTTATCTTCATGATTTATTTTGGTTTGCTTTTTATGAGTTTATCGTAATCTCAAATGAATATCTCAATATTTAATTGATACTCAATTTTATAAGTTTTTATTTTTATTATCATATCACTGAACAAAAAAATAGCTTAAAATAAAAAAATTTTGTTAAACTCAATGGAGTCTACGATCCTTGTCATGGGTTTGACGGGTTAAGTTGCGAAACACATTTCGATCCAATATGTCATCATCTTGATATTAAAATAAAAATAATATCATTTTGATTTTTTTAAAAAAAAAATCTAAATTAAGCTTTTTTTACGATCATCTATGTTCTTTTGGACTCACCAAGTCAATTGGATCATGTCAAGACAACTTCCACATGAGTTAATTTTAAACTTAGGTTAGGTAAGAAGTTAATTTGAGAGGTTTTAAAGCTGACCTCATATTTTTTTCTTGAATCGACCCGCAGCGTGGCACGGGTCAATAAACTAGTTTGAACTAAGTCATGATCGGTTCTTAAAGTAGCATGGAAGTTGATGGAGGTGCCAAAAAAACTAGCCTAACCTTCGATCATACCAGCCTAACATATGGTCGACTAGCTCAATATTCGGTCATCAACTAAACATGTTTAAATAATTAGTCAACCAACCTAATGTCCAGTTAAGTCATTTAGCATCCGATCAACAAGTCAAACCTTCAATCAAGTGGGGAGAAAAGGGTAAAAAAAGAAGAAATGGGTTGAACAACCTAATCTTGGATCAACCTTAACCAAATCTAGCTAAACCTTACATCTAGTACAATTGAACCCTCTTCAAGCAAAGTTCAACCTAACCCTTTTCTAGCCAAACCCAACCAAGGGTAGAAAAGAAAGGAGGAGGGGAGGAAATTCAAGCCCAATCAAACTATTTACCTAGGTCACTTTTTCTCGCCAATAAATAACCTCTCTCAAGCTACATTTCCACCAATAGCCCTCAAGCCTGACTCGACACCTATTCTCATAGCTTTGTCATCCTTTTCACTAGTGGCTATCTTAAACCTGACTCAACATCAACATTTCTAGCCTAACTACCCTTTTCACCAATGACTTACGAAACACCAACTTATCAACCAATGACAAGTGTGACACAGCAACCAATAACTCAACTTTCTAATAAAACAAATATTCCCTATCATTTTTTCTCTCTATTAGGTAAGCTTATGTGACCACTTGTATCTATAAATACTACAGGTCACCAGGTAAGAATAAGAGGCAAACCCAAGCTTATTTGGCTCCATTACTCTCATGTTTCACACCATATATTTTTTTTATTTGCTCCGCATCTACTCCTTTTATATTTATTTATTTAAGTACCAGATGGTCTGATCATATACTAATAGAGGACTAATGAATTGAGTTTATGTACATTAGAAATATTGATAAATCGAGTTTCAAATTCTCCAATCTGATGGCAATTATACCGTCTGATTCAAGATTATGCTCTTCACTTTCCACTAAGATCCCCGTCGTCTTGCATATATATGGTTTTATAATCCCATGAAAACAGAATAAGATGTAACTGATCATACATCAACAAGAACGAAGCTTGATTGCATATGTGATAACGTGACAGTGGTGGCACTGCCAAATCAGGAATGGGCCAAAAGTTTGAGTATTTACCCATATCATGGTTGGAGAAGAAACTTAGTTTTGCTTTTAAAAAAAATATATATATATATATATATATATATATATATATATATATATATATTCTATTTTACTTCTTTTTAGAAAAATGTGGACTCCAATCTTTTTAATTATATATATATATTTTTTTTAATTTTCCACTAGTGTTTTTAGCATCAAAGTTATTATAATTAAGAGCTGGTCATTACACGACTGCTGGCTTTATCTTTATCTTGTAACTGCGACAGTGATACCAAAGCCAAACGATCAGGGATAAGCCAAGAGTTTGAGTGTTCTGCTTGGTTTCTTCTTTACTAAATAAATGTAAGCACTGCAAGGGAAGAATTAAAAGGAATCTCTATTCTTTGATAATTAATGGCGACCTTTCCAGCATCTTTTTTCTCTCTCTCTCTTTTTCATATATATTTCTTTAATTTAGTTTTACCCAAAAAAAAAAAGGTAATTATATTCATCTCCCTGAATAAAGTCGTCCATACTAAATTCAATGA
Source organism: Populus trichocarpa (assembly GCF_000002775.5). Lineage (NCBI taxonomy): Eukaryota > Viridiplantae > Streptophyta > Magnoliopsida > Malpighiales > Salicaceae > Populus > Populus trichocarpa. Next base: position 3,313,561 of record NC_037290.2, read on the forward strand.
CAAAAAAATATTTTTTTTTGTTAAAATATTAATTAACAATTAATTAACCCTGAGCTCCAACCCTAGGCAAGCCATTTTTTCTTATTTAAAATATTTTTTTAAAATTTATGTCCGGAAACATTGTCCAACAAAATCTTAATTAAATTTCATTTTTAATTTGATATCAAATATGCCATGCAATAAATAATTTTTGAGAATTTAAATTATCAGTTTGAACGACAAGGTGTCGCCGAGTTCCATCGAATTTGACAGAAGAGTCAAGAGTCTTCTATATACGAAACTCAGAAAGAGCTAAGAAAGGTGATCCTTCCATGGAGGACACGACACGTCTTGTCAAAGGAAGAGACAAAAGATACACACATATCTTAAAGGAGGGAGTCACCACTCTGACAACGAAGCACGTGCACTAAAACGACAAGTTAACAAAGGCATTATGTTCGGTAACAACTTGCTCCACGTAGTGGACAAGTGTCTTTTTAGCGTGATGTTTTTTATTAAGAATTTATTAAAATAATATTTTTAAAATTTATTTATAATATTAAAACATTAGTAGACAAGTTAACAAAGATATTTATATATCCCTGAGGGGTGTAGTTTAACTGATCAGATCCTGAGTTTGGTCATTAAAGGTCACTAGTTCAGGTCACTACTTTGAGTTTCACAAATTTCAGGGCCACTGGAGGCTTACATGGTCATTAACTTCAGGACCCGTGGGATTAATCGAGATGTGCGTAAAATAACCCGAACATCCAGGATAATAAAAGAAAAACAAAGGCATTTATGTTTGGTAATAACTAGCTACACGTAGTGGACACGTGTCTTTTTAAAAAGTGTTTTATGAATGTTTTAAAATAATTTTTTTTTAGTTTTTTAGAATTTATTTTTAATTTTAAGACATAAAAAATGATATAAAAATTAAAAAAATTAATTAAAAAAATCAGGAATTTTTAAAAGCAATGTTTAACCATAATGGGAAAAAAAAAAAAAAAAAAAAAAGAAGGAGGCTTGATGCGGCTGACATAAGCTAGGGTGGTAGTAAAGCAACAATTGTGCATGGACTTTTTTAAAAGCAATGTTTAGAAGACACAATATGCCAAAGTCCTTTTGTCCAAATCACGTACTTGTTGGGCTGAAAAAGCTGAAATGTGTTGGAAAGAAAACTTTACAAATAGGCGTTCATTCAAAGCTGTGCAGTGTGCAGGAGGAGAGGATTCTTTATTTCTGCTCTTGATTGATTCAGCTGGCACACCACATCATTATCATTAGGTCATGGATAAATTGGTGTCTTGGTCGGCCGGCAAAGGAGGGCATTTTCACCTTTGTCTCATAGTAAAGGATATTTTTAAGAGTTTTTTTTTATTTGAAACATATTATAATAATATTTTTTATTTTAAAAAATTTATTTTTAATATCAATACATCAAAATAATCTAACTACATACATTCAAGAAAAAAACTCAAGATTTTTGAAAACACTATTTTTAACTGGAAAAAAAAATTATTACAAGACAGGGAGAAACTGGTGGCTTAGTAATATGCCAACTACCGAGCATCGCTATAAAGTAACTTGAGACTTTAATCAAAGGTTGTTAATTTTGTTTCGTTTCGTCCGGAATGACCGAAACATTCCATACCATTTCAAAAAATAGAACAAAACGGAACAAATTTCATCTCATTAATCTCGGTCCGTTCCGGATTTTTCTGCTAAATTCCGCCCGGAACGTTCCGCTTTCATTCCACATGTTCCGTTCCGCTCTTGAAAAGCCATTGGATCAAATTGAACCTTGTTCAATTTAATTAATTAAATCACCCAATTATAAAAAGCTCTTTTTCATTACTATTTTCAATAACAATGATATTGATAATAATATTAAAAATTATTATTACTATTTTCATTAACAATTATATTAATTTTTTAAAATTAGATGTATCACTGATATATATGGTTTATGTTCATGTTTTTTTTTTATGTTTATACTTTGTAGGAATTTGAGCAAAACAAAGGATGCTTTAGATTTCATTAGCCTTGATAACATTGACCTAACTTTATATTTAAAATATTTATGTTAAAACATTTTACTTTCATCATATTTTGATATTTTGTTTAAGTTGAATTACTTTAAGTTAAAGATCTATTTAATCTTGACTATTTAGAAATATTTTAAAATTTGAAATTATATTTGTTTGGCATTATGTTTGTATTGCATAATTTATAATTAATTTATCTTGAATTTGAATTATGTTTGTTGAATATATATATATATATATATATATATGAACAGTACAACCCCGAAACAGCACGTCGAAACACTCCGAAACTGAAACATTCCATTCCAATTGAAAAAACAAAACACCTACCAAAACGGAATTGACAACCTTACTTTAATCCACTACAATTGCTCATGAGTGAGCAATTTAGAAAAAGATTTTATTGTAGTAAATGATTTCTTTATTGATTGTCCTGCTAAGTACTCTTGTAGGGATGATTATTTTCGGTTCGGTTTGGTTTTTATAAAAAAAATAACCAAACATATTTTTTTAAAAAAAACCAAAACCGGTTCAAACCTATAGGGGTGATCATCTTTATTTTGGCTCGGTTTTTTCCGGTTTTGGCTCAGTTTTTTTTTTTAGCTCGGTTTTTCCGGTTTAGGTCCGGTCCGGTTCAGTTTTTTCGGTTTTAGACTTATAAAACTGAACCGAACCGGCCGGTTTTTTTAAAATTTTAATCGGTTTAATCAAATTTTTTTTACAATTTGATTTTTTCAGTTATTTTTTTTATAGTTTTCTTGGTTTTTTTCTCACCCGTATGACCCTGGCATAGCTGCCATGCCAGGAGTCGCGACGCTGATCTCAGTGTGTCAAGGCACGATTGGTCATGGGATGGCAAGGTCTATTCAAGCCCCCCTGAATTCTGAACCTGCAGTTTAATAGCTGACTCTTTCTTTCTTTCTTTTGTTTTCTTATCTCATTTTTCCTTTCAGGATTTTTTTCAAAAATCGAGAATAATATGAAAAATATTATTTATTGTTTTTTAAAAAATAATAATAAGATGATTATTTTCTTATTATTTATCCATGCATTCTCAAAGAGATGAGCTGAGGGATACTCTTCTGATGGGTTTTGATCTTGGGTTGTGGCTGTTCTATGTGCTGGAAAGAACCCGTGTGTCCTCAATTGCTGGCTTTGTGCTCTGCTTTAGCTAGGCCTGAAGGCCTTTTGTGGCCTTGGGCTTTTATCCGTGTAATCTGGTTTTGGGTCTCATGAAAATGTCGATTGCTAGGGATCTTATGAACGGGAACTGGAAGGTAACAATTAACAGGTGCCCTTTTTTTTTTTTATCTTCAGAATCGGCTGGACTCCATTGTTGCTCGGTAAACACGAGATTTCATGATGGTTTTCCACATAAATAGACAACCGGTTTTCTACTTGTTCTGCAGAATGCAAACCCACACCCTATTCTAATTCTAATATATTTTTTTATTATTATTTTTTATTAATATGGATGTCCGAGTTAGCTTGCGCGTATCTCAACTAATCCCACGGACCTTAAAATTAACGACCATGTAAACCTCCAGTGGTCCTGAGACTTGTGAAACTCAAACTGGTAATCTCTAGAAAACAAACATAGACTTTGAAGTTAACAACTAATTTTAATATTTACTGTATACATTCATATCCAGTTTAAAAGGTGAAGACAAATGGAATGTCAAACCAAATTTCATGCCCACCCATAAACTGAACTAAAAAATTTAGATCATAGTAATAAGTGGAACTAAAAAATTTAGGTCATAGTAATAAATGGGTTCAAGCTGCTCCGAACATCAAGGACCGAAAAGTAACATTAACCTTTTTAAAAAAAACATAAGAAATGTTAAAAAAATAAATAAATAACATTATTATAATATGTTTCCAAGTGAAACATTTTAAAACGTAATCTCTATTATATTCTGCAATAGGCACCGAATGCAGTGAGGATTTTCAAGTTTCAACTCCAGAATAAAGGTAACATGAATCAATATTCAATCTGATTCAATACTTTTTACTGACAAGCTAACATGAAATCCTGGGCTCGTTTATGAAATTGAGATTTTGAAACTAGAAGACATGTTGATGGATAGCTTATTGACATCCCTGTGAGAGTATGGACACCCCATTCCCCCTCAACATATTGCCCGTCTTCCGGTGCTAAGCTAGGTGTCTCCTTGGGCTCCTTGAACGGTGTGTGTCAAATGATCTGGCAGGGGAGGAAAGTAACAATTAAATCATCAACTTTCGACCACATCCTTGGAACAGAAAAGGTAAATCTGCAATGAGTTTTTCAAAGGCCGAAAGAGAGCTTTTTTCAAGCTGAGAAAGGGTTACAGGTTAGGCTAACACCAAATATAGCTATAGCATATGATAATTCATGAAAACAAGCAGACCTTCTCCCTTCGAAAGGACCAGTGCTGAAAGCCCAGTCAACAGAGATGATCCGAAAGAAGAGTTTAGTCCCATTCATTCCAGATATAGCAGCTTGAGCTTCCATAAAGTTCTCATATTCTATCAGAGCATACCCCTGAACAAAGAATTTACCTTTTCAATATCTACAAGTAGAAACATCCCAATATATTATTTACAAAACCTGCGAAATAATTTATCAAGGAGTGAAGCATATTCAACAAATTCTCCAATCACCACCATTCTCTAATGTTTTTCAAGGGTTTATTCTTGATACTTCACACATAGCAAGTCCTATCAGAATAAAGATATCCAATTCCCAAGTTGCAAATCCATCGGCAACAAATGCAAGGATCCCCTACTTGGTAACAATCATGACCAATATTCATAAATATTAAGCACTCCCAGGATCCACAATTATAAGAATTTTAATCTTGGTCACACACGCAATAATAATCTTCCACCAATTTTTATATCCACCTAAATGTCTCAAACCTATAAAAATCAAACTCAATTTAAAGTTGACTTGAACCAACACTCGGGGGTTGTATGTTGGGTAAATAGATCTATATATCAACCTAAGCTATGATGTTTTAAAAAAAAAAACAAAACTTAAAATAACCTCATTTTGATTTAAAATAAAAGGTTTGAAGAAAAACCTAGTGGATCCGGCTTCGGATCAGTAAATCACCAGGTTAATTTACTTGATTGGATCGAGTTTTATAACTAAATATAAAAAACACAACAAACACTTTCTACCAGAAATTAAAAAAAAAACTACAAAAAATTAACAACACATTATCAAGTCCTAAACTCCCTACCTGACATTGCCGCACTCATAAATTGAACTTAAATATTTTATTTTCAATTAGTTAATAATAATTACCTTAAGAAATCCGGTGCGGCGATCAAGATTGAGATGCAAGTTGTTGATGTGGCCAAAAGCACCAAATAGAGTGAGAATATCATCTTCTTGTGCTTCTTCATGCACTCCACTCAACAAAACACTCCAACCCTCTACAGCTACATCAATATTTACATTAATAATTGAATATTGAAATAGATAAATAATACAATAACAAAATTAACAAATATCTTTCATCTTTCTAATTACTTTATTACGGTCTGTTAATTTGGAATCATTCTTGGTTAATATGTGCAAATCTCATCATTTTAGTTTCTCTTTTGTGCTATGCCAAAGAAGCATAAACCCTAGGCCTTAGGCCTTGTTTGGTTGTTTTCCATATAAAAAAAAAAAAAAAACCCTTAAAAATCTTATATCCCTGATTGATTAAAAAAGAAAAACTCGCATTCAAAATCGTATAACGTAAATTTTTAGCACGGCTTAAGGATAGAGGAAATACTGACAGCGAAGAGGAGTGAAGAGTTGAAGGACATTTCGGTCATTCCCACCCTCTTCCTCTTCTTCTTCGTCATGGAGTAGTGTCTGTTGCCTTGATTCTCCTCGTCCTCCGAGTCTGAGACCTCTGCCTTTGCGCCTTTCTCTTCCTCTTCCTCTTGGCTGTTCCGTCATCACGACGTCGCCGTTGTCTTCGTCTACCATGACTCTGCCTCTCATTCTCTCTCTCTCTGAGACTGTTTTTTTGGCGACGCAGTGATTGGTGAGGAGGCAGTATTCGTTGTAACAGTACAGTACAGTTTTTTGTTGCGTGACCAGGAAGTTCCCGCCAGTTGTTATTTTTCGATCTGTTTGGTCATTCGATTAACTTTATCCTACACACGCGGATGATATGTTATTCTCGCACCAGGTTATAAATATCTTCTTCCTATAATGTTGTACAGACAATTTTTATTTTTTTTACCATCTCATGTGTTATTTATATTCTTACAGATTAGATAATCTCGTATTCTTACAGTCATTTATTAAAAATTTGATAATATTTGGGAGTGTGAAATTCACTGATTTTTAAAGTATTTTTTTACTTAAAAATATATTAAAATAATATTTTTTTTATTTTTATATCAATACATCCAAACAATAAAAAAAACACTAAAACAATATTAATTTAAAACTAAAAATTTTAAAAATCTTAAAAACACGATTGAACCACATTGCCTAACAATACCTAAATTGAACAAACTTAACACAAAAAAACACTGAAAACTTGTTTGTTTTTGTGTTTTAAAAAGTGTTTTTGAATAAATTTGAGTTTTTTTATATTTTTTTATTTGCTTAGTTTTTTTTTTCAAAAACATTTTAAAAAAAAATTAATATTAAAAAACTAGAATAAAAAACTATAATTAAATTCATAGTGAAGTGAAAGGGCTCGTGAGAAGTCAAAATACCACTATCGCAAGTGATTAAGGTCAATGAGTAATCACAATCATTGTTATAATACCAGGCTTGAGTTACAGCTTGGATAAATAGACTCGGATCACCCAAAAGAATGTTGTTTAAATAGCATCATTAAAAATAAATAAAAAATCAAACTCAGATCCCCAAGTCAGCATATCCCTCTCAGGTTGTGGCTAAGATTAATAACACAATTTAACTTGTGCAAAAATGAGATCATCCAAATAAAAAACAAAGAGGAGAAATGAATTGAAATCCTGAGCTTACCATTTGAAGAATAATAATAATAATAATAATAATACACATCAAAATTAAATTAAAATTGCTGCTGCTGCAGCAGCAGCAGCAGCAAGAATAAATTAAAGTTGATTACTGTTTCTTTTCCTTTTCCTTTCTACCACTGAATTAAAGGTGCAAATGACTGCAGAACTAAATAAAAAAGAAAGAGAGGGCTTATGCTTCCTTTGTATGCCTGAACAGTTTTTTAATACATCCGTAATGGAAGGCTCCAATCTTCCAGGTATTTTTTCACTCTATAATTCAAGGACTGCTAAGGTTCTTCAGATCTTCCTCATTCGCATACCATGCTGGTATTATCTTTGATACGTGGGGATAAAGATCCTTGTACGAATTCCTGATTGTTCCTTCAGCAACTCCAGTTGCTAGTGAAATATCTGCATCCAAGCCACTATTATCAGTTGCACGTTTTGAAACTCGAGCGGTTAAATTACTAAAACATGGGTATCCAGCGGTATTTAAAATCTAGAATACTGGACGGCTTGTCTAACTAAAACTGATAGAGTAGGGTTTTTTCTGAAATATCTGGTTTTATCCACCACTGAGCCATTTGTTTCCACTTGATAAAAAGAGTTAGATACGATCATCAAACCTCGGAGAGGCTTCTTGTCGTCTGAAAGCTGAGTTATTATATAAATAACAGCTGCTGCGATTGATATAGGACTCCTCCTGCAAGCATTACAAGTCATTAGAGGGATTTTTTTTTTTTTTTTGGGGGGGGGGGGTTGTCAACGGCAGGGCAACATCAGCTAAAATATATTGTGTCCACAAACAAGGTGATTTCTGTAAACAATCATCAGCACCCAAATTAGCAACTTTCTCTCCCTTCCTCTTGCATGCAAGAAGAGAAATTTGAAAATTAGCAGGGCATGGACACAACCACAAAGTTGTGGATAGCTTTGAAACGATGAAATCATTATTCAGAAAGGGAAAAGAAAGGTGGCAGCCATATTAGTTGAACAACTTAGATTGATCCAAAAGGTTAATAGAACACAGATTTAAAGACTATTTTCTTTGCCAGGTCTTTGAACTATTTCTTCTTATTCTAAAGTTTATGGATTTCACAACAGTTATTAAGCAGAAGTCATGAAGGGGCAATCAATGTCAGATTCCTTTAGTGGGTAGCTTAAGTGAGAAAAAGAGAGGAAACCATAGCTTTTCTAGTAAGTAGAGGTTATCTGAGAAACTTGTAAATACCTTATATCAAACTGTTCTGACGTCTTAACAGCTTCTGTGGCAGCTTTAACTGTATGATTAGACATTCCAAGATTGGAACAGAAACGTCTCTGCGGATCAAGTTGACACCAAAGTTAATAGCAAATGGTGCTTATAATAACAATAAGAAATGCTGTCTGTGAATAAACAATGAAACTAACACAGCATTTTATGGGGGGGGAAACACACCATAAAATCCCCAGCATGTATAGTTCCCATCTCCACAGACTGACCTGCCTCCAAACCCAGTTGTTTCACTATGTATTCTTTTGCTCGGCCAATTTCCTTCTTTGTGGCTCCATTGGCGACAGAGCAAATTTCTAGTTGAAATCCAGAGGTTCAGGGAAGCTCAAACACTTAGGAAAGATTAAATCAGGAAACATCCAGATGTTAAAAGGATGTTAGGCGGTACCCTTTACGGTTCGGGGCTTGTCTTCTTGTCGACAAGCAATATAGAGGCAAGCAGCCAATAAAGCATCCTGATTCCTTCCTCTACTGGACTTTTGATCCTCCACCTTCTTATAGATCTCATTAGCCCGATCCTTCAATATTATGAAAAATGCATCGCCGGAGAAGGAAAAAGAAACATTAGGGGAAATTCTCATGAACAACCATACAAGAAAAGCATCCAAACCCTTCCTCGTAAGAGAAAGAGATGGGGAAGCGCTTTTAATATTTGTGATTGTTCTATTCATTGTAATTTTAGATGCCTACATAAGAATTATGTAGTTCTCCATAAGCTTGCAATAGAAGTGCATAACAATATGGTATCTCATCCACACTCACTCACTTTTCTCTCCCCACAGATGAGTGAGTCTCTTTTTGCTTGGATGACAAGAGTGAACAGTTATCAAAATATTTGAATTTCACGCTTGCTTCAAGTAGATGAGGCTTTATCAATCATACCGTAATGGCAAATATAATGCAGCTCTATTTACATGCCAGGCATTGAAATTCCCTTCACAAGTGATGCATCGGGAATCAAAAAAAAATGGATCTCCTATATTACAGTCTCATTCTTTTACATGAGATTTAATCATATCTACAAAAACCAGTCACTTTATTCCAATTGAGCCATAGAGATTTAAGAATATGCTCATGTATCATAACTTCATAAGAATGTGCCTATACATTTTAAGAATGCTGGAAAAGGACAAATCTGGGTGGAATAATATATATGGCTCATTACCTGGTAGTACTCTAGAAATACCAAGAAAACATACTTTATTTACATGATAGTTAAGGTTTAATGCCATATTCATAAGAGGATGTTTTAAAGACACTGTTGAAACCATAAGTGGTAATAACAATGTACAAACATCAAGTATGAATACCTTGATTGTTGCAACAAGGCCCAACCTGAAAAGGAAATTTCACAAATTAGTAATGACTTTGCAGTAGTGTATTTCTTCAAAAACATCATTGCACATAAAATGTATGTGCATGGACAGGGAGAGAATTCAGTTAAATAATGCCAGCACTTTTTGAAGTGTAGAACTTTGTTCCGTGAAGAATACACAGCGTGAAAAGGTACAGACTAATCAAGTTGGAAACCCAAGTCCACCTCTTCTATAACGACATTCAAAACTCTTATTTGAACCCAGATGATATGCCAAATTTTACCAAGGTTCAAGCTACCCTTGTTCCATCTGGTATAGAAACTTGATCAGTTTAAATTAATATCCATTCCCCCTCACTTCAAAAAACCCCTTCTCGGGACACACACCCCGCTACAACATCAGAACCAGACCAAATGCAGGAGGATCCCAATTCAAATCCCTCTCATGTAAAATCAAATCCAGAACACAAACACAAACATAAACATCCAACAAAACCCCAAATCTAACCAACACAAACCAAAACCACCAAACCATTAGCAAGTCATGAACTTCCATTAAATTGAACACAACCAAATGGATCCACAACTCCAATTTCAGTCAACCACGAATCAATTACAAAAGTTGGAACAGCCAGATATTTAAAGTAGACTTTGTGATGAGAAAAAAAACTTAACATTATAAGGTATAAACATAATCAAACTGGAATGGCTACATACACAATCTTTTCAGCACACTGACAACTGGAGGCTTATTCCACCAATTCAACTGAAGCTGCACTTTTAATCCTAATTCCTCATTTTAAAATATGCAAGATAGACCTTTTCCAAAATGTTTATGAGGTATAAACATAATCAAACTGGAATGGCTACATACACAATCTTTTAAGCACACTGACAACTGGAGGCTTATTCCATCAATTCAACTGAAGCTGCACTTTTAATCCTAATTCCTCATTTTAAAAGATGCAAGATAGACCTTTTCCATTGGACAGGCCTTCAGTAGAAACAACCGAATCATCCATGGGTTTCAGCCCTTCCAGTCAATATCCATCCTTGCTCAAATCAAAAAATGTCATTTTGTCGTTGAATTAGCATTTCTACTATCACTATTAAGCCCCATCAATCCCAATTTCATCAACCTAACCGCAGACTCAAACCATCAACTAATTCCATTGACATTACAGCCAATCAAAACCCATCAAAATCAAGATTCAAATCCAACTCCCCTATCCATCAAAATAAAAAATCTAAAGAACCCATCAATCAAAGTCATAAACTTGTATCCCTTAACCTCAACCAACCAGATCCAAACACCTCCACAATTTCGTAACCAATCAAATAAAGCAAGACCCAAAAAAAAGTTACCTGTCAGACATGGTTGCAATGGTTTTAAAAGCCAGAATCAACCCACGATCAGGATTGGACCCACGGTTCTGCCACCGACCAAGAGAAGTCGACAAGAAATCTCCGGAAGCACCATTAGGTTTAGCAATAACAGTAGAAAGGCCACCGTCTGTTAACAAAGGATTAGTAGGTCCACCGACACGAACTGGATCATTATCTCCTGATTCATTCGCAAAGATTCTCCACTCTGATGTTTCATCGATCGAGTGAGATTCTAAGACAAGACCACACTCTGAACACACTGTGTCTCCTGCTGAATGGTCGCATACTACCTCTGTGTGTTTCTTACAATCTGAACAGAAAGCGTCCCCCATGTTTCGTTGTTCTTCTTGATGGTGGCTTTTTTTAGCGGTGCGAGGAGAAGTGGGAGAAGGGAGATGAGAGATGGAAGGGATCCCCGTCTTTAATTGGGGAGCTTATATAGATAGAGTTGGGGTCTGTTTGGTTGACATATTATTAAATGCCTCGTGCTTAGCTTTGAAGAAAGATATGGTTTCGGCTCGACCTAGAAAATTTAGGATCTAAAATTTTAATTCGCTGGTTTTTTAATTGAATATTACAATATATAAATTTGATAAAATTTAATTAACCCAGTGACCCAACTAATTCTGATAGGATTAATATAAAAAACAAAATTATTTTTAAAAAATAAAATAATATTTTTTTAATTTAATTAAATTTTATAATATATTAATTTGATAAGATGTAATTAACCTAGTGACCAAGCTAATTCTGATTGGGTTAATGTTAAAAAATATATTTTTTTTTAATTAAATTAAATTTTATAATATATTAATTTGATAAAATTTAATTAACCTAGTCACTAGCTAATTCTGATTAGGTTAATGTTAAAAACAATTTATTTTAAAAAAATAAAAAAATATATTATTTTCAATAAAAACATTGAACTTGAGTCTAATTAATTATGATCCAATAATTTCAGATTTTTGTAAGTTGAATAGACGTTTAATTTAAATTTTTTAAAAAAAATATATATGGATGTTCGAGTTAATTTACGCGTAACTCAACTAATCCTACAGATACTGAAATAAATAAATAAAAACTTTGATTGTTTGAAACATATATGTTATTTTCGCCATTTCTATAGTTTATCTATTATTGATTAAATCATGGTGGAAACATGATACTATTTACAATCAGCAGTGCACTTAATTGACAAGTCGCATGGATAGATGGATGGTAATTATGGTTGTGTCACTTCAACTATGGGAGTCAAGCGGTAATTAATTACTTTTACTGTTGGAAAATGTTGTTTTTGTTGTGAATGTATCTGTAGTTTTGGGGGGGGGGGAAATACCCCGTTGGAAATCTTTTATTTGAAAAACAAAATACTCTACTATTATTATTATAAGTGTGTGTTTATTTTTGTTTTTTAAATTATTTTACAAGTTGTGTTTTTTATTTAAAAAAACATTAAATTGATATTTTTTTAATTTTTTTTTATAATTTTGATGTGTTCATATTAAAAATAAAATAAAATCTAAAACTACATAATTATAATATATTTTCAATTAAAAAATACTTTTGAAAACCACCACAGAATTGTTTTTGTTGGTTCTAGTTTACTACTGTAAACGCTTTTAAAATGGGACTTTTTAGTTATCAAATGATAAATAATCATGTTTTATTATTGTTCCAAGACAATAAATAAATAAAAAAAGGGACAAGAAACAAAAAAAATAACTTTAAAGTTATTTTAAATACAAATTTATTTTATATCACTATATCCATCTTTGGAATCAAAAGTGTTTTTTTTTTTAATTTTTTTTGTATTTATATCTTCTTATTATTTGACGGTTGGTTTATTATGCTTGAGCTTAATTGCGAGGACATTGCAATTGTGGGCAGTATAGACTCTGTTAATTTTTTCTTTTTAAAATTTTTTTATTATGTTTTCACTTTAAATTATTTTTTATATTATTTTAATATATTGATGTTACAAATAAATTATATAAAAAATATTTAAAAAAACACCTACTATATCATATCAAACAGCTCGGACGTATAACAGAGAGCTGAGTTTTGTTCACTTGCTCACGAGGGCAGTGTGGGTGCTGGTTGAACTAATAATGGAGGTAGCTTGGAGTTGTGTGGATGCTGAGTTTTGCATGAATGCATGGGAGATGGATAGTGTTTGATTTTAAAAGCCTGGGGCATGCTTTTTGTATGCCTCTAAGGGGGCTGAATTGGTGATATCTGGTCCAATGTGGATCTGCCTTCATGATCTTGACATGACAGTCAGTTGGCTGCTCATTTTCTGATGGGATATAAATAAGTCATTTACTCCATGATCTTGGTTTCTTCTTGTTGTCTTGATTCTATTCATCGAATTTTTGCTCTCCTCTCCATCTGACTAGAATGGTTAAATATGATTTTTTTAAAATATAGCTTAATTAATTAAGTTTTAAATTTGATTTTTAAAAATCATCCATTCGAGTTCTACAAAATTTAAAAACATTAAAGATTTATATGTTCGTTAATTTTAAAACTTGTAGAATTAGTCAAATTACGTATAAGCTAACTCGAACATTGATATTAATCTTAAAAAAATGATTCAATATCACATGGGAATCAGGTAGGGCTTTATTCTTTTTTTTTTTTTCTTGTCTGATTTTTTATATTATTATGTAAGTTGACTTTTAAATCTTGAGTAAATATTAAAAATAATTCATTAATTTTTTTCTAAGGATATCATGTTAACGTAAGAGATGTGATATTATAATTGCTGGGAAACAAGATTAATATCGATTACATGCGTAAGAATACGTAAATATATAAAAAAAATGAGTAGAGATTTTTTTTTTTTTCTATGAGCCCGCAAGAGTATGAAGAATAGGCTGAAGGTCCAATTGCACTCAAGCCTGGGTGCTTACGTGTTTTATAAGGCTGGGCTTAGATTTTCGCCACGTCAACCAGATGTATGGACATTGCATATTGCCACCTGAAGTTGTTATTACCTCTCCTGTTGCTTTTGTCACATCAATCTTTATTAATCTATATCGAACTGGAAGACAAAGATTTGCTTGTTTTTTAACATGGTTGAGGTTTTTTAAAAATATTTGCTTTTTAAAAATATATTAAAAATATATTTTTATTTTTTAAAATTTACTTGTTACAGTATATTAAAATAATATAAAAAAATAACTTGAAGATAAAAAAAATTAAAATATCTCAAAGGTAGGATTTGATTGCAATCTCAATCAGCGGTGCATAATTTTTTTTAAAATAATATTTAAAAATATATTAAAATAAAATTTTTTAGAATTTTTATTTTTTATATTAGTATATTAGAACCATTAAAAAATACTAAAAATTATTAATTTAATATTTTTAAAAATAAATAAAAAACATCTAAAGCGTAAACAAGCTTAGCGCCAAACAACTCCATCCAACTCTTAATTTTTTGTTTGATTAATCTTTTATTAGTTTCTTATAGTTTAATCAAGTTTACTCTTAATAATATATTGGTCTATAGCTAAATTAACAGTCTAAGTTCATCCATTTTTTTTAAAAAAATAAGTAGGATTATTCAATGAGCAATACACGAGGCGTGTAATATTTATCAGCATGGCTATATTCATTGAGCAATACATGAGGCATGTACGAACTGGACAATTAGCACACCAAGTAAAAACAAATGGCTAATTAATATAGTATCAAAAAGCTTGGACAAAATACCACAATTTTAGATGTCATGATTCTAAAAAAACATGGTATTTAATTAAATATCGTGTTTTTTAATCATAACATCACAAGAAAAAAAATCATAAAAACTATCAAAATAAATGCCTCGAGGTAATATTTTTGAAATCTAAAGAAATAACGATCTACAGAAACTCCTATTAAAATTTAAGTGTGATTTATTGGTCAAATCAAAAGCTATAACTCTTTTTAAGTCATTATTCTAGCCTTGTACAACCAGACTTTTTTTTGGATCTAGATATATTTCATTAGCCCATGAATGCATGTGCTAGGTCCTCCATGTAATTTGTCTGAGTTTGAGATAAATTTACATCTAGTTATGGTAGACTCACACCTAACTACTTAAAATCACACATTATTGCAAACTTGACTGTATTATTGACACTCATAAAATCTATTTGGAAAAAAGGTTTATAAAATTATAGTTTTTATATGAAATAATCAATCGATTCATAAAACTATATTAACCGGTCAATCAATAAAGCACAAAAATTACCGATAAGATTATATATTAAATTATCATGTTTTAAATAGATAATATATTTAAATAAATATCAGTATTCTAAAATACGAGAAGATAATTATATCGCACAAAAACTTTTAACTAATGTAATATTCACTAAATCTTTTTTCAAAAGCCAAAACTTTTAACTAATTATGCTAACTTTAAAAATAAAATCCAAATCACAAAAGGCATCACTTTCGAGGAATTCTGCCCATGACATGAACCCATTATTCCGGGGTCCCCAGGCACCTTTTTTCTTGAACACGCCGCCAAGAAGATAAATTGTCCGGGTCTGAGGCCATGCATGGCAGGGCTCTCGTTCTCTACCAAAAGAAGCAAGAAACTTAAATTGTCCAAACTAATCCTCCCTCCATTGAAGCAAATCCACAAACTCTCAAGATTGCCAGATGATTGTTCAATGTCAGAGTCAATATTAACTGATAATGACAATAGCAGTGCGAATTTCTTAAGAAAAATCTAGCAAAATCGAATTGAGAAATTCTTTGGAACTCCTTGATGAATTCACTAAAATCATATTCTTGAGAATTTTACATTGCTTCAACAATATATATATATATTTTTTATTTTTTTTTAATCTTGTGTGTCGAAGAATATCCAAGATTCCTTGCTGAGAGTGACTAATCTTAACCACGTACATACAAATTCATGCCAATAATGTCTTGCGATTTTTATTTCCCTTCTCCCTCACGATATTGTCATCTCTAGGTGGTCCAGCTGAAGGAAATCTGGAATTCACAACTTTATATGGAGCCAGAAAGAAGGGTAACCTTAACAGGCTTATTGATATTTTTTTATTTTTTTTTGAGTTTAACTTTGAGAATAATATTCAAAGAAATTTATTAAAAAAATTTTAAATATACCAAGTCAGTATAAAAAATGTGGCTTAAAGATCATCAAGAAAAAAATCCGTTTTAATCAACACAAGCCTTCCTAAAAATTAACCGAAACTGATAATGTTTTGAAAATCTTTGTAATGTTTGCTGGATGTTGCTCTTCTTGCCAAAATTATTAAACTAGCTATTAGGGATATTGAAATCTTTTCACAAGGATGATTAGTCATTATCAAATTAATCAAGGACAAATAATATCTGTTTTTTTAATAATTTTTGGGTTATAAGCTTGAGAAATTTATATAAAAAAAATTAAATACACTAAATCAATATAAAAAAAACACGACTTAAAAATCATCTAAAAAATCCTAATCAACCCATGCCATCCTAAAAATACAAGTACTATATAATATATATATATATATATATATAAAGCCCAAAAGGGTTTTGTTAACTTATTATAACGGTCCAATTTAATAAATAAGTAGATTTTTTTCCACGGCCCAGGTCCACAATGCAGTAGCCTGGCGAAAAGCACAAAAATCCTAAAGCTTAGTTGTTGGTAATATATACATACGAATTAAAAAAAAAATTACATTCGAAATCAGTATATCCATAAATAAATAAAAATAAAAATAAAAATAAAAATCATATAATCTCACCTTCACTAATTGCATAATAATGAACAACAAGGATTATATAAAAACTCGAACATTTTCAAAATCAAGATCGATCAAATCTACTGCCAAACTTGAACCTATGCGAGTAGTGACAACTGACAAGTCGATAAACTTTAGGTCAGTGAAAATTAATTTACCTCGATTTTAAGCATATAAAAAGAAAAGTTACTTTCACTGTTAAATCAGTCGTGAACGTGTATGATTCCCAGCTCGACCAATTCTGACAAGGACTTGGGCTTCCAAGGATTTTAACGTTGTGAGTGGAATTGCTGAGGCATTCTGATGTTTAACAGGACACCTCAAAGTAGGTAAGTGGCCATGGCAATTCAATGAGACGGGCAAAACTCGGAATCTACTTTACTGTGATTTTGCGGTAGAACCATGATTTTAATTTTTAAAAAAAACTCTTAATTTTATTTTTAAATTTTTGAGTTGTTTTTGATATGCTATATAAAAAATAAATTTTAAAAAATAAAAATGATAAATAGTATTTTAAAGTATTTATAAACAAAAAATATTTTAAAAAGTAATCGTAACCATAATATTAAACACTATCTAAATGTATTTGTTTTTATAATTTAGGTTTAAAAAAAACCCTGATTTTATTGGGGTAAAATGACCATAAGTAAATACATGTTGATGTTACTTTTTTATTATCTCCTGATTGGACCATAAATTTTAATAAATCCCATAAATATAAACTTATATTTCAAATATAACTGAACATCTTATTTTATAGGGTGTTTGGAAGTGTAGTAACGGTTGTTTTTTAAAGTATTTGTCGCTTCAAAATATATCAAAATATAGATTTTTTTTATTTTTTAATAATTATTTTTGATATCAGCACATCAAAATGATAAAAACACCAAAAAAATATTAATTTAAAGAAAAAAAATTAATTTTTTAAAAAAACACTTTAAAAACTTAAAAAAACATGACCTTAACATGAAGGCCTCGGAAGCAAAATCTAACACAAAAACAAAGAAATTCTTCCAAAGCTTTGAGGTGTGAAGGGTATCGATCTCGGGCAAATTTGCAAGAAAAGAGTAAGGTATACTTAGGATTGCAAGTGGGTCTTCTGACACGGACCACATGGTTTGGCATGAGCTAAAGAAACTTTTACGCTATCTATGGTAATTTAGAAATTTCATTATGAACTATTATTCAAAAAACTAAACAATGAATAAGAGCGTTTGTATAGTAAATATTAAAATTAATTCACATTACACTTTGACAGATTATCTAGAAAGTGTAGAGTAACAATGCAAATCACTGCTTTTAAATTTTCAGAGATAATTTATTTGATGATTAAAGAATTTTATTTCATTTTTTAATTTTTTAGATTCAAATCTTAATATCAATATATAAGATAATTTAATATTTTTGTAAAATATACCAAGCTGAGATACAGTTTTACAGTAATCTAAAAAAATGAATCTTGATTCACATATAAATCTGGTCTGAATATACTTTTAATATATATATATAAAATTTGCCATACGGCGCCTCTAGTTTAGGTGTCAAAGCCTTAATTTGCGCCTGACTTGCTTGCCTTATGCAGCTTTTCCCTTTTCTTGAATGCGAATCCCAAGCTTTTTCTTCTTTACTGGCATTTATCCGGTGGATTCTCTAGCGTTTTTGTTAGTAGTTGTGGTTGATTTTTAAAATATTTTTAAAATATTTTTATATTAAAATATATTAAAATAATATTTTTTTATTTTTTAAAAATTAATTTTAATATTATTACATAAAAACATCCAAAACATAAAAAAAAATTAACTTTTAATAAAAAAAAATTATATTTTTTAGGAACGCGGTTTGCACCGCGTTCCCAAACAATGCCTCATATACCTGACTTTTCGGTGATGAGTAATAATTGCGTTTTAATTTTTTTTAAATGGAATAAAATAATATTTTTTTTAATTTAAAGAAATTATTTTGATATTATTATATAAAAAATCTAAAAATTAAATAAATTTTTTTTTTTTCCGATCTTCATTTGAAACGCAATACTAAAACGGGGCTAAATTTTGTATGCAGACATAGTGATCAAATTCTGCAATAATTTCACGTTGTTATAGAGAAGTTTGAAGCCTGGAGTGTAAAGACAAAGTCAAATGCCTTCATATAAATGTTTTAGCTATATCAGGCAGATTACAAACTAGTCAAATCATGTCTAAATTATAATAATTACATGTCGGGGATTTATTTCATAATTACTTTTTATTCTTATTATTTATAAACATGAGCAACAACAATTCATCATATATATACTCCCTCCTGAATGATGCTTATTTATCAAGAATTTAAAGGCTGTCTACTAGAATTTTATTAATTTTTTACTAGTTCAAAACATGTCTTATATTACCCATATTCAATCAAAACGTGTTTATTCATCGACTCATGCTGTTGGTTGAAATGAATTTTAAAAAATAAATAATATATTATGATGGTAAAAAACCAAATCGTAATAAAGAATTTTATCATAAAATTCTTTGTGAACAGCTGATGTTTTGCTGTTATATATAGCTAATCGGTCCACATCTTGAGCGAAAAGGAATTGAATTTAATCGTGTATGAAAAGTAAATATATAGAATAATATTAAAGAGTTATATATGATCCTTCACCTTAATTAACCATTAAAAAACCAGAAAAAAAAAAATCAAAGAAACAGGACAATACAAGAATTATCTTACGTATCCACATATACAAAATGGATAGATTAGCATCAAGAAAAAACTAGGTTTCTCGATAAAGACAGAACCATCAGTAGCTAGATGCGTATTCAGGTATTGGTGGTCTAGTGATAAAAATTTAAGATTAAAAAATTTATTTTTCCTGTAATTTCAGGTTTGAGCCCTGAGATTACTAATATTAATAGTCATTAAAAACTTACCTGGTCGTTAACTTTAAAACCTGTAAAATTAATCGAGATACGCATAGGCTAGTATAGATATATTACATAAATAAATAATAAAAAATAAGATAAAATAAGATAAGATAAGATGCTTATGCTATCAAAACACATGTACGAACGAAATTAATGATCAAGAAATATAACAGCCAATTTGAATGACATCACTTCGCGATATATGTTTAGTATAAAGTTTAATTTTCGGTAACCATCAAAATCATTTTTCCCTTTGAAGAAAACTCATGTTTTAATTGGTTTACTAAATCGTAAGAAAACATCATACCAATTGTTATTAGATTGTCCGTTTGCAACCCACAAAATGAGAAATGACACACCAAACAAGATCAAGTGGGCTGAGAGTTGCCTCGTTAAGTTTAAATCATCTGGTGAGTTGATCAAATTTAATCTAGCTTGGTCGATTCTAATATTATTTTTATTCAAAACAATATTTTTATTTTAAGATAAATGCATATTAACTTATCAATCCAATCAATACACAGTTCAAGTTTTGGGTGAAGTTAAATATCATGCATGCTATGTTCTATAATTGTGATTTAAGTTTTCATTCTCTTTTTACTATCTTTTTCGAGGAAGGTTAGTGTTTTAGATTTGTCATTTTTTACGGTGAAAAAAATATGATTTTAATGATACCAAATTAATGATATCTTGCATAACATCTTTCTAGAAAATGATGTCATTTAAATTAATTAGCTGTTATATATCATGATCGATCGTTAATTTGAAACAAGTCTAAAAGTGACAAGATTTTCTAACAAACACAGAACATACTTAAGTTTGCAGAAATTTAAACATAAGTTAAGTATGATATATATTGAAAGTAAGATTTAAAGGAATTTTACTTAAATATGTATTGAAACCAATATAGGAGATATTGATCTTAGAGGTTCAGATCCATGAAGTATGGATCTTTTTACAAGATAAGAGATGTTAATACATAAGGTTACATGGAAATTTGAATGTGTTACAAAAGGATAAGTTTTTTATGTCTTATGCTGAGAAACTCTTATATGAAGTTATATCTTCAAAGCCTGGGAGGTGTCTGTTTATATAAAGCAGAACGAGACTGTCTTCTTTACAAAATTTGTAAAGAAAATAATTTTCTTTTTAAAAAGTTGAAAAAGTTGTCTATCAATTACCATCGAAAGTTGTTTGTTGTTTATGCAAATGGAGGATCAACTTTTTGAAAAGTTAAAGTGATAGCTAGCTGTTTTAACTATTTATGCCGATAGAAGAAAATGAGACTAATGATTTCGAGAATATTGACTAAGATATAAAATGAGCCAAAATATTTTTGAGTCTTTTAAGATACTTTTTTTTTATAGAGAGACAATGACTTCCTATGATTTTTGTATAGGAGGGAGGATACCATAACACTCATCCTCACTGTCATCTGCTAGGCCAATGATAGAACCTGCTGATGATGAAGATGGAGAGGGATCGTTGTCTTTAATGCTTTGTAGGAGTTGCTTTATGATTTTGAAATATTCTTTTTCAGATTTTGTTGAGACAATAAAAGCATAAGCATGAGATCTACGTGCTAGGAATTTAGACCGATGATTTGAGTTTATAATCTGAGCATTTTGGTGTTGCTTTAACTATTCTATGATAGTAGGTTTAGAACTTTTGGTTTCTGTTGCAAAGAAGTCCCACCATTTTACATTGTATCTTCTGATACAATGAGATACCCATACAAGTTATTGTAATCAATATACTAGGAAACATGCCTAAATGATAAAAAATTTAAAACAAAAAAAGAGAATTAGTACAATTCCCAGTTTCTGAGTGTTTAAAATTTTGTTAGGAGTAAATGTAATTGTTTTCAACTAAAAGGTGAGGTTTTATTACTTCATAAATACAATTAAAGTAATCCCACCATTGAAGAAACCATTTGGGTAAATTTAAAGTCTTGGTGGAATTATCAAAATAGAATAGACGGGAGTGGCTACGTATGGAATTTTAGAGGAAAAAGGTGTTGAACCACGTCTGTTGATAATTCCAATAAGAATAAGAACGAGTAATAAGATTACCAAGTTTGACATGGTAATTGATTGGAAATTAAATTGTTTGGTGAAAGGGTTGTTTCCGATCAGAATAATATAGGATATTTTAAATGATGCATATTTTAAATTTTGTTAGAAATGCTTTATGTGTATATATTGACGGTAATAAAATCGTGTTGAATATATAATAACTACATAAAATATGTAAATTATTAATGAATCATATTATATTATAATAAATCAAATACAATTTTTTATTCAACTTTTAAATCAGGTTGAAATTTAATTAACATATTCTATAGGTCATATTCCTTGTAAGGTTTATATAGCATCAACCAAGGACATGAACATGTCCAATTAAAACCAGAAGCTTTATTTAAAAAAAATTATTATTATTATTTTTGTAGGATTCGTTTCTTAATTAAATTTCAAAACTCTATCTCATTTAACTTTCATTCCATTTAAACAATTTTATATATTATTTTTTTATAATATCCTCATTTTATCAAATAAAAATTATTAAAATATTTTATATATTATTTTTCATAAGAATTATTGATATTCATAATTTATTAAATCATGATTTTTTCTACCATTTAACTTAACTTCAAAACTTGAGAAACTTTAGTTTCTTGATTTTCAAAATACGCTAAGTAGCTGCATCACATCGAATGAAACATTTTAATTTTATGCTCTAAAACAAATAAAGTATGACTAAGAATAGCGAAAGGCTTATGGTATCTCACATTATACTAAATAGACTGTTCAGCATCCATCGGTGGCCGGAAAGGGTTTTCTATATAAAGACAAATCCATCGGTGGCCGGAAAGGGTTATGCAATTCAATCACAGATATGAAGAAAATCAAGCGATCAAGATCTAACCACTAATTTAATAAATCACATCACTCTGACAAACCTGTTTCTTAAGAATTCATTAATTGTGGTTTCATCAAAATCATTTTCGCAAAGAAAATTCAAATTTTAATTAGTTGGCTGACTTGTTCAAAAGAACTGGCTTAGTTTGTAAGAAATGTGTTTTTTTTTAAATTTATAAAAATATATTTTTAAATAAAAAATATTTTAAAAAATAACTGTTATATATCAATATAAATATTACTTTACCGCCATTTTGTATTTTAAGTATTATAAAATTAACAAAATATTATAGCAGTCATCTCATAATGCAGCTTCCAAACTCTTTCAAGAAAATAACAATAATAAATACTGCAGCCTCTTCATAATTATTAGAAAAATACTTAGACTAACTAACCTCAATTACATCTGATACCATGCGCACATGTTCTCAAAGGTCTTTAAATTGTACTCTTCTTGTTATTATTATTTAATTGTCTGGAACATTTATGCCTTCAAACAGCCTTGCTCGGCCGTGGTTTGCGTTACTTTTTCCCTTTCAACTCTCCATTTATTTCATGAAGATTTTAGCACTTGTCTGTTTCTTTCTGTATTTTAAAAGTGTTTTAAAAAAATTTAAAATTTTTTATTTTTTATTCACTTTAAATTAATATATTTTTATTGTTTTCAAATCATTTTAAATTGCTGATGTCAAAAATAATTTTTTTAAAATAAAAAAAATCATTGATATATATTTTAGCACAAAAAATTATTTAAAAAGCAACCGCAACTATACCCAAACAAGAAATCTCATTCTAGAAATTCTTATTTTAACATGAATTGTTTGTATTTAACTGGGCAGAGAGATGGATCTAGTCTTGATTTGAAAAAAAAACTACACAAATCACCATAACATTAGGCTAAAAAGAATAATAGCTACAAATTTATGGTCTTTTTTCAAGAAAGTTGTCTCAAATTATCTATGATTTCATGTCATGAACTTGAGCATTAAATAAAATCCTTCCAATATCACCTGGGGTTTCATGCCCTCAGTGGCTCCTTCTCTCCCCTTGAGCCTGTAAATTTCCTTGCAAAATAATCTTAAATTTGCACCAAAATGGTGGTGGTGGTGCCTTGGCAATCTCGTCGTCTTGTCTTGACGGTAAAAAAGAGGTAAGTTGAAATTTCCAATAACATTATTTGTTGAAATAAGGAAATAATTACTGGCATTATTTTCTGACTACGGCTTCTCCAAAGGCACAAGTTGATTTAATTCTTTTTTATAACTGACTAATATTTAGACTGCCTATTTAAAAACATGTTAGGAATATTAAATAAGAGTTGGGACCACTCTCGTCACGCGCTTGACGCGGTCGTGGGTCTAGTATTCTCGAAGCATCAAACCTTAGAAACCCCGCACAAAGATTGCATATAGTCACGTGACTCGAAAGTCCATTACTGTAATTTAAATACCTATTTTTCCCTTATAAAAAACCAGGTCATCGTTCCCCGGGGGTAATTAGGTAATTACACAATGATACACCTGACATTCCAAGATTTAAATGGGGCAGATACGTCTTTTCTTATTATAACGCGTGATGAAATGACCTCTAT
This sequence comes from Populus trichocarpa, assembly GCF_000002775.5. NCBI lineage: Eukaryota > Viridiplantae > Streptophyta > Magnoliopsida > Malpighiales > Salicaceae > Populus > Populus trichocarpa. The sequence continues at coordinate 3,337,728 of NC_037290.2, forward strand.
ACCCTCTACACGAAGGTGTTTTTGTCTTTTACATTTTTTAATGCAAATTGACATGTTAAATTATGTTAATCCGAATTGATCTAATATGTTTCCGTCTTAATATTTATAAAAATAAATTTCACACTACGACATGGAGTTGATTTTAAATTATACTTTATAATTTGTTTCAATTTGTTTTTTGTGGGTTATCCTGGTTTCATGATCCATGTTATGGGGTTGATATGTTAACCTAAGTTTGCTTGGTTATTGTTTTTGGTCATTTTTAATTTTTTTTTTTTCAATTCTATCGTTTAATATTGGATTTATTGAAAAATAAACTTAATAATTTATTTTGATTTGTTTTTTGATGGGTTATTATAATTTCATGACTCAACATATAGATTTACAAGTTAAATCAGATTAATCCGAATTGATTCAATATATTTTTATTTCAATATTTATAAATATAAATATAATCTTAAATATTTATTTTGAGTCACCTGTAATTCAAATTATCTTTAAACCAAATAGTTACATAAAATAATAAAACCCATACAATTTATGTTTTTTTAACTATGAAAAAGACACAAGCATGTCCTAAATATTTTATTTTCTTGCATCAAACAAAAATATCCTATCTGTATTGTGGGGGTAAAGATCTAGGTAACGCCTATATATTCAATAACATAGCATATGTGCGTCAGAACTCAGATGCAATAAGCGTAGAGCATCGTGCATCCATTTCAAAAAGACATGGGCATCTGGGATTTCACAGAGCAGCTTTGCCATTACAGCAAGTGATGAAATTAAGAGTAAATCACAGTCTATTTTTCTTCACATGGCGACGGAGGAAGAGACGACACAAGGAGTTTTTTTCCGTGTAGAGTTGGAACTTGGAAAAGAAAGAAAAGTTCATTTCTGGTTACGTGAGAGACGATTTTATAAGCGCATAATTTTAAATAACGAAATGACTCTTTTTTTTTTTAAAAAAAAATCAAATTAATATTTCTCTACGCATTACTTTGTGTATATTAATGTGCTCGTATAATAAATAAATAAAAAATATTATCTCGAAAGTTCCTCAAGCTCCAATGTTTTTTCCTTTTCAATTGAGAACTTTAAAAGCCCAAGGAATTTTATGGTAGAGAGAGAGAGAGAGAGAGGGGGGTGTCTAGCATCAAATATTGGCTTATTTAGAATTGTAGTAGTAATAATAGTTTAAAGTGTTTTTTGTTTAGAAATATATTAAAATAAAATTTTATTTATTTTTTTTTTTATATTAGCACATCAAAACGATATAAAAATATAATTTTTTTTTATTTTAAATAAAAAATAATTTTAAAATTTTTAAGAACCAATAGCATGGCATTTCTAAACACCCTAACATCTGGATGAGGAAATTAAGAGCTGGAAGAGAGAGAAAGATTTTAGAAAGAGAAAGAAAAAGACATCAAACAATTGAATTACGGCAGCGTATCTTATTTTCATGGATGAGCTGAGCTGCCTGCCAGGTCCTCTTCGGCTGTCTATTTCGGGTCTTCTTTTAATTGCACAAACGATATTTTTCTCCATCTTTCTTCTTGTTATCAAATATGTCCCAACTTTCTAGATTAAACTTGGAAGTGGTCCATCCATATATTTTATTTCAATTTAATATAGGGATTGATTTTGGTAAAATTCAAGTTGACCCTATCAAAATAATTAATTTAATAAAACTAAATAAGACTCTACTAAATTAATTACAAAGATTTTTTTTTATAAAAAATAATATCCCAATCTAAGCTTTAAGTAACACTTAGTATTGTAGTTACTTTTCAAAGTAATTTTTATCTAAATATATATTTAAATAATATCTTTTTATTTTTTAAATTTTATTTTTAATATCGTCAAATTAAAATATTTAAAAATATAATTTTTATTTTTGTGAAATAACATCTGATCAGCGTTCCCCTAAGCAAAGTTTGATAAATATAGCTACGTGGCGTTATTATTGCCATTCCAAGTAAAGTTGTAAACTTAAGAAGAGAAAAAAGTTCTGATCTTCATTTAATTAATTCATTTTGATCCACTTAATTAAATTATGTTAAATCACCTTTCATTGGCCAACAGAATCTGTGTCATTATGACACACGCCTGAGAAAGACGCGTGGAATATATATAGTAAGAAATATAAACAGAATGGATTAATATTTATTATTTGATCCTTATACTCTCAATATTGTCTTAATATGGCCCGTTTACTGTTCTTGGTTGGTTCCTTTACTCAAGAAATTTTATCGATGGCATCCCTCTATCCGATTTCCGTCCAAAACACTGTTTATTCTTGATGCATGGCCTGTAGCATATGCTATACGCTTAATTCACCTTTTCGGACATGCTGTCAAGAACTAATAGTGAGTTGGATGAAAGCTAAAGGAAAGGATTCCATGGTTATAAGATCACACGTATGTTGCGGGTTTGCTAGAATAATCCAGTATTTTATCTGGTAAAAAGATCAATCTCAAAATAAAACCCGGCTCGAGCTCGGTCTCGAGTTGGCGGGTCACCGATTTGACTTGCAAGGCCGAGTTTTATTGCTATGGAAAGGACTATATTAAGAAGAGTTTTTAACTAGTGGGACGAACTAGATAAGAAGAAAAGTGGAGAGTTCACATCAAGCAAAATGTAAGGATCAGAAGGACCAATTCTAAATTAAAAAAAACAATAATTACAGTTAGCAGAGAAGCAAAGTTAGAATCCAATCACATTCCCACTAGCTCGAAGAGATGGGCAAAGCCAACCAAAGATGGGAAGGACAGCTCTTCGATTCTCTCTTTACACGCAATTTGACTGCTTAAAAAATACAATTTAATTTTTCAAAAGCTGAATACCATAGCCTCCATTTTAGACACCTCTCTTGCTTTCCTCCTTGGCTCCTTCGCTTTGCTTCCTCCTTCGTTCTCTCCCCTCACCCTCTGACATTACCTACAAAAAAACCTCTGTGTCTTTCGATTTTGAACCCACAGAAACACCCCAGAACATCCCGCGGCATAACAAATATTAAGACAACTTGTAAACCAACTTGTTTTTTTCTCTCTACAAGCACTTGCACTTCTCTGTTCAAAACCGGGTTTTAGTTCAACACTTTCACAACCCAAAACCCTCTCTCTGTCTCAAAAAAGAAAAACCTTTGTAAAAGAAAGGAAGTACATAAGACTCAAGATTTCTTTTTTCTTTTTCCTTTTAATATTCTCTTTGTAGTAAAATACTGGGGTTTGCTTATAGGCTTTGTTAGCTTTAAAAAAACTCTTTCTTTCTCTTGTTTTAGTCGTTGGGTTTTTGATAAAGCCAAAAAAGGTAGAAGCTTTGCATTGAGAATAGTTGGCAATGGTGCAGTACTTTAGGTATCATCAGTTAAAGAAGGGTGAGCATCATCATGCTGGGGAGGATGAGATGCTATCTTTGATGAGTGCAACAAGCTCTGGTTATTTCAGGAGATCAAGGCCTAAGCTTTTTTCTCTTCTCATCCTTTCTCTTCTCTCTTGCTGTCTTATTTTAGGTGCTCACTTGTTTTGCTCTCCCTCTGCCTTTTCTCTCTTGTGTAAGCTCCTTTTTCTCTTTCATGGGTTTTGGTTATTTTTTCTTTCTTCTTTTGGCTTTGTCTTGATGCGTGTCTGTGGTTTTTGCAGATTCTTTTGGTGTAGAGAGTGATGGGGTTGCTGCTAATGTAAATGCAAAAGCTTCTCTGTGTTCTTCGATTTCTAATGGTTAGTACTTTGTATTTTTATGTGCTGTTGCTCTTTCCTTCTTCTTCTTCTGTTAATAAGATTGAATTGAATTTAACAGTATAAGGTATTAACAGACTGGAAGTCTGTTGCTTTCTGATATTTAGAGTTTCCTTAGGCTACATCGACACGTAACCTAGAAAAGTTAGGCCGAAAAGATGAAACTGTATTTTTTTTTCAGTGATTAGCTCATGAAGGTGAGTGAATGATCTAGTTTCTGGAAACCACAAAAGTAGACACAAAGTTACTGGGTTAAAAGTTTCTTTCTTACCTTATATTTGTTTTCTGAGTTCAATAAAATGTTAAGACTCTTGTAGCAAAATGAATTGTGATTTACTGTTAATTTCCTCAAATTTTGACGCAATTTTTTGGTGGTAAATCCAGGAACCATATGCTGTGACCGGAGCAGTACTCGTTCGGATGTCTGTGTTATGAAAGGGGATGTAAGGACAAACTCTGCCTCTTCTTCAATCTTCCTCTACACCTCAAAAAGTACCGATGCTGTGATAAAAAATGTTTCGAGTTCAGTTGATAAAGATGAGGAACTCCAACACGAAAAGGTCAAACCATACACCAGAAAATGGGAAACGAGTGTGATGGACACAATTGATGAATTAGATCTTATTGTGAAGACAGAAAATTTTAGGAATAACCATCATTGTGATGTCAAGCATGATGTACCGGCAGTGTTCTTTTCGACTGGAGGCTACACTGGTAATGTTTATCATGAATTCAATGATGGGCTTTTGCCTTTGTACATTACATCACAGCATTTCAATAAGAAGGTTGTGTTTGTAATTCTTGAGTATCATGATTGGTGGATAATGAAGTATGGAGATATTCTTTCACATCTTTCGGATTATCCTGCAATTGATTTTAGTGGAGACAAGAGAACTCATTGCTTTCCTGAAGCCATTGTCGGTCTTAGAATCCACGACGAGCTCACAGTGGATCCTTCGCTGATGCAAGGGAATAAAAGCGTTGTTGATTTTCGCAATGTTCTAGACCGAGCATACTTGCCTCGAGTTCAAAGTTTGCTTAAAGAAGAAGAACGGCTAGCTCAAGAAAAGCTAAAACAGAAAGTGCATTCATCATCATCGGAGATCAGAAAGGAAGTGCAAGATGCAACCTTGAAGAGACCTAAGCTGGTCATATTATCTAGAAATGGCTCTAGAGCTATAACGAATGAGGATTTATTGGTGAAGATGGCTGAAGAAATTGGATTCCGAGTTGAAGTAGTGAGGCCTGAACGAACAACAGAACTAGCCAGGATTTATGGGGCACTTAATTCAAGTGAAGTTATGATAGGTGTCCATGGCGCTGCCATGACTCATTTTCTGTTTATGAGGCCTGGCTCTGTTTTTATCCAAGTCATCCCTCTGGGAACAGAATGGGCAGCCGACGCTTATTACGGGGAACCTGCAAGGAAGCTTGGTTTAAAGTATATTGGCTACCAAATTCTTCCGAGAGAGAGTTCGTTGTATGACAAATATGATAGGAACGATCCTGTTCTTCGAGATCCCGAAAGTGTGTCCGAAAAGGGATGGCAATACACAAAGTCGATCTATCTTGACAACCAAAATGTGAGGCTAAACCTTGGAAGATTTCAAAAGAGGTTACTTCGTGCTTACAGTTACACTATCGCAAAAATGAACCGCAGATCTCATCTCTAATCACAGTGATATTCAGTACTTGTATGAAGTTGGATAAATGGTTTTTTCTTTTTCTTTACGTACATCATTGATTGATTCATCTCTGTACATTAGCAGGCACAAAAGGGCAACTAGGCGTATATGTTTGTATAAACTACAGAGTCTTTTATTATGTCCTCGCTACACAAGGCACCGAATAATAATAAGCTTCTTATGTGTAAATTACGCAATGTTACAAGTATTTTAGCTGGGCTGATAATGATATTTTTCATTTCGTTCACTTTCAGTCTCTCCAAATTGGTTATCTCAGCTTCTGCTGCTTCAAGCTTTTATCTTTTGCCCTTTTCCAGTCCTGTTAATTTTGACGTCTGTTGCGTTTGAGTATGCGTTTTTCCTGACCAAAATAAAGCTAAAAATAAATGAAATCAAATTTGGAATGGAGGATGCTGTACGGCTAAGATTGACACGTATTGCAATTTTCCATAAAATTTGAGACCTCGTGAATGTTGGTCTGTATTTACTGATTTAGTCAACGATAACATGTGATCACATGATGTGCATAAGGTGCTCTATTATTGCCTCAGTCTTATCTCGCAAGGAACAACATCCACGTTCACTAAGGGCTGCAGCAGAAACAAGTATCTACCATTCTGCTCTTGACTCTAATTGATATCAATAGTTTAGAGATATGTTTGGTTTGTTTTTACGTTTTAAATTAATATGTTTTTGATGTTTTTAAATCATTTTGATGCATTGATATCAAAAATAATATTTTTTTTTAAAAAATTTAATATATATTTAGTGAAAAGTAACAACCACAATTCCATTTCTATAAAAAAGAATCTTTAGAAAGAGAAGCAGCATGCCTAGTGCTGGAAAATTGAGGGGAAAAAAAAACCAGGCTTTGAGAACAAGCATTTCAATTATGAATCAGGTTACACTTCGTTCCCTCTCTGGCATTTTTTTATGGCATGTACATGTAATCCTGACACTCAGTCTATCAGCAAAACTCTCATTGACATGTAAGTGTGTCTCCCTCCTAACTTGAGATGGCAGTGTGCTTCGAGCCGAAGCATCATTGCTGTCTTCTTCAATTAGCTTGATAGAACAGCCATCAGTGTCAGTTGCATCTTGGCATTCCTTCTAGAGTTTTGTCAATCAGACGTGTTGACCTAAAGCCATCGTTTTGTCAACTTTGTTGAGGGATGGACTGGAGGGGGCGTCTTGGCATTCCTTCTAGGGTCATCTGCATCCCTTCTAGGGTCATCTGCATCAACAAAACGGAACATTACATGAAATGAGGTCCTTCTCTTATTATAGATGATGTTTTTTCTATATACACTTGCAGTGAGGTTGAGCAAATAATGCTCGAGTAGGTTTTACACTTGCCAGGTTCAATAGGCTTTCCTCCAAGAGAAGATCTGCGTGATGTTGATGTTTGAACTCCTGTAAGAGATTGCCTTCTTAGTGTCCTGGCATTGGCTGTAAGTGGTGTCTTTAGATCAGTGTCATTGCATATGCCAATGATAGGTGAGAATTCTTCCTTTGAAATCTGCTGATTCCTGTAATTTGAGACAATATGTTACTGCAAAGAAATTTCACTTTCACATTTCAGTGGATAATGATTTCATATTTTGACTTGATGAGCTGGTGGTTGAATACAACAGTCAAGAATTACCTTCCTAAGTCTGGAATCAACCAATCTTATTAATTACTATAATAGAAATATGAATCAAATTTTACAAATGTCTGCACATACACACCTCTTATCGGAGCCGTTAATCAGTTTTCCAATCGTACGAAGGGATTTCCTTATTTGAGATCCTTTTCCATGAGTGCTACGAACAAGATTGGCTGCCTGAGAATCTGTAGAAACACCAAGTTCACTCTGCACCAGAATCTTAACCTCATTTCTGGAAATTACTTGCGGTTCTGGTGTTATTGGTAGCTGAAGAGTTGGAATTTGCGTCCTACTATTATCTGTTTTGACCATTCTCTTCTGATACAAACTAGTAGGACTTCGAGTATTGAGGCGATAAACTTCAACGGTGGAACTGCCACTAGCAGAATGCCCTAATGATTTTGACACTGCCTCTGCATTTCTGGAAATTACTTGCGGCTCTGGTGTTATTGGTAGCTGAAGAGTTGGAATTTGCGTCCTACTATTATCTGTTTTGATCATTCTCTTCTGATACAAACTAGTAGGACTTCGAGAATTATTGAGGCGATAAACTTCCACCGAGGAACTGCCACTAGCAGAATGCCCAAATGGTTTTGACACTGCCTCTGCATCCTGAATAAAACCATGTTTCTGCAGTGTTACCGAGTCAAAACGTAGGGGCCTGCTTACATCATCTGCTCCGTTTGCCTGGAAATGCTCTTTCTTGTCATACTTTGGCCCTTCCAAGCTTAATCTTTTGGAACGAGTTGGTACAGAAGGGGTTTTTGATGCCTTTCTATCTTCAGTATTCGTGATTTTCTCAGACTTCCTGCTGCTGCCATTCTCAATACTCAGCCTCCGTGCACGTGGAGGAGTTCGCTCAGGCATCACTTTTGGTATCTCACATGGAGATCTTGGGTCCTTCAATTTATTAAACTGCACATTCTTCGCTTCCTTGCTGGCCAATGCTTTCTTGAGGTTCTCAACCTGAAAGTCGTCCGTGTTGAAACTGTTATGTAACCTGATATCCTTGAGTAGAATTTACATCCATTTGATTTGATAACAAAAGAGAATAGAAAAGGAACATGATCAACAATTGCTCTCAAAGCGTGCAATTTCAGTTCGTAAGGAAAAAATAACAAAAGTAAACTATAGTAGCCTCAATTCAAAGAAGAAGAAGAAGAAAATACAACAGCACCAATAAGTGAGGAAAGAAGCCAACAGTATGATGGAATGTTTTACATTTTGGATATACTTGTGAGAAGCAACCAACTGATGCAACAAGTATAGACCATAGTGTTTTTGTTGCAACAAGATAAGAATCCAAAAAACATCACATAGGCGACTTACTAGCCCACCGTTTGCAGGACTTGTAACAGGGAAAATTGGACCAAAAACAGATTCTGAAATCCAGATAAATAAAATTCAGATTTACCTGATCCTTGAGTTGCATAATCTCACCGCTCTCTTTGTTTGCACGAACAGCACCGAGTTCAATAGTTGATACCCTCTGAGCAAACTTCAAAGTACTGATGGTTTCACCAAAAGAATCTCCTTCTGGACTTAAATGGGCAAACATTAACGTTTTAGCGTGTCCCCCTGAAGTAAAAAACGCCAAGAAAAAAGTAAGTACATGCTAGGAATCAATACCAAATCAGAGAAAACAGTATAGAGAAGCTGGAATTTTTGAGAAACAAGTTCATTTGTCTTATTTGCACATCACAACCTAAGGAATCTTGTAGTAGAAGTGTGAGTTTGCTGTTTCTGTAAGGGATATGAGAATTCTTTTGAGCCAAGGCTGTGATTACATCTCCTAGACAGGAGAGAGACTTATTAATGTACTGCGCCTCTTTGAGCCTATCTCCCATAACTTCTGATTTATCCACTCTTTCACTTCCTGCAAGGTCTACCAAATGGAGGCAACTGTGGAGGGTGCTTCCAGATACATCTTTACCATGTACATGAACTGTCAGGATACTGCAGCAACATGTTAAACCACCCTATCAATAAAATGAAACAGATACTTTCATAGTTTCAGATTTCATCCTAGTTTGTATAAATCTACCAGAAAACTGACCTATGGGAACGACTGCTCCGGTTGTTGAGTGCAGTGGAACTGACAACACGATTCGCTTCACCGAGTTTCATCAGATTAAGAACGTCTGCAGTGGAGTTCACAGAATGCATTTTAGCATCCGGAAGGCTCAAGCCATTTTCACCGGTACAACTCCGAATCTCTAATTTGTGCATGGTTAAGAATACAAAACTTGTTACATATGCATGGTTACTATGAAACGGTAGAGTAACAACCTTGACTCACCTACTATGAATGCTTATTTTTCACTGTTTTTATGATTTTCAAATAATAATAATAATAATAATAGCTAAAAGGATATTTGGTAGCTGTTGAATCTTCTGCAAGAAGGTCTCGTACTTGTTCATTGTAAATTTCAACCATTTGAACTTGAATGCTGTAATTTACGATGTCCTTCCTTTCATTAGACATCTGGAAGAGATCACTCAAAGCTAGATAATTAATCCCCATATCCTTGGTTGACCGGCCTGATGGACCACTCTGTTACCACAAAATATATATATATCAGCTGGGAGAATATTGGTTATTGTGCAGATAGCTAACATGTAAAGAGAAGAATTCCATGTTTCTATTCAAAAGGGAATAGACTAAAGTCAACTAAGATTAGAAAAACTTACCATGGTATATGTTTTTCCAGATCCAGTTTGACCATAAGCGAAAATGCATACATTATAACCATCCATCACAGACCTGATCAGTGGTTGAGTGTCCATAAATACCTCATCTGGAAATCAAGAGGCAATATGCAAAATCATCAGATTCAATACATAAGCTGCACTGGAAAAAAGTTGCTATTAGATAATAGTACCTTGAGTGGCAGTAGGTCCAAACACCCGGTTAAACTGAAAAACTTTCTTTCCATCCTTTTGGGGCTTTAGTGGATCCGAAATCACTAGCGAACCGTCATCTCCAATATAATCAATAACATTGCTTGTTCTATCACCGAAAGCAGGCCTGATTCTGCAGTAAACTCGGATATTTCCTGTGGGAAATAATAATTGGAACAGATCAGGATATTGAACATCAGTCGCTCATAATAAAAATTAACATTTTAAAGATTGTAACAAGATTCGGGAAATAAGTGAAATTCATGTTTTATAACAGCAAGCTAACCTTTCAAATCCTGAACCATGTTGTACAAGTTCCTGTTCTCTTTCAATACCCTATGGTATCCAAGAGCTGCAGTAGACATCTCTTGTACTTGAATTCCTGATCCGTATCAATTACAAGAGCATTTAGCTTGCAATTCTTTTTGTACAAATGTGAATGATATTGATGTGTCTAGAGATTGGTATTTACAGGAAAAATGATATTGATGTGTCTAGAGATTGGTATTTACAGGAAAAATGATATTTGACATCTAATTTATGAGATTGTCAACAAGCTGAGCTCGTCAGAATATCTCATGGAGCTTCCAAGATATCACAAGTAATAATGGAGTCGAGTCTGAAGAACAGAAATCTAAGACAGATAGCATTAATCGTAGCAGTGAAGATATTTAATTACACACATTGAGAAAGGGATGGTGACACTGTCAAAGTTAATGCATGGTTATTCTCGTACAATAAGTTATTTATAAAAGTAATATACCGAGTTCTCTCAAATCTGTCTGCAGTTGTGACTGTAAGCCCTGGAACTCCCTTTTTGTCAACGTCAACAAGGCCTTTATATCCTGAAAAAAAAAAAAAAAAAACAACCAAAAGAATTCAGAAAAAGTCTAATCCTCTCAAGTCTAAACAAAATTGTTAGCTTGATAAATGAGACTGAGGCCATTTTGTTTCTTCACATCTATCCTAATTAAACAAACTTTCTAGCCAAATTTTCTTAAGTGATTTTATGTCACTTGAGTAATAGCCTTTTACATGTCAAAACAAAACAATTACTGCTGCACTGCAACCTTTCAATCCACGTAGAGGAGAGGAGAATAACAAATAGGTACTAACCAGAAGTTCCTTTTCTTGCATTTGAATTAATTGTCTGTGGTTGCAGTTGCCCTTTCTTAAGCAAGCTTGGCAACACTGTAAAACATGAGTCACAGGCACATCAGAATATCTCGTCAGAGACTAATGGTTTGAATCATGAACGAAGAAAAGAGATGTAATTTCATCAAGGTAAGGTAATTGCAAATCCAATTAGAATGTTAACAACCAAGAAAAAATACGTAAAAAAAAAATATATTTTTAATCAACGTGCACTTATGATATGCTAACAGCAAATTAACTTTTTTCTTTTACTGTGAGAATCAACAGATTGAAGATGATCGCAAGACATGTATAGAGCAGCAACGATGACACTTAAAATCTTCAAATTGTATATTCCATGGCCAGAGGAGAAAGAGAAAAAATATTAAAGAAGTTGATTGAACTTTAACACAATTACAGCTTTCTACATGCTTATCTATCGACTACATTTGTAATAAACTATAAAAAACTAACCTTAGAATCTCCTGGTTCAGACGAATCCTCCTTAGGCTTTATTGATGAATGAGCAGGTAAGCTACCACCTTTAGCTGTTGATTTCAACTGTTTGGACCAGAAGATGTAGAACATGTTCATAATAACTTCATATATGAAAACACAGTTCAATAAAGAAAGATTCGACAGGAAACGTGTAAGCGCTACTATCTTGTAACCAAAAGATTTCCATTTAAACATGCGATTTGAAATGGTGGCGAGATGATGCTTATATCTTTATAAATAGGTAAAAAAGTCAAATTATTTGGGAGGGTAAATCTAGGTATTTCTAAGGATTTGCACTTTTTGCGCTAGACTAAGCATTCTCATGTAACTCAGATGCTCCTGGCTAACTATTAAACAGTGAATATCCTCAAATCAGGGGTGCTTTTTTACTAGGAAATCTTTTTGCATGCAGGGAGCAACCGTAGAGGATTGTGTCGATTTAAATAAACTAACCTCTGGGAACTTGTTTTGAAGCTTATCCCCTAAACAGCTTAACAGGATATCACTGAACAACTTCATTGGATCCTGTAGCATTAGAAAAACATTGATAAGAACAATATGCTCTATATAACAGTAAATTGCATACGTCATATAGATTGATCATTACCATGTTGTTGCCAGTACGGAGGGACATGAGAAAGTTGCTATCCATGTTTTCCTTGGTATCAGCCATATGCTCAGCAAGTTTCTTGGCAATTAAATCTGCAAAGTCCAATACATCACATCAAAGAGGGGAAGGATATACCAAGAAAAAGCAAAAACCATAGTACATGCTATGACTTACAGTTTCTGTTTAGCAGGTGTTTTGTATTCAAGTGATATGACACCATGAGATGTCTTGCTTCATTTATTACAACTACTAAAAAACTTTGAATGTATCCCAGAGATGCCTATCGACTTGTGCAGGGAAAGAGAGAGCTAATACCTTCAATTTTCTTCAATTCTGAACCTGTTGGTGTCTCTTTTTCACAGGCCGCAGACATGTCCAAACGCCTACATGAGTCTGATGAGATGGGTTGAGAATTGTTCCTGATAGCAGAATGAATAACCATAGGAGATCTAGCAGGCTTATAGAATCCATTAGGGTTCATCTGCTTGTACTCATGGTATGATTTAAGCGCTAAGATGCAATCAACCACATTAGTCCCCGACCCTGCCTCCAAAGAATCCTTTCAAGATTAAATCGAAAAACTCATTAGTCAATTGTTGGTGCTGACATTCATAAATAAATACATTTGCAAATGCTTATACAATCAGACACATAAATAAAGCCAAATTTACCCTTTCAAGATCAGAAGCTTCGAAGGCAGGCAGCCTCAACTCTTCAACAGCCACCAGAAAATTCTTTACATTCTCAAAATACTGATAGGCTGGTAATGGCTGGGATTCTCGGGTTAATGGTAGTAAAGGTGCGTGAATCTCCACCACCTTGATATAATTTTCAAAGCAAACAATTAAAACACTGAAATCACTTAAAATCTAGACCAGCTCTATGGTCAAAACAAAGAAAAAAAAGCTTTGTTAAAGAGACTATTTTCACATTTCATTGGGACTTTTAGCCAAATTTTCCTAATAATGATAAATGAATTAGAACTAGCAGTGAAAGTACCTTAGGCACTGCCCCTGGATGAACTTTATTTATAGCATTGCAAAGAACCAAGCCATTTCTCAAGCGAGAAATGAACTCTTTCTCTGATGGATTGTTTGATATGCCTATTGGACCCACGAGATTTTCAAGCCATGAAGCCGCTTGATATCTTCGCCATGCTGCAAATAAAAACAATAACATTAAAGATTATCACCATATTCTTCAAAAATTAACAATTGTATAAGATTTGATTTTACTATAATAGAAACTAAAAATCATAAACACTATGTTTTCTCGGAAACCAAACAAATGGGTAAAGTAGAAACAAGAAAGAGATAGTAAACAATAATCAAACCTGCTTCTTCAGCTTTTCTTGAAGCCAATATATCATATAATTCAGTTCCTGAAGAATCCTCCATTAACACCAACAAAAGACCCTTCTTGTTCCTTAAAGAAAACAATCAAAACAAACTACAGTAATTAGAAAACCAAAACCCCACATTTAAAAAACAAAAACCCATTTTACATTCATCTTCAAAACAACAAAAAAAATAACCACAGTAACCAATGAAACAGACATTGATGTTCAAGAAGAACCTACTTGTTTCACTTTTTTGGGTACCTTTCACTGCTTAGAAAGCCTAAAAGAATCCAAGAAGTGAAGAGAGAGAACGGGGGAGAAATTTAGAGAGAGAGAGGATCAGAGAATGCTATCAAAGTTTGGTTCTTTATCTCTTGGAAATGAGAAACTAAGCAAAATTTTGCTTCTTTTTGTTTATAGTTTGGTGTGGAGTGAGGTTCGGATCGGAACCTAGGGCTTTGAAATCGTAACGTTAACTGGTGGTTCTTTTGAATTCAAATCTGCAGAGGGAACAACGTGCAAGCATTTCGACCGTCGAGTTTGTCAAGAAGGTAATCAAATCAAACGGTTCATCTTGACAGATCTATGGTTCACAGTCTATATTGTGGAGAGTGAAGTGCACGCTTGATTGGGTATATAGCGAGTAAACCACACGCCTTGTATGCGCGTGGTATGAAGTGGGATATTTAGCTGTTTTCACTTTTGTAGCAAAAGCTTAGGGATTTGCTACTTTATGCAAAGGTAAAATTGGAGATCTGGCGCTTGATGATGTGATTTGTTTCCTAATTTGCATTATCATTTGAATGATTTCTGTGTTTTATTTTTAGAAATTATTTCAAAATATAATTCGAAGCTTGGTGACCATGCCGTAAATTCAAAGGTTGTTGAGGATCATGGGAGATATTATGTTAACTTCTGTCAAATTTATTTTTTTCAAAATGGAGAAATTAAAGTTTTTTATTTTCCCTCATGAGTTGTTTTTTTACAACCTGGTGATTATGGAGTAATTTTATGGTGATGAGGAATAATTAGTTGCATGATATCATTTATTTTTTATAATTTATTTATAAATTAAAAGATAAAGAAGAGAAATAAATTATATTTTTATCATTTGTTTTTGTATTTGTTTTTTTTTTTTCAAATTGGATCCCAATAAACAGCTAATATAATAATATAATAATATATTTTTTATACACTATAAATTTTTTCATAATTATGTTTCTTGGTCATGAGAATTTGGTTAATTTTAATAATTTATGAAGTTAGTAATGATTGGTTTCAAATTTGGAGGCATCTTTAAGGGGAAAAAATGACTCCCGTTAATCGACAGTAATTAAAAAAAAACTCTTACCGTTCTAAAAATTCTCTCTCTTTCTCTTCTTCTTCTTCTTGTTTTCCTTTTCTTTTTCAATACCTAGCTCTTCCTCTTCTTCTATCTATTTTATTGAATTAGAGAGGCATTTTATACTATAAAATGTTTGGGGATAATAAAAACTAAGAAAATAATGTACACACAATGAATCTAGTACCTATCATATAATAAACTATTTGGAAGTATGGTTGCGGTTGCTTTTTAAAATGTTTTTTGTGCCAAAATGCATCAAAATAATTTTTTTTTTATTTTTTTAAAATTTTTTTCGAGATCAGCGCATCAAAATTATCCAAAACACATAAAAATTAAATTTTAGCAAAAACAAAATTTAAATTTTAAAAAAACACGATAAAAAAAAGCTTTCATAGAGGTATTAAACGATTTGTTTTGTATGAAAAGAATTTTAGAAAAACCATTGCATAGATTTTATTTTTTTGGCAAGTAAAAGTCATTTTTCTTGGTTTTGTCATTAGGTATTTTTTTAATCTACTTTTTTTTTTCTCAGTTAAAGAGACGTAATTTGTGCTATAAATAGGAGATTCACAATGAATTACTTTCTTACAATCTAGATATTTCCAAAAGGCTGGCATATTTTAATCTCAGTTTTTTTTTTTTGATTTACGTGGGGTGTCCGGGCCAGTTTACGCGCACCACGACTATTTCCCACGGCCCGCTGGACATCCTGCAAGCCCAGGAGCAGGTAAGGCACCGCGGGAGTGACAGACGTGCACATAGAGGGTCGAACCCGGGACGGGGGAGGAACAAGTCACACAATTGACCACAGCAGCTAGACCCTCAAGTGCTTAACACAGTTTTATCCATACAAAACATGATTCGATGAGTCAAATGAAGTTTTTGTGATGAAAGTTTTATACTATACTAACCAAATTATCTACAATTAATGTTTTAAAATAATCCTCAACAAATAAATAATGTTTAAAAGACAACCCAAAAACTTCAAAATATTTTTTTTATAATAGAATTTTTTTTTTGCTTCTAAGACATTTAAAAAAAAAGTGTTTATGAGAAACAACACATTTTTTTTAAAAAAGAAATCTATACAAAGTGACAATATCTCTTTCCTTAAAATTCTTATAATAGATGCAAAACATTTTTTCCGCCTCTAGGATTATCAGAAACATACTCCTAAACCGAATTTGCTTGATTTTAATCCATACTTTTAATGACTTTTATAACGTATTTTAAAGGCATCTTTTACCTCTAAATTATTACAAATAAATAAATAAATAAAAGGGCTCAACTTTTTCCAGTAGCAGGTGAGGAGGAGAAACTCCGAGGATTCAAGCAGTATATTAACCACTTTTTCCTTTCAATACATTAAATAATTGCCTTGATTTAGGGGGTAAAGTTCTTTTTTTAAAAGGATTAAAATATCGTTTGTCAATTGATCGGGGTAATTTAATAAATTTATATTTTTATATATATAATGAAATTACTTTGTCACCCTTAAAAGTTAAAAAAGTAGGCCTTCTGTCCGGGGCTTTTTGTGTATTTTTAACTTTATTTACAAAGTTAAAGGATGATAATACCCTTAAAAGCTTAAAAGTTTTGATCTTGTAGAGAGGGGGTTTTATCTTTGTATATTTGTTTTCTATAGTAAAATGACATGTCTAGCCTTTAACTTTAAAAAATCTAAATCTGGCAAGGGAGGATATTTTCATCTTTGCCAGATGTTTTTTTTTTTTTTGTAATATTAGGATGCCTTCAAGTTTTTTTAGTAATTCGAATTATTAAAATATAAAAGGCTACACATGCGTCAGCGCGCCATTATCCCCCGCCAAATATGTGGCACGTGGGATGTACTATTATGGCCAAAATCCAACGACTGTCACCGTCATGTCATCTGACGTGTTAGGTGGCGGCATAGCTATTGGTGTGGTATGTTTGACCTAGTTAGTGGCAGTTCGACAGCAACAAAGGTTTTTCCTCTACCACTTCTTTTCTCTCTATTGTGCATTGATTTTCGTGTCGAGCCTTTAAAAATTCAGATGTGTCATCCGATTCGTAATTGTTTAAAAGTTTATTTTTATTCTTTTGATTTCTATTTGTTTTTATTTTAAGGCTTCTTGAATTTTTTTTGTTTCAATTTCATCCGTTTGTATTTTATTTCATAGAATTTTTTTAATCTAATTTGGTTATTATTCTTTTGATTGTTATTGTTTTATCCTTGACATTGCTATTTTTTTATTTTATCCTTTAAAATTTAATTTAATTGTGTTTTGTTTCCAATTTTGTTCCCTGTTTTTTTATTACTCTTTTTTATCCTTTTCTTTATTTTTTTCAATTTAATCCTTAATTATTTTCTTTTAATTATTTTTTATGCATGATTTAGTCGCCATTGTTTTTATTTTTTATTTTTTTTTCAATTTTTCATGATTGAGAATTTTTCTTCGTTATTTTTTCGTATTTGTTTTCTACAATCATGACCCGGTTCATCAGTTTCGATAATTACCCCGGTTTAAGTTTTTTTTTAAATCCTTTTTAAAAATTAATTTTTTCCCATGTTCATCATTCGACATTAACTTATTGGGCGTTGAGCTTCATTATTTGTTCTGAATTCTTTTTTATAAGGTTATCTCTATCTCATATCTCGGGTTGTGGGTAATTAAAGTTAAGTTGAGTTGGCTTGGGTTTTTTTGGTTTGATCTTCCAGTATTGCTTTCCACTTTTGAGGGGACTTTTCTAATTTTTGAGAGTAACATGAGTTGCCTCAGTTTTTTTTTTTTACTGGATCTACCTTTTTTAAAATGATTTTTTTTAATTAGATTAAATTAATTTATTTCATCATTCAACATTAAATTGGTTTGGTATTGCCTCGTTTTTTTTTTGTTCTCTTTGTTAAATCTTGCTTTTTTAACAAGGATGTTTTTAAATTAAATTAACTTATATCACCCTTAAACGTTGAATTTGTTTTATATTGAGCTTCTTAGTTAAGCCTGGATTGGAATTTAATGTCTTGCAACTTTAGGAGATTAACCTGGATTTAGAAGGTTCACCCAGATTTGCTTGGTTTTTTCCTCTTTTACTAGTTTATTTTTTTCGATTTCATCCTCAAGTATTTCTTTACTTTTGTTTTTCCAATTTCTATGGGATTTTTCATTCATTTTGAAAAAAACATGTATTACCTGGAGGGATTTTTTTGGCTTTGTTCAATTTAGTTTTTTTATGAGAATTTTTGATTTTGAATTAAATATAAGCATCAAATATTTTTTTGTCTTTTGTTCCAATTACTTTTGAGACCTGAGCTAGCCTATGCTTCGGGTCCCCTAGATCATGAGTCAACTCATCAGGCCAAGCATTTTGAGCATTAAATGGTGTATTTTGATTTTGATTTTTTTAATTTTTTCCTTTTTTCAAATATGGTCCTCACTCACTTGATTTCTTTTTTGTTTTGGATTCTTTTATGAATTTGTAGACTTAGAAATTTTTAATTTAGCCTATGATTTCAATATTTGATGATATTTTATATTTTGACCCTCAATGTTTTGGTTTTAAATTTTTATTCTTGGCATCTTTATCAAATTTTAATTTGCTTTTTATTTCATCATTGGATCCATAATTTTGATTTTTTTTGGTTCATTGATTTTCTTTTTCAATTTTATCTTTCATTATTTGGATTCTTAGGGATTGACGGTTGATATTTTTTTTCCGTTCTCTTTCTATGATGTGGTGCTGTTAATTTTTTTTTAAAAATACACTTACAACGCCTTGTCATTATTTTTTAAGCTTAAAAAAAATCAAGTTGGCCCGCATCAAAGCACAGACAAGTTATCTAGTACAAAAAACTAAATGGCCTTAATGATTTATTGTACACTAAGACAGAATTTACTGTGGACTAGAGCAATAAAAATATCATTTTCCCTTACTTGAAAAACTTTATTGTACACCAAGATAGAATTTACTGTGGATTAGAGCAATAAAATTATTATTTTCCCTTACTTGAAAAACTCAACACGTGGTCTTTGGGGTATAAATGTATTTTCATTGGGGTTTATTTGTCATTTTCTTTTTAATTAGGGTTAAATACGTTCTTCTACATTTTACATGAACAATTTAATAACTAACATACCCTTATAAGTTAAAAAAAAAAGCCGAGTATAAGGTTATTTTAGTATTTTTCACCTTTAAATGCACAATTAAATGATCATATTGCCCTTGCATTTCTCAAAAATAAAGTTGATGGTTAGGTCTATTGGGGTATTTTCTATATGTTTTTTTTATATTGTCAATTGAAATGAGGGGCAGTTACGTCTTCGAATAAATATGAAAATATAAAAAAATAAAAAGTTGTTGGTGTGCACACGTACTAGCAGGTGGGAGGTGATTGCGCTGTTTGGGTGGTGTGGGCGATGCCTCTCGATGTTCAAATGTCATCGCCAACGACGATGTTGAAAGCAGAGAGTTGTCCTCTATATGGTGGTTTGACGCGTGTCAACGACAAATGTGTGGTTGGTCTCCGATGAACATTTTTTTCTCTCACTCTTTTCTCTTTCCACACCTTGGTTTTTCTTGTCGGCCGTGCTAAAAATCAAATTCTCTTGTTGTTGTTAACTTCAATTTTGGTCTTTATTCTTGTGATTGCTATTTGCTTTGTTTTTAATGCTTTTTGAAGTTTCTTTTATTTTCGATTTCATCCCATATATTATATTTTATTTAATTTTTTTATCCAATTTGGTCATCATTCTGTAGATTGATTCTTTTTTAATCCTTTTCTTGATTTTTTTTGTTTCAATTTCATTCCCAAATATTTTATTTCATTTAATTTTTTATTCGATCAATTGTCCTCATTCTTTTTATTGCCAATTTTTTTTTTTATCTATTTTGAAACTTATTTTATTTTCTAATTTAGTCCCTGATTATTTTCTTTGGTTTAGTTTTTATACTAGGATTGGTCCCATGACTCGGGCCATTGATTTCGAAGATTATCTTGATTTAACACCGGTCTTTTTTATTTTTTTCTTGCAATTGTTAAACTTTTTTTTGTGGGGTTATCCCGATCTTATATCCCTGGTTGCGGGATAATGGAGTTAACCTGAGTTTACTCAAGTTTTTTTTTTCAGCGTTTTTTTTTAATGTCATCATTTGACATTAGGTTATTGGGCCTTAAACTTTGTTATTTTTTTTGTTTTTTCTTTATGTGGGTTTATCACGGGTCGTGAGTTGGTCAAGTTGACTAGAGTTTAATCTGGTTTTTTACTACTCTTTTACTCATTTAACTTTGGTTTCTCTTTAATAATTAAATGAATAGTACTTTTTAATAATTAAAATAACTTTCTTATTTTTAATTATAATACTTTTAGTTTTTCATTTAGTTCACAGGGTAAAATGAAATGCCAACATTAAAAAATGTCATTATCAAGAACTTTTTTTTTCACCCCTACACTAGCAAAAAAACATAAAAAGTATTTCTAATAAAAAATCTATTGTAATTAATTAAAATAATATTTCCATGAATTTTCTCACCTTGTAAACTAAATAAAGAATGTTTGAAAAAGAAATAAAAAAAATAAGCAAAGTATTTTCATCAAATATAATAGCAATTCACAATACATCTTGTACGTTAGTTTTTCTTTCTTCTATTTATTTTCACTGAAAAAAAATTCACTACTTTTCTTTCAATTAATCAATTAGTATTATGATTAAAAAAGATTTATTTTATTTGTTTAAATGCAATGATCTCTAGAGTTCCAACACATACTGCACAGACCACTTTAATTCAAATTTTACATCTAAATAAAATCACTATATATATAGTTAAATCTCAGTAAATTAATACAATGAAACCATGGAGATTTATTTAAACTTGGGATCGAATAAAAATATTATTTAATCAAAATTATTAATTTATCAAGATTATACTGTGCTAAAATTAGAATGCCTCAGATATAAACTTTCCATTAAATCCTAAATAATATATATAGATAGAGCAGAACACAATCTTTGCAAACAACAGGTTAGGACAACTTCCCATATTAATCCAGCAGGAAAGCCAAGAAAGTGATATAAAAACCTTCCCTCTTAAGGTTCCCTATGTATAGTAATATCCATTATAATTCATTGAGAGTTTTATCTTCTTAAAAATAAACTGTTCCATTTTACAATACTACAAATACTAATCTCATTGGTCCACTGATTTTCATTTTTTAGGGTTTCCATGTTGGCATCAAACACCCATTTACCAAAAATTCTAAAAGAGGTAAATAACCACCTCATAAGTAATTAAAAGTTAACCAAAATTGGATAATTGCTACATATAGTATCCTATCTGTCACCTTTCCTACGAGTATACTAATTCTGGTCACACTTTCCTTCATTAGTCCTTCACAATCCTTATCAATTCAAGCAACATAGTTATTGTAAATCAAGATTTGGTTCTTCTTCTCTCTTTATATATTCAAACACACATCTGTTGTTTCATATTCTTGTTGGTTGCACAGAGTTCTGGGTTAGAGGAGAGACTAGGAGAGACCATTAGCATACATGACTGAAGAGAGGAAAAAAATGGGGAGAGGGAAGATTGAGATAAAGAGGATAGAAAACTTGAATAGCAGGCAGGTCACCTTCTCCAAACGCAGGAATGGGTTGCTGAAGAAAGCTAGAGAATTATCAGTTTTGTGTGATGCTGAGGTTGCTGTCATAGTCTTCTCTAGCACAGGAAAGCTTTATGAATTTTCAAGCACAAGGTAGGTTATGCTTTTCCTTTTTTATAGAATTACCATGTGATCTGAATCTAAAATCGTTTTACTTGTTTTAACAGAGTCAAGATTTGATATCATGTAAAGGGGTTTTCCCTATCTTTCTTTCTTGTTTTGTTCTTGATCTCTTGTGCATCGCATCCATGGCAGCTGCTGTGTTTTTTGAATTTTTGATGGCCAGGTCTTGGTGAAACTCGTGTCCAAGTGACTTGTGACTTAAAAGGCAGAACAAGTCAATGGGCCACTGAATACAAAATTATAAAACATAAATTCAAAAGTAAAGGGGCCATCGAGAGATGAAGGGGATGGCTTCTAGGATATATAGATAAATCGAGGTTGTTCAAACAGGATATTAGCACAAACCCTAGAAAATTAACAATTGGAAGCTACTTTAGTTTTTCTTTTCTTTTCCCCTTTCCTTTTATCTCTTTTTTGGATAGAAAAGTTGCATGGAAAGAAAAGGAATAGTACTTCTCGGGGTAAAAATAGAAATCATAACCTACTTAGAAATAATAGTTTAGAATTAAAAAATTTGCTTCCCTTTAATATCAGGTTCGAGTCATGTGGTCACTAAAGACTTATATGATTATTAATTTCAGGGCCCGTGAGATTAGTCCAGATACGCACAAACTGACCCGGATATTCATGTTAATAAAAAAATTAAAAAAAAAGTTCATATAAAAAACTTTAAGTTATTTCTATTTTTAAAGGTTACAAAGAAAACTTCAAGTTGTTCGACGTGCCATTGGTTTTGGGCTAGAGTTGGATAGATGGTGGTGTTTTTGGGCCATTTTCAGAAGCCTAGAACTGGTTCAAGAGAGTGAACTAAATCATTGATAAGCCTTGCATAAGAGCCCTATTTCCTATAAGCTATGTAGCGCATAGATTTTAACATTGCTATGCCAGTCAATGTGTGTAATTAGCAGATTTCCACACATAACAATAGAGAAAATTTTCAGTAATGCATGTGTTGAATAACAAGGAAGAGCAAATTAATTCTTATCACAATCTCTTTCAATTCTTGAATTGCAGCATGGAACACACACTTTCAAGATATGGCAGTGGCCTGGATTTGGATTATAATGACCATCCTTCTGATGACCATGGGGCAGAGGTATGCTACAGTTAAAAACAATATCTTATTGTCAGTTTATCTCCAAACTATATTAAATAAGCGCTTAACAATCTTTGTGAAAACAGCATTCAAATAGTGCAGAGGTTAATGCAGTGAAAGATGAACTCTCAAAGTTACGGTTGACATGCTTGTAAGTCATCATGAATTGATCTCAATTCCAGGCTAAATTTTTTTTCAGAATCGAGAATTCTATTTTGATGCCGCCCTTATGATTTTTGCAGGCAGATGATGGGTCAACAACTTGATGGCTTGAGTTTCAAGGAGCTGCAACACCTAGAACATCAATTAAGTGCAGGCATTCTGTCTGTTAAGGACAAGAAGGTAAACAAATTCTATAATGAGCAGCTTCTCTTTGTATTTGATCATATCCTGCCGAGACTTTGCCGAACCTTTGCTTTCGAATGCCTTGTAACTCATTGTTAATTGTTACAGGAACAAATGCTGATGGATCAGCTTAAGAAATCCAAAATGCAGGTAAAGAAGGCATTTCATTATAACTTGCATGCCCTTGTCAAAGTACCTTTCCCTTTCCAATTAAGTATCTTTGATACAAATTTTTTTTTCTGCTTTTATTTTCAGGAGCAAAAGGCCACTCTAGAGAACGAATCTCTGCGTAAACAGGTTCGATCATGTACAGTTCCGATAATTTTTTTAAGTGTCAATCTTCATGATTGATTAATTGTTTCTTTTGTCTCCAAATGTACATAGATTGAGGAACTCAAACGAGGATCCCGGCCAAAGTCTGCTTTCCTGGAATTAAGTCCTTTGGACAGGAGATTTGCCGTAGCAAGTTCGAAACCTGATAGTAATCGCAAACCACAGGAAGAAGAAGATCTTTCCGACACTTCATTGCACTTGGGGTATATAACCTATTTACACACGCTCGGGTTTAATTTCCTGTAATCCATGCTTAAAGAAATCTCCTAGTTTTCTATCATCCTATAATTGTTTAGTTGCAGAAAAACAGAAGACACGAAAACTTAGCTATTTTGAGATTCAGCTAAATGTAGAATGACAGAGATTCTAGGTTTAAGAGGCAATTAACAAGCTGCAAGATGCACATATAAAATTTTATACTTGGTTAGACAATTCTGCTTCCTAGCATAATGCAAATGAATATTTTTCTTGTTTTTTTACAAGATTCTCATACTTTTCTCTGTTTTCTCAGGTTGTCATCTGATGTTTGTCACAAGAGGAAAGCTGACAAGATTGAATCTGTCTCCAATGATTCAGGAAGTCAGGTGGCTTCAGGGTGATGAAGCATGACATAGATCCTCTTATAATAGGAGGGTTTGTACTAGATTAGTTGATGAAATTTTTGAGTAAATTTTCAGTCACAGACAGATGTTTTTGGTATATCAGTAGTTTTAACTGATTTTCAGAGATAACAGCCAATGTCTGGCACAGTTTATAAATTGCTATATGAATAATGCTAATCTTTTCCGAATTCACTGATGAATTTTCAACGATTGATTTGTTCGGTCAACAAGAAGTGAAATCCACCTATTCAATGGACTAGATTTTTCAAAAAAGTGATTTCAGAATGATGAAACAAGTTTTTATCGGTACATCTTTATCAAAAAACACCGAATCAAAAAAGATTTACGGGTATAAATTTTCAGGAAAACAAACACGTTCCAGTAAAGACGCTTTGGGCTTGGTAGTGTGTTAAGTCCCGACATGCTGGGCTTGACAGTGTGCCAAGGCCCGGGCACGCCCAAAGAAATGCGGATCCTCCCTTGGGTGTGCCAAATGTGAGAGGATAGTCGGTACTTTAGGCGTGCCAAGGAAGGATAATCGTTACCTTAGACTTGGCTAATTGCCAAGTCCAAGTGCCTTGGGTCTAACATGTTTGTCAGATCCATGTTATCTTGTATTTGACTGACTACCGAGTCCAAGTGTTTTAGATCTGACATGTTCGTCAGACCCACAACATTACCTTATTTTCTTGGGCGTGCCAAAAAATAATGGTCATTCCCTTAGGCGTGCAAAAAAAAAATGGTCGTTACCTTGGACCTGTTAGAATGTCAAGTTCAAGTGTCTTGAGTTTATTATGTTTGTTAGACCCACGTTATCATGAACTTGGCTGATTACTAAGTCCAAGTTTAAAAATATTGGGTCTGACATGTTCATTAGACTCACATTATCTCATTCCCTTGGGGATGCCAAGGGAGGATGATCATTTTCTTGGACTTGCCAAACTATTAAGTCCAAGTACCTTGGATCAAACATGTTTATCATACCTATATTATCTTGAACTTGAGTACTTGCTCACAAGCTATTTGAATTTTTTAGAACTTCATCAATCATAAATAACCGATTTCTATATAAGCAACCAAGATTTAGGTATTTCAAAGGATTTTTTTTATCATCAAAATCATTGAATTAATGGCCAAGCAAGAACTTCATGTGAGGGGGACGTTAAAAAAAAATTATCCACGTAAGAAATATACTGCTAATTGGTTTTTATAATTATGTTTGAAACAAAAATATTCATAAAATGAAGTATAAAATTCAAGTAAGCTATTTTATTGTTAAAGTTAATTAAAACTAACTTTTTGAACCAAGAATATTCATAAAATGAAGTATAAAATCCAAGTAAGCTATTTTCTTTTAAATTTAATTAAAATTAAGTTTTTGAACCTAAGAATATTCATAAAATGAAGTTATTCGACTGCAAAATCATGTAGTAACTAATAGCCAATAACATGGCTAACAAAAGAGGCTTTTAAAGAGAGATCGATCTTAATTTGATTGTCTATATCTCCATCCGTTCTTAATTAGAATAATCACAAAATTTTGTTATCTCTCATTCCAAAATAATTAATGCTTAAAACTCTAGTTTATTCCTTAAACATGAGTCCAATTATACTTAAAGCTAAAACGTGTGGTGTTTTTATTGTTCACAAAAATAATATTCGTCCTCTCATATTTTACTACGGATTATAATAGTGTAATTTTTATCAACTTTCAATTTGATCCTCAAACTTTTCTCTCTCACAATTGAGTCCTTTTGAGATTAAATTAGAGCTCAATTGCATGTTTTTTTAAGGAAGAGTTGAATTAAAAAAAAAAGGGACCGACGTGAAAAAAAAGAGTAACATAAATGGTGGATTGAAAATTTCCATCAAAAAATCATTTAAGTCCTCTATCTATTTTAGCTATTAGGTGACCAGTCCCTTGAATTTTACAAAATTCAATTTGAATATCAAATTTTATTTTATTTATTTTTAGTTTTTTGTTGTTGGAGAAGATAGAGGAGATTGCCGGATTCTAGCTTAGATAAATAAAGTGTCCGTTGGTGAGAAATTCGACCACCAAAACGATTGTTTTTTTATATCAAATGGTTCTATATGATAATAAGAGTTAAGATGAAGTGTTTTTCTACCTTGAAAACACTTAAAATACTCATATATGAGCTCGAGAAGATTTTTTTTTGTTTCGGGTGGATTTCGGGTTTTAAGACGGTTTTTAAGTTTTTTATGGTCATGGATTGATTTAACTAGGTCTTTAGGGTGTATCCTAGGTGTTTTGGACTAAAAATAGGTTTTTGGATAAAAAAAAGGACTCTATTTTTCCAGCATATAATTTTATGTGTGTGTCGGTTTCTATTATAAATTTTATGTGTTTTTCTGTTACAAATTTATTTTGATAGAGAAATTCATTAAACATAACAATGTAAATTACTCATATTGCAATGTTAAATATTTTGATCTTCATTTGTCGCTTATTGTTTTTACAACATTTCAGTATTAGGTTGATGTTTTATTAAAAAAAAATTTATAAAAAAAATTATTAAACTCAACGGAGTCCATGACACGGTTTGCTTGGGGACTAAAATCGATTTAATATTTCATTGTCTCAATAATTTTTGTGAAAGAAGTTATCAACTTGAGGTTTTGTTAAAAGTTAAGTCATGTTTTTACCGGTAATCGGAATTGCATTTTGATTTATGAAATCAATCAATTTAATTTAGGTCAACTCTCGTGTGATTTAGTTTGAAACTCGAGTTAGAAAAAAAAATTAAATTTCAAGATAAACATATTAAGTTAGGTTTGATAACACAAGAAAAAAATTCTTCTCACTCAATATTTTTTTATATTTTAAAATTTTTATATGAACCCTAGCGAAATAAGTGGCATTTTACTAGTTTTCTACTAATTTTAATCTAGAAATCAATTCTAAACGAGCGTCAACTTCTTCTCGGCACCGTTTGAGAATGCGGTGCAAACCGTGTTCCATAAAAAATTAATTTTTTTTGCTAAAAATTAATTTTTTATATATGTTTTGGATCGTTTTGATGCGCTGATCATAAAAATAATTTTTTTAAAATAAAAAAATATTATTTTGATGTATTTCAACACGAAAAATACTTTGAAAAGTAATCACAACCACACTTCCAAACAGAGTTGAAAACGAGTACATTACATATATATAAAATGCCAGAGAGCAAGACAATGCCCAGTTTTCCAATAGAATTGGTCACTTGAGAATAGAGCACACATAAAATATTGTAGGTCCTTTTCTATCCATTAAAAAAGCACCCTAAATAATCTTTAACATTATATTTTGGTGGTTAATTAATAAAATCCAAACCATAATTTATTAAAGTAAGATACGGGATTCTTTATTATGAAAACCAATCCTAGACTCCCCCATCCCTTCTAGAATTAATTAATTAATGGTGACGTTAAATTGAAGAAGACATGTTATGCATGCATTATACATGAAAAGGAAAGAAACGTCAGCTACTGGTGCCACTATTGGCCAAGTGGCGTGCGCAAAATTGTCATTGATCATAGGGCAGCCCTCTATGATGCATGGGTTAGGCCACCAATGAGATTAGTCATATAATTAATTAAATAGAGCATGGAAAAGGTTGGAACCGTCCAAAATGTTTATTTTTAAATCTGAATAAAGTAATTAATGATGGTTTATATGTTATATAAAGCCGTATTAATCTGTGTTTTGTACAAGAGATTCCAAAGGGGGAAAAAAAAGAAAAAAAAAAGAATTATGCATAGTTTATTAAGTGGCTTTCCAAAGGACGGGGACAAAGTGGCCTCTCACAAACATAATCTTGTATTGACCTTCAACATCATGCTCGTCACCCTCCTGTCACCTCCCCTTCTCTCTCTCTATATATATTTTTATACATAGAGCTGTATGAATATATGGCTGTAATCCATGCAGGTCGTTTACATACTTTTTGGCTACAATTTACCCTTTAAAGCCTGTGTTTTTCTTGAGTAATGAAAAACGTTGTAAATCTCCAAGGTAATATTGAAGAATATATATTGCAAATATTTAAAGGTTTGTCTGTTCATACATGATTTATAGTGTTGTACTTGACAGAATCTCGAGAAAATAAAGTCGAAAACAAAAGGTCTTAGCTCCCACCACGTGTGAAGGGTTTCAACTCTCCTAATGTACTTTCCTTTCACCGATTTGGGTGTTAAAAAAAAGAGAAATTAACAAAAAATAAATAAATAAATAAATTCATTGCAAGGTAATTTTATAGAATATTGATTACTATGATTTGAATGTTTTCTTCAACTTGAGCAAAATAATACACGTCGATCTTCAAGCATATATATATATATATATATATATATATATATATCAGTTAATTCTTCCAAGGAAACAGATTGTTGACAAATACTTTTTATATGGACCAATTTAATTTAAAGATTTAACCCAATACCATTTTAGAAATTAAAGAAAGTGGTCCTCTACATGAAATAATTCAATATGGCAAGGCCTCTATCAAAGCTAGAGGTGTAAAGCATACACCAATCTTGAAATCATGAAATAGAGCAGTAATTTTGGTCAATGACAGACGAGAGAGAGAGGAAATGGGCTATAAAGAATTCAATTGCAGATGCAACCGGCATATCTCAAGTGCCTCTTCCAACTACTAGTATTTTTATAGTATTTTGACTCTATAATTAATTTTTTTTTATGTGGATGTATAATCAATTCAAATATAAATAATAGATGTAAGATGTGATTGGAAAAGGAATTGATATTAATACGTGGAAATTAGTATGAGATATTGTCATCATTAAAACCCCAAAAAACACAGAGATTTATGTGATCCTCAATAAGATTTTCATCGGGCTGGACGGTACCTGGCCATCAAACGTGTGTGATTGTTGAATTGATGGTGGAGATGAAGTGTTTGAAGAAAATAAGGGGGACCCACAAGCATAATGAAGGGTGGAGATCATCGATGACTATAGTGTAAAGCACCTAGAGAATGAGGGGCCATAATGATGCTTTGCAAGGAAACATATGAAAATGTTAAAACACACCAAGTATACGTAGGAGTCCAAGAAATCATCACCACCACACCGCAAAACTCCACAGTCTCCCTTTATATTGGCCACCTCCAAACACTATCATCACCTTGTCGGCCTCTTTCATCTCCCATTTCTCCTCTCCTCCCTCAATCCCACACCTCTCTCTCTCTCTCTCTCCCTCTGCCAATTCTCTCTATGCAAAACCAATCAATCTATCCATCCTCTTCTCTTTGATTCGACATCGATCCCCTCTAACCCTTCTTCAATTAAACCTAGCTTGTTCAAGCTCCTTGGCTTCAAATACCGACTAGTTTCCCTTTCTTTCTTTCTTTCTTTCTTTTTAACTTCTCTTTGTGACACTGAACATTAATTAACCATGAAACACCAACAGATTACCCTTCAAAGAAGCAGTAGCTGTAGCAGAAGCACAAGAAAAATAATCCCATCTAACTACATGAGATCAATCCCTGAACAAGAAGATCATCACTCTCCACTCTCTTCACAACGCCTTGATGATACCAAAATCTATTCAAGATTCACTTGTTTCTTTCGTTCAATCCTCAAGATTATATCTTTCCCCAATATAATCATCCCCAAAACCTGTAAATGGCTATCAACCCCAACCCAGTACCTCTCCTTAACCCCTTCTCTTGGCCGGAAAGTCACCGGAACCCTCTTCGGAAACCGCCATGGTCATGTCAGCTTCGCAGTCCAGGATGATCCTGGCTCTGAACCGGTCCTTTTACTCGAGCTTTCGATTTCTACGGCAATGTTAGTTAAGGAAATGTCATCGGGTTTGGTCAGGATCGCCCTGGAATGCGAGAAGGTTCGTGCTCCTCAGGTTCAGACAGGCCGGCCAGGGAAGCTGTTTAATGAACCCACATGGACTATGTATTGTAATGGAAGGAAGTGTGGATACGCCGTGTCGAGGAGGTGCACATATTCTGATTGGTACGTGCTTGGAACTGTGCAGAGTGTTTCAGTCGGTGCTGGGGTGATTCCGGTGGTGGAGGATGGGCGGAAGAGCGGTGGTGGGGAAGGTGAGTTGCTGTATATGAGGGCTAAGTTCGAGCGAGTTGTAGGGAGCCGTGACTCAGAGGCGTTTTATATGATGAATCCTGAAGGAAATGGAGGGCCTGAACTCAGTATATTTTTACTTAGAATATGAGAAGAAATAAAACAAAGGGATCAAAGACTTTGCGATTTATTGTTACTGGGTAATGTAAGGTGGATATGCTTGTTTAATTAATTAATTAGTAACATGTATGGTGATGTAATTTTTTATTGATTTATGTTTTCTATTTTTATGTGATTCTCTTGTTTGTATTTTGTTTAGATTTTAGATGTTAGATAGTTTGCCTTGTTTATGGAATAAAGCACAGTAATGGAGAAAAAAACAGATCAACGATTTTTTTCTTCCTGTCTCAGGGTTGGATCTTACAAGGAAATTTAACTTTCCTGTTCTACATTTAAGTGAAAGAAGATTCAGATATCTACTTTGTTAAAAAATAACTTTCTTTAGAGTTAATAAACTGATTAATTAGAGTTGCTGAAGCAATTAATTTATCCTTGGATGACCTCATTAACTAAATTATTTGACTTCACATGTAATAAAGTTGTCTTCGCTCACTAGTTGTCTTTTTTATATATATTTTTTAAAAAATATATATAAAAACATGTCTTCTTTCGCTCGTTATCTTTTAAATTTAAACTGCTCTATATTTTGCAAGATCTTTAATGATTTTCAGTGAATTTAAATTAAAAATGATAATATAAGAACGAAACCTACTCATCACTTGAATGTATAGAGGGAGGGGGGGTGAAAACGGGTTATTGCCCTAATTTTATATATTTCATCACTTAAATCTACTCATCTGTTAACGTGCACGCGTGCATGCCACGGCTAAAGAAGAAATGATCGGCATGCTTATTGCCCTGGCCCAAGACCATGAATTTTCACAATAATTCTACTACAGTTGGTATTATTCTAGCAAACAGGACTGCCTCGACTGTCAACTTGGGAAATTGTAGAGGCATTTATACATATATTTATCTGTCTGCTAAAGGCAACATTAACTTCAAGAAATTTAAGGTTAGCTTTTAGTTTAGATGTAAGTGCGCTTGATATATATGACTATGAGAGTTTGATTGCCTTATAAGTTGATTGATTAGGATACCCATGGCCAAATTATCCGGAAGGAATATTAATGTTATTTATTTATTTATTTTGAGAAAACCGAGCCAAACCGGTTTGAACCGGTTTTTGTCCTAAAAAACCGAACCGAGCCGAAACCGGTCGGTTTGAACTGGTTTCTGTTTTTTTTTTAATTTCGGTTTGGTTATTGTTTTTTATAAAAACCAAACTGAATCGAAAATAACCATCCTTATCTCTAATATATTAGTAGCGAGGGAGAATTGTTGAATAATAGGAGAAAAATTTAAGAAAATTATGAGTTATTTCACCACGATAATCTAATGATTCATATATACATTTTTTTTTTTTTAGCATTACTCGAAGTTAGGTAACCTCATTTTATTTGAAAGAATTTTAGTGTTGATTTTATTGGAAGATTTCTTTTACAATCCACTTTTCAAAACATTTTAATCATGGATGAGTACATTCAATATATACATGGGTTTTTTTCTCATTCGAAAAATACTCTAAAAATTAGCACTACTCAATTTAAAATGTCTTAATTTGGACTAAGCATTGAAAAAATAGCATTAGTCAAAAAAAAATTGCAGATTAATTAATTAATTAATTTCAAAAGTACGTAATTGAGTTTGGCAAAGAAATAAAACCTAGGTCTGCCCTCACTACTGTGTCGACCCACTTCCCTACAAGTTGGCACATCGCGGCCATAAATCACTTAAAGGAAACACTACTCTTTGTCCCCAAGCAGAATCTTTATTAAGAATTCGTCATTTTATGCAAAAGTCATAATCTCTTCCAGTATTTGGGGAAGGTTATCGTCTATCCATGGATAAAATGACGTGCATTGATTTGTGATGAGAAAAGCCAAGCTTGATGGGACGAGATATTATGCTGTTAATTGTTGATCATTGGATAATTCTGTAATGATAAATGTTAATTTGGAATTAGTAAGTATACTATTCAATTTTTTTTAACATGAAAAAATAATTAGCATTATTAACATGTTTTCTAGGAGAAAGAGTTTTAAATTATACAAAAGTTGATCCGATTTAATGTAGTTGACCTGACATGTCTAAAAATAATTTGAATAATCGATATAAACATAAATATATCGACTAAGATTTTTTTTTTAAATAATATATTTTTTTAAATATTAAGATAATAATATATTGGATCGACATGGATCAATCCGAGTTAAATTATTAAATCTATGACTTGGATCATATAAAACCATATAAAAAATAAATTAAAATAAATTATGAAATTTAATCTCTAATAAAATATTTAATATTAAAAAATAAAATAAAAAATAAAAAAATTAAATTAAACAGTTATTTGTGCTTTTATGATAAATTTAATATTAAAAAGTAAAATTAAAATTAAAAAAAGTTAAAGCACTGTTCATGTCAAAGGTGCTTTGCAAGTTTAATTCCTCTTTTAGTTTTTAGTTTTTGTTAATAACTATTAGCTAGGGTTGTTTTTGTTAAAGTCAAACTTACGAGCTTAACAAGTACATGTGACGCGCGGTGATTGGTGGAAATTTCGATCAATGCTCATGATTGACTAAATTTCATTATGTTTGATTGTTATTGTTATTCTTTTAATTTCACTAAATACGCATGTTCAAGCCAAAGGGGCGTTTAATTCCTTTTTTAAGTTTTTTTTTTTTAGTTTAACGTGGGTGTCCGGGTCAGTTTGCGCATACCTTAACTAATCCCATGGGCCCTGAAGTTAATGACCATGTAAGCCTCCAGTGACTATCATATGAGCAACCACAGGGCTCGAACCTGAGATCACAGAAAAAGTAAACCTTTTAGTCCCAAACTCTTACCAATAACCACTATCTAGATGATTTCTGTTTAAGTTTTTGTTAATAACAAGTAGTGGTTGTTTTTGTTAAAGTCAAACTTACTAGCTTAACAATTACACGTGACGCATTGTGATTGGTGGAAATTTTGATCAATGCTGATCATTGACTAAATTTCACTATGTGTGGTTGTTATTGTTATATTCTTCTAAAGTGCTATGTTTTATCTAAAATTAATATTTAATTAATGTATGTTTTCTTGTGAAATTAAAGCATTTATCATTTTAAAAAATATTATTTTGTTTTTGAAATAAAACAAGTACCTCTTACTTTTAATTAAAATCATAGTTATTTATTGTGAAATCTAGTTTTTATAATTAAAATGACAACTTTATTTATTATTTTTTTAAATTACGCATGATAAAAATAATAGTTCTTTACTAACTCTATTTAAAAAAAAATCTGTTAAAATGATGTGACCATACATATTGTTATCGATTTTTTTTTTAAATTATTTGAACTTGTGAATTATTTTCATAAAAAAATATTGATACATTTCATGTGATTTTAAAAATTTAAAAATCATTTAATATAAATAAAATATTTTTAGTACTTTACAGTCCTTATCAATCATTTGATATCTAAAAAACACAACAATAAGATTTAACCAAATACCATCTACCTGCTTTGAAGACTTGGAATTTTCATCAGAAAACTCAAAACATAGAAATGCTAAAGTGAAAGTGGAATTTAAAAATTGAAAAAGGCTGCTTCTATAATATATTTCAAGACCCACCACCTTACCTTCCATTAGAAGAAGAAAGAAAGAAAGAAAGAAAGAACTACAGATGGATTTTGACGAGGGTTTTCCTTAATTAACAACAATAATTGACGATGTCGTATCGCAAACGGATCAAGATCACATGGGAACAAATATCTTGGTCTGGTTGAATCCATGAACACCCAAAGATGCAAGATATGGTATTACAGAAGAGGAATGAAAGTACAGCCAAGATAACATATATATGGACAATGTAATTAAACGTGTCGTAGCTGTGTCCCATAATCGAGAAAGGACCTCAAGATCTATAGGTTTTTGAGTCAACAATTCATAAAGATAAGTTATCTTCAGAGGTCCAGTTCGGAGTTTGGACATCTGCTTCTGTATTTAATTACGTTTCGGATATCTATCTTTGTCTAGCATTAGACAATAGTTTTTGAAGGGAACAATTATGTGGGGTTTTATTTTTGTTTATCTGAAAAATTAACGTGTATGGTATAAAATAAATTAATGTATAAAATTTATACCTAACAAATAGGAAATAGATCATAGATTACTCACACAAGTTTTTGTTTAAGATTTAAATAATTCTTGCTGTACTTTCAAAGAATTAATTATTTTGTTTTTTTAATATGGTATGTTGATTATTATTGAATTGGCTAATTAAGTATGCCCCAGGTACTCCTATAAAGTGCAATTAATGAAAAACAATATCAAAATCGTTATGTCGACTTCTCTAACCGCTGATCCCTAAGTCAAATTATTTTAAGGTTAATTTGTAATAAGGCTTTGAGTCAGAGTTTTTGGTTATATATATTGAGGTTAGAAATTTTGAGAAAACTTGTGCTGCCAATCTACAAGTAAAGGCCGGCCCTTTTAGTTTCAACCCAATTGGTTCTTCCATTTTTTTGCCAAAAAAAAACAATTCTTTGATCTCTTTAATTGATATTCTATTTTTGTTTTCACCTTAATTTTTTTTTTAAAATTCAGGTATCTTAGACATCTTACGCATACCAGGCTAAAATTTTACAGTCTAGAACTAGTCTTTATACAGGGTTAAGCCCTGTAACCTCTGTGACTCAAAGAGATTTGATGTTGCTGGATTTAAACTTGAGATCTTAAAGAGAAAAAACCCTTAAAACCCCTAGCTAAATACCGCTCGACCAACCCTGGGGGATTTTTAATCTTAATTTAATACTTGGTAACTAATGATTTTGAATTCCATAAGAGAAAGTGAGAGAAGAAATTATTATGAAAAAACAATTAAATGTGAATAAAATAAACCCGATCAATGAGAGATTTAGTCTCAATCCATAAAAACCATATTAAAAATAGATGACCTCTAAAAAAAAAAACATAATTGACCATAATTAAGCATTAGCTAGAAACAACTAATAACCAGAGGGTCAATGAGGGCACGATCGAGAACATGTGGAAACTGCATGGCATTGCTTTCTTGAGCAAGATAGTTTTGGATGAGATCGTCTCTAAGCATTAGAAGAGAACACAAGCACACCCTCCCAATCTCTTCTACCAGAAGGATATTTTTGTAGGTGTAACTAATTGATGCAGCTAGCTAATTCATATAAATATATTTCAATTTTGAGCTTCTCTCACTCCTCTTATTCAAAGGCATCAGTAATTCATAGAGACTTTAGCACCAACAATATGGTGCTGCTGGCTTAAAATGGTGGAACATGGAATAGAGACAAACCCAAAAGAAAATAAATTGAAGAAAGTAACGTGGCTCTTATTCATCAAGAATGTAAACAGCAGCACTCATTGAGCTGATCCAAAATATAAAAGATCGAGGTAAATTAAGAGTATCAGCAGAAGGCCGGTCACATGGGAAATTAAATTGTCTTGAGGATCTAAGAGAACGTGAACAAAAAAACAAGTCAACTATAGAATGGATTGCTGAAAAGAAAGCAGGGCAAGATAGTTGTTCTTGATAAGAGATAGATACATCTTGAATAAATATTATGCATGCTTACAGACACTAGCTAGCTAGCTACCTTGTATATTAAAAGAAACTACAACAGCTCCTGAGTTTAATGTGAATTTATACACTTATCGTCATCGTAGATTGTAATAGTCAAGTGATAATTATACCTTAATTATAAACAGAACACAACTGGCTTTGAGAATAGGGATATAATAGGTTTTTTTTTTTTTTTTTTGTTATTTGAACAATGAAATCTCCTATATGCTCTTGGAGGAAAAAATTAAAACTAGAGGGGAGGGACACTTTTAGCATTTTTCATTTTGGTTGTATTATTAAATTAATCTTGAATTACAATTGTCTTTGTATTGTGTTAAGGGGTGTTTTTATCTTTTCACTTTGATATATTATTTTGTAGTTATCGTGTTTGAACAATAATGTTTTCATCGTCAAGGTGTCGCCTCCATTCTGTTAATGAACCAACTCAACCCAATAGTTTAAGCTGTTAGGTAAGGTCCTAGGATATGATTTATATTATGCTCACATTACCCTATGCTTAATTTTTATCAAATAAATAGGGATGGTGAGATTCGAACTCATGACCGCTTGGTCATCAAGGCTCTGATACCATGTCAAAGAACCATCTCAACCCACTAACTTAAGCTTTTAGGTGAGGATCCAGGATATAATTTATATTATTCTCTAACACATTCTTGAGCAGTACTTGTGACATATATATATAAGGTTTTGTGTTGGTGATTTTTTTTTTCTTTTCTTCTTTTTTATTGGTTTCAGAGCCAACCCTTGTATATATGATCTGAAAATTATTTGAAAATTATCTAAAGAGAAAACTATCTGAAACTTATTTTGGATTTAATTTAAGTAAAATGAAGAAAATCAGGAAATCTGAAATGCTCAAATTATATTTTTTGTTTGTTCATAATTTTTTAAAACTAACAGATTTCGTAATTCGTTCAAATCTTTCTTAGAGCTTAATTTTATCAACCGAGATATTTAAGATAAAAATTGGTAAAAAAAAAAGGGATAATCGGTCCTATCCAAGTTACTTGAAATATAAT
Source organism: Populus trichocarpa (assembly GCF_000002775.5). Classification (NCBI taxonomy): domain Eukaryota; kingdom Viridiplantae; phylum Streptophyta; class Magnoliopsida; order Malpighiales; family Salicaceae; genus Populus; species Populus trichocarpa. The sequence continues at coordinate 3,374,575 of NC_037290.2, forward strand.
TTAGGTAAAATATAATTGGAAGGATCAAAACTTTATTTTATATATATAGGAAGATTTGAAAAAACAATTGGGCAATTCAAAAAATTCTTCAAAATGGTTATTTTTTATTCGAACTGCCTGAATGCTCACCTCCACACTGCCACCAGCTGACCCGTGATATTTTCAGAATTTTTTTTTATATAAATACGTGGCCTAAGGAACACCTAGACGTTTATTCAAGTTAAACAGACCTTGCCGTCGCCAAAAAGTGTTTATAGATATGGTCCATATGGACTTGGTTAATTCCTATAAATGACCTGTAGTGGTCGAGTATATAAAAATGGTTCATCAGTATCTTAACGACGTGGCTCGGTCCAGGGCCATAACCATGAATCTCTGTGATTGTTTCCTCAGTCATTATCACCGTGCCCGTCTTTCTGGGAGCGATAGCAGGGCTTAACATGGGAAGATTATGTGTCGTTGCTAATTACAGTATGATTATGTATCAAGAGATGATTACTGATTAATTTGGATTAAGTGCTAGCTACTACGTACGCAGTAGCCCGTCTTTCTCTATGGGGGAAAGGAAGATAAATTTCAATTTCTCCAGTTCCAGTTCGGACCTCTGCCTAACTTAATCAAGTTTCCAGATATCTGTCTCATGCTAGCCCTAAATGTACTGTAGGACTGACGAAGAATGAAAAGCTGATGAATTCCAGGATGACATAAATATGAAGACTATAGAGAGCCTCGCGCGCAGATAGCAGTTAAGCTCCTAGCTAGGAGGTCTCGTATTTAAACCCTGTAAGGAAAATCCCCATGCACATTACGTATTTCAAGACTCATTGAGCTAGCATCCAATTAACATGGAAGAGAGACAATTTCAGATGAAAAAGAAAAGAAAGCAACGTGATTCATCAAGAGCATGAACAGCAGTTATATAGCGATGAGTTCAAGCACGAGTTCACGTGGAATGCAAACATGCAAAATACAGTAACGTTGGTGATTAATAAAAGAGGGCAACGTTGTGTTGGATCAGATATCTTGAACAAATATATTATATATACTGCATTAACTATTATTTTTAGATGGTTTTTTTTTAAATGGTTTTGGTTTGAAAAGATATTAACAAAACACTTTTATATGTTAATATTAAAAATAAAAAAATCTGATAAAAATTATTTTGATTCATTTAAAATAATAAAATTATTTACAAAGTATATGGATGAAGTCATGAAAGCTAACATGTGTTTCACATTATAGGAGTCACAAGACTTGAACTAATGTCTTTAGGTAGAGATAACAAATTTATCATGTTTTTAATGATTATATTTTTAATGAAAAATAGTAATTTGTATTTTTTTTCACATATCAAGACAAAATATTTCACCATAATATTTTTTTAAAATTCAAGATTATCAATCAAATTAATCTTTCTATATTGTTAACTAACTTATAACTCTAATGTAATGATAGTTACCACCACTCTAAAAAATTATAATTAAAATGCATGCTAAACATTATATTTATCCAATCTTTGAAAAAAGAATTAGCATATATTTGGAAAGAAGAAAATATCTCTTTTTATAAGTCAATTTATTTTGTTGGTCCATGAACATTGCAAATTTGCAATACCCTTCTCATTTTCAATTTGGGCCTTTTAAAATCAAAACTCAGACATGGCTCGAAACATCATGGGCCCGTATTGTTGGATTCTAGAACAACAAGCACAAGCCCAAATGTCCTTACCCTTCGGGAAGAAATGGGCTCAAAACATTGTCCTTCAGAGGTTTTGGAAACAGAGGTAGCATAAGGGTTTAAGCTAATCTGCAGCAGAGAGAGAGACTGAAAGAGAAAGAAAGAAATTTGATCGAACAATTTGATAAAAATAGTAGGAAAATGCGTTCAGGGTTAAAGGGAATAGTAAAGAAAGGAATAGGAGAGATGGGTTTCAACGCAGGTGGTGGAGCCATTAACTGGTTCCCTGGCCACATGGCTGCTGCCACCCGCGCCATCCGAGACCGCCTGAAACTTGCCGACCTAGTCATAGAAGTCCGTGACTCTCGTGTAAGTATACGGGTTTCATTTCTTTTATTTTTTCCTAGGTAAAGAGCAACTTTTTTTACTTGTTTTTGTTTTTGTGTTTGGTAATTAATGTACAGATTCCATTATCGTCAACAAATGAAGACTTACAACCTCAACTTGCTGCAAAAAGACGTGTTATTGCTCTTAATAAGAAGGATTTGGCTAATCCTAATATTATGCATGTAAATTGTCTGTTTCTTGCTTCTTCGTTTTTTTTTTTATTGGAAAGGTTGAATTTTTAGAGTTGTTTGTTTTTTAAATACTTTTGTAAAGTTTAGAAAAGGGAAAATAAAATTTGGGTTTTGTTTGTCATGTTGAATTTTGTTTGGAGATTTGTGAAAGATTTCAATTTCAATTGATTATGTTACTTAAATTGGGATTTGACTGGAAATGTAGGTATTTTGTACCCTTTTGATCGTGTGAATGATAAGAATTTTGGGGATTTTTATAGTTTCGAAAATTTGTTAACAAAATAATTTGTCTCTGTGTTTGCATAAATTAATTGCATGATCGTTTGATTCCGGGAATTTGAATAGTTGTGCTGGGGATGCTATGTTTAATATGAGTGTGATGTTTTTATGTTTAATTGTTGTAGAAATGGATTCGTTATTTTGACTCGTGCAAGCAAGATTGCATTCCGATAAGTGCACACAGCAAGAGTTCTGTTCAGAAGGTTAGTTGATAAGCTAGATAAAGTGCTGTTAAAATTTAGTTTTCAATTTTGGTTCAAATATATTTATAGTTGCTGATGAAATACTGAAAAATAAATTTGCTTTCATCATAAGAAAACCTTAAATCTATGCTAATTGATCGAAAATGTTGTGTTTATTACCATTTCTCAGCAGTACAAAAAGAAATACTTGCATTTGCATTAATGTTTTCTTTTTCATTGGCTGAAAGAAAGCAGGTGGCCAGCCTATGCAATATTTAAAGTAAAATAGCTAGCTATCTAAAGAAAAGAAAACAAATGAAATCAAACACGAAACTGACTTGTGCTACAATTGCTTGACTTTCATTTGGTCAATTTTATTTGATTGACTCCATGTGCCTGTGTGTTCAATTAAATTTGAGTTTTTAATCTAATATTCCTGTAATATTTTCAAGTTTGTTCATAATGCTGTTTGTGATTCGTGTGCTGAAGCTTCTTGAAGTTGTGGAGTTCAAACTCAAGGAGGTGATATCGAGGGAACCTACTCTCCTTGTTATGGTGGTTGGTGTTCCTAATGTTGGGAAATCAGCTTTGATAAACTCAATCCATCAAATTGCATTGTCTCGCTTTGCTGGTAAGATGTTACCATATTTTGTGTAAACCATTGTTATGAACTATAATTTGGCTTGCATGTTAACTACCTGTCTTTATGTTCAAGTCATGTGTTGGGCAATGATGATTTGAGTTTTCTACATAGTGCAGGGGAAAAAGAAACGAGCTACAGTGGGCCCTTTGCCTGGTGTAACTCAAGATATTGCAGGATACAAGGTGAAGTATCTTGGTTGCCTCATTTTTTTCAGGCCCTGGATTATGTGATAAGTATTTCTGTCCGTCAACCTGCCTATCTGCATGCAAATGCTCAGTATGCTGTTGCACACCCATTTACTCTCTTGCCATCCCCTACAAAACATGATAATGCACTGGATTTGCCATGTATAAATTCAATAGCATCACTTTCATATTGTCACATAAAAGCCTTTCTTTTCCAATTCCTTTTATTTATTTTTTCTCTTTAGTTCTTGCTGTGAACCTCAAAGACATTGTTTAGAGATCCATGTGTCTTTGCTCAGATGCTTTTTTTTCTCACTTAAAAATATATTTTATTTCTCTGCCAAGCTGCTTTTGATACCTTCATCAAACTAGAAAAAATTGATCCTCTCAAAATTCTGAATTATTTCTTTTATCTTTGTCTATTTCTGCCTATCGCTTTTTATTGTTTTCTTGATGAAATATTTTCAGGCACCATCCTTTTGTTTTGTTTGTGCTGTTGTTGATATCCTTTATCAAATGTTGATTACTTTGAATATGATTTGCAGATTGCTCATAAGCCTAGCATATACGTGCTGGACACCCCGGGCGTGTTGGTTCCCAGTATCCCAGATATTGAAACAGGATTAAAGTTATCTCTTGCAGGTTTAGACCTCTTTGTTTCCTTTTTAATTACTTGAGCCTGGCATTTCCAAAAATTGCCATATGCATATGCCCCAACAAGTTCAATACACTTGCATTAATTAATTGCTACCGTCCAATAACTATCGTCCCCTCTGCTGCATGTTCGCGTACACCTAGCAAAAATTATGTGTTTGAATGTATGAGCAGGATCTGTGAAAGATTCTGTTGTAGGTGAGGAGCGTATTGCCCGATACTTACTAGCAGTTTTAAATACTCGAGGCACTCCACTTCACTGGAAACACTGGAATAACAGAAAAATGGATGGGATTCGATATGAATCTGAGGAAAAACACAAATATGATCCTAAAGATCTTCGGCCAAATATGAGGAAGCCACCTAGTGTGTCTGATGTGGTGTATGTTGAGGTAACAAAATCATGCTGCCTCTCTGCTTCTCTCTCTATGTATATGTGTGTGTTTGTGGAATCCAGAATCTGAGGCTGTTACAAATTTTATTTGAAGAGATTCATTCAATTATCTTGATTAAATTATGATTGGGTGACAATTTGCAATTCAGATGTTTAGAATTCATCAGATCTTCATTCATTGAGTATATATAACTTCATAACTTATTCTGTCGACATTGGTATCGTTTCTAATTTTTTTTGTCTCTGTTCTTGTTCACCTACAGAATCTTGTCACAGAAGTCCAATGTGCAATGTACAAAACACTGGCAGAATTCAATGGTAATGTGGAGGATGAGAATGATTTGGAGAATCTTATAGAGCAACAATTTGAGGTGCTGCAGAAGGCACTGAAGATACCTCATAAGGCATCCGAAGCTCGCTTGATGGTATCAAAGAAGTTTCTCACTCTTTTTAGGACAGGTAAACTTGGTTGTTTCATCCTTGATGATGTCCCTGAGACCAACACTGTATCATAAGATCTGGAATTTCAAAAAATTTCTTCTTTCTTTTCTCTCGGAGATATCCAAAGCTGCAACACCGCATATACTGCACTATCACCTGTAACCATGTGCTGTATTTTAATTTTGAACTCATTTTTCTTGTGAAAAAACTTGAGATGCCCATGTTCGAGTTGGTAATGAGCTTTCTGTTAACCTGTTATTGTTCCCTCTATTAGCCTCCGGTGATGCTGTTTGGATGTATGGTATTGGATGGTATCTCTTACTACCTTGGTGTCCTCTTCTGGTTCAAGTCTCAATTAAGCAAGTATAAAAATGGATTAGATCATAATCTGTGAAAATTGCACCGAGTCCAGGACTTCAGGCGGGGGCTTGATGAACCATATTCTTCTTCTAGGCAGTGGCATCGGCTAGGAGGAAACACGACAGAATTGAGAAACTAAGTTTGCAGAATGGTTTATGTACAGATGATGGGAATGTCTCGTAACGAAGTCCTTGTGTATTTACATGAATAATTCTCAGCTCAAAATGTTTTTTTAAATAACCAATTTTAAAAATATTATTAATTTAAACCAGTTTATTTTAAATTTCTGGAAAAAACAAATATAAAACAGGTATCAATAAAGTAATAGATCAGTTACCATTAGATGTCGGGTGGATGATTAACGAGTTATGCTCTCTTCTTGGTTGTCGGCGTTCAAACCTTAAAATCAGACACGGAAATAAAAAATCTTTAAGTCTTAAAGACGAAGTGAGTTTGGTGTGTTAAAGCTGACCCGAAGGAAGCTCCAATCTGAAAACCAGATTGGACTCGCTAGGACACTCAGTTGGGAAGAACATGGAAGCTGCTTAGGATATCTGTTTGCGAAATGCCAAGGTTTTCTTATTGTAAAGAGGCAGTGAGAAAACGAAATGCAGAAATCAGTGGCTTTTCCTTGCCGTGTACTTTTGAGAAATAACCAAAAATCATCTAATTTCCTCCATCATCTTAGTAGTATTCTATCTTACACAATATCAACATTTTTTTGTTAAAACTATTTGATGTGTGGTGATCATATATATTTGGAAGTGATGGAAGAATCTCTCTCTCTCTCTCTCTCTCTCTCTCTCTCTATATATATATATATATATATATATATATATATATATATATATATATATATGTTTGGCTCTGGCCGGCGGCTCAAAGACAAGGCCAAATAAACTTTATGACTAATTTATGCAGACAATACCCTTGGCAGAGACACCAAGTTAGCAGGGTCAATGGCTATAGAGGGACCAGCATTGTCCACAAGTAAAACGCAGGGCCTCAAAACTGGTTATGAACAATAATATTGTCCATCTATCAAGATGAAGATTCAAGAGAGGGAGAAGGAAGAGCAGTCGGAGTCCAGTAGTATTAGAGAAAAGAAAGCAATGCATACATCTGATATGGGAAGATGGAACCGTAGTACTGGTGGCTATCAACTTGAAAAGAAAAGTGGTGGTGCGCCTAGGAAGTTGCTAAATAGGCAAGGTGGTTATGCTGTACCTGATCGGATCACGGCCATTATGGGTCCTTCTGGCTCAGGCAAATCCACCTTACTTGATGCATTTGCAGGTGCCTCTCCCTCTCCATACATGTTAGTTTCTCCTTTATTTGTGAAAAATTATAGTAAACTTACTTACTTTTACAGTTCAAAAGATCGCACATATATTAATGGAAGATAAATGAGTATTTCCTTCCATCATCAAGCAGAAAGCACTTTTACTGCTTAACAAGTATTAAAAAAAAAACATTCAAGTGGAGATGCGGGGTATCGATCCCCGTACCTCTCGCATGCTAAGCGAGCGCTCTACCATCTGAGCTACATCCCCTTGTTGAGACGTTCCGTTCTTTTTATATATTTGTAGTTTATTATATCTTGTTTTCTTCCCTGTTTTTGGATGGGATGGCATGGCATGTACAGCAGATGAAGAAATATAGATCTGGGAACAACTTTGATATTGTCATGTTAAATAATTAGTTTTAACTTTAGAATTTAAATCGTAGACATGAAAATATAACTTATATTATTTTTTTAACATGAAAAATATAAGATTGTGTTGAAGAATTCATATTAAAAATGAAATATGCATGATTTTTTATTTCAAGATGACGGGGATAATCTCACATTGTTAGTCACTACATCTATCATAAATTTTTATTTCAGTTAATTCTAATTTTTTAGACTAAATTTATCTACTTTGAACAATTTCTGGATTTTTGGTAATAAAAAAAAAAGTAGTGTTTTATTTGAATTTAGCATTCTAATTTTGCGGAGGTAAGCAAAATCCTTACCACCTTTTCTCAATCCTCATTATTTCATGTTTTGCAGGTGTTTTAGTGAACTCAAATATTACTGTTCTTCACCGTTAATGACTTCAATTTAGCCTTATGAAGAGCTATCTCATCATAGTAGGTTTTCAACCTCACCACATACACTTCACAAACATGAAAGAAGTCGGAGACGTTGAGATATTACCTATAATAATATTCTGGTGCAAGACTTAATGAGCTCGGCAAGAGAAAGATGATAACGAATTACATGATAGGAATTAAATAAATTCGAATATCTTTTAACTGGAAGTCTAGTGGAATTTAGGTATTTTGCTTTCTCACTTGTGGTACTTCTGCATCAACTTATTCTGCTACGTTGCTGGTTCAGAAGCATGCATATTGGTGGTTGGGAACTTGGGACACTGATATCCAATCCCTTTATTGCCATGGCAGCGGCAACTGCTGGTGCTGCAAGTTAATTCACGTCTCAGCATTGCATGGCTTAATTAAGTTATACCATAATCAAATAACAGACTAGAATTGTCGTTCATAAAGTATTGAATCTGATGGCATCTAATGTATTCCAACGGCTACCTGAACTCCCCAAGATCTTTTGGCGCTACCTGGTGTGTTACATCAGTTATGCAACAAGAGGAATGCAGGTAATAGTATCATTGCAGGTAGAAGATCTCCAAGCGCGCAGTTCAACCAAATAGCTCATGCACGTCTAAAGATAGGAATACATCTGTACACGTATTCATGTGTTTAACAGGGTCACTTCAAGAATGACATGATTGCACTTGAATTTGAACCTTTGTGCCTTGACATCAGAAGTTGAAGGGTGAGATGATCCTTCAGACAATTTTGGGGATCAACCCAGGTAGTTCCAAGTCGTGGGATGTGGCTGTTCTATTTTGCCTGCTGATATCGTACAGACTACTTTTCTTCATGGCACTTGAGTAAAGGGAGAGCTTGTCATCAGCACTGCACGGGCTTTATGCCAAAGGAATTCTCCGAAACACTATTTTCTGGATGATTGGTCATAATTGTTCACATGGAATTAAATAGAGAAAAAACCAAACTTCGAGGATCTAGGTCAAACTCGAGTTTGAACTTTGAATACATTTGATGCTTTGGGTAGACGACATTTTCTTCTTTCTAGAGCACCCATGTTTCAGGTCCTGGATTTGATATATCAACAAGCTTAAATTTTATGATCCGTAATTCCAAATTAATTGTATGAGAAAGTGGCTCTTTTCTCCTTTGGATGTAAGAATTCAACAAATGAAGCTGCAAAGGATTTTATATAATCAGAGGAAAACAGCTTTGTTTCTACCTTGCAATTCCAGTGTGTCCATTATGAATATCCAAAGTTTTATCCTGTTCCATGGGTGATTTTATTCCATATGATGCAGCAAAACAAGCACCTCGATGAAGGGTTTGGTGGAGGATGGCTACGGAATATATAACCTGCTTGCATCAGTTTGTAACCAAAAGATTACATTGGTTCAACTCCGCCAATCATACAGGTTGAAGGAAATAAAAGATTGGAGAGAGTAAATCAGTAAAAATTGCTTGGGAACTCTGCATGATAATCTGCAATGTGGTGGATCAAATACAGTATACCATTCTGTAAAAATATAGGGTATATTATTTGACTAACCAGTTTAATGGGGAACAAAATTGAATTACAAAATGATCACAACCGCCAGATGAATGCTCGATTATGCGCTCATTTATTTTCTTCAATGAACTCTTTGTACTCTTTCTTCATTTTGACCCCTGATACAGTCCTGCATGGCAAGTACAGGAAATTTGACATCAGAAAACTACCATGTGGACAACAACTGCATGATCATTCATGCATCATAGAGAGAGAAAGTAGAAAAAATGAAATTTTCCAAACCTGATCATCTCCTTGTTCTTGAAGAACTGCACACATGGTGTGCCCATAATTCCAGCTGCTTCTGCTATCTCTGGATCCTCCTCGATATCAATTTCGACAAAATGGACATTCTGATCAAACTCATCAATCACCTGCCATTAACCATTGAAAAAAAAAAACAAGAAGAAGAAGAGGTGGTGGGGTGGGGTCAGATACACAGAAAGATGGATTCCCCAAAATGCAAACATATGAATATTATATAAATTATGCAAGAGAACCTCCAGTAATTCTCCTAATTATACAATGCAATATAAGCTAGCATGGAACCTACCTTGCTGAGAATTGGCTTCAATGTCCTACATGGACCACAAGTTGGTGATGTATATAGCACACATATAAGCCGTGGACTTTCATGATACAACTTTCGCAGAGAATACTGAGGAAGGTAAATCGAGGAAATAACATAAGCTTTGAGCTAAGGACATAAAAACCTTATACACAACAACTTGACTGAAAACTGTTGATGCATTGCAATATTTCATCATAATAAGAACATGCACCTGGCCCTTATGCTTTGTGATGGTAATGTCAAAGCCCTCGTGAACATCTCTGTCAGTGAGTTCCTTCTTAACCTCTTCAGTTTGACGCTGTCAAAGAAAGAATCATGAAAAGCAAGCAAGTTTAGGTGGAGTAGTTTAGATATGCTATCACATACAAGTAAAGATCTGCATAAAATTCCACAACAAAATACTAGAATATGGATGATCAAACTGTATTTCGAGAAAACTTACAATCTTATGCATCTTACTTTAACTAATTCATTTAACTTCCATAGATTGATCCAATATTAGAGATGTGAGTTTTAACCAAAAATTGAAGTCCATGATCATGCTTGGTGAAGATATTCTTAAAAAAATGTTCTAATTTCAGAAGTGATGAGACATTGAAAGAGGAGCTCCTCCATATGTAAGATTGCAACCAAACAAGTGATGATAGAGAAAGACATGTTCCACGGATGGAAATCAATGCTTGAGAACAACAAGAGTACATGACACATGAGACTGTGAAATAGCTGAGGGATGAGTAAAACAGAAAAAGTTGGACTTCAGTAGTACGTTAATTTCCCTCCCTTTTCTATAAAATGAATAGCAAGAGGAGAAAGAAATACCTGGTGAAACTCTATAAGTAGGTTGTTGCTCACAAGGTATCTCTCAACTGATAGAGCAGCAATACATCCAGATCCAGCGGCTGTTATGGCTTGCCTCCACTCATGGTCCTTTTAAATAAACAGGATACCAAATCACAAAACCTTTACAGATTTCCCAAACAAAAGACAAGTTTTGATCACAAGTTTGAATCTATGCATCAAGATAGTTGAAGGTTAATGAACATGCCTAAAGGACATGGAAGACATTATCTCAAACAATTTGTGCTGATCACGAAATTCAACCCATGTGTTATACTTTAATATTAAACTCTGCAATCATCAGGGGATGAACATAACTATAAGAGGATACCAGGAACAATGCAGTGCCAGGAATGGGGGTAGCAGACACTAGATGGGGAATATTGTTTAAGATATAATCACTGTGTCAAAGTTCTTAGATTCTAGGAAAATCAACTTACACCAAATTTTTGCAGTGCATCAGACAACTTTAAAATAAAACAAAATATTTTTATTTTTGCAGCATCACTTCCGCAAAGTTTATACTCTCCAATTGACTAACACATAAACAGCAATTATTTAATTATCATATTTTGCTCAAAAATCAATCACAAACTTTATCTTTGTTGAATGAGAATTACTCAATTACTCCCATTAACATGCTTTGCTGTTACACATGCCATCAACATATTTCTAAGCCTTGGCATCGCCAGAGAAGCAAGAATGATGACAGAATCTTAAGTACAGTAATGAGATTAGAATGAAAATTGAAAGGTCTTAAGCCTATCCAAATGACAGTTTTTTACAGGATTACCTGAACATCTCCAGCAGCAAATACACCTTCAACAGAAGTTTTCCCAGAACCATCCTGAACTAACACATAGCCTGCACTATCAAGTTCAACTTGGCCTTCCAACAGCTGGCTATTCGGAGAATGACCAATACCATAGAACAAGCCTTTTGCCTCAAGCACGGATTCCTCCCCGGTATCAGTTTTTCTAGTCAAAATACCAGACATCTGGCCCTTTGTATTGCTAACGATATCTAGAGTCTCTGTATTGAAGTGCACGGTGACATTTGGATTGTTGATCACTCTGAAACATTTGCGATAATCAACCTGTTAAACAAACATTTCAGGGAGTTGAAACTCAACATACAAATTGTTCATTAGTGTATAACTCGGGAATCATGAAATCATGGCAGCTAAATCACAAAAGACAAGAAAATAATGCCATGAAATAAATTGTTTGCAACATTTAAGAAGCTGATGTGATTGCCTGCAATTTAAAGACCTCCAGAATTGCAAGGATAAGCGACTGCATTTTTGTTGGAGTTATCTTAAACATTAGCACATAATGAGAGAATTTGTTTTCTTTCTAATAGTATAATTAGTCTAGGAGAGATATTTTTACACTGAAAGGGGTTTTGCAGAAAAACTAATGACCGCTCAGAAATAAACATAACACCAGAGATCACATACTACACAATGTTGATGAAATTAAACCTGTTAAAAAGGTCTGAAACACCTGACTTTACAAGAAAGATATGATGAAGATGGCAAAGCAGGAATTTGCTTAAGAACATATCAAAATGCAAACATGTTTAACTTGACATATAGAAGATAGTTTTGTGAAACGTTAAATATGCACTTTTATATGTTTTATATTTAGGAGCAGCCTAAAGTAATTAATAAAGAAAGTGCAGCAAAACAATCATTGCTGATAACTGCAACAGAACAACACAAATAAGGGTGCATTAAAACTCACCTATCTTGCATTGCTTTAGATGCCCTAAGTTGATCCTTGCGTACAAGTAAATGGACATGACGAGCATATTTAGTTAAGTACAATGCTTCCTCTGTGGCTGTATCACCTCCCCCTACGACAGCAAGAACTTGCCTTTTAAAAAGTGGTGATGCTCCATCACAAATTGCACAAGCACTAATTCCCCTACTCCAAAATTCATCTTCACGGGGTAATTTGAGTCTTCTGGCAGTAGCTCCTGTGGCATAAATGATGCTGTGGCACTTAACCTGAAATATTAATTTAAAACAAATTTAGTATCATAAGCATGAACTTGGATTTGCTTCCAAACTCCAATTAATTAAGAATCCACAGCTTATGGCATAACAAATACATAAACAATTGCATGTGGTCACGGCACATCACTCATGCATAAAAACGGTGCATTTCAAACAATTTCCAAGAAAAAGTTGGTATCAAATACAGGGAGCGTGTTTTTTTTATAAAGAATACTCGCTAAAATAGGTCATCTCCAAGCAGAGTTCAAAGAAAAATTTTCATCCATAAAACAAATGTGTTTAAATGATTTGATACTTTAATAGTTGAAATTAATGAAACCACTCCAACATATGTACAGAACAGAATGCTAGAAAACTATATATCACCTTACGTTCACTACTCTTCACGGTGAAAGGACTGCTTTTAACATCAAGAGATTCCACATCTTCTTGGAACAGTTCTGCCCCCCAACGTTCAGCTTGCCGTCGCATCCTAATCAACAAACTAAGTCAAAGTTCTGTCCAATAATTTAGTTGGAAATAATTATGTGTGTTCCTTTCAAGAACAAGAATAAATTTAAAACAAAATCAACTTTGTTTTTTGTTACCTATCCATCAAATCCGGACCGGTTATTCCATCAGGAAACCCTGGGAAGTTCTCCACTTCAGTGGTAGTCATCAACTGCCCACCAGGCACACCACCAACTTGATACCCCTCAAACACTACAGGCTTCAAATTGGCACGAGCAGCATATATTGCTGCTGTGTATCCAGCAGGACCTGAACCTATAATTACCACATTCTCAATACCTTTGCCTGCAGGAAACAAACACCAAATTAACAACCATGGCATGGTTGTTTTGAGGAAGCAAAACACAATTATATACCAAAATCAAAACTTGAAAATCAGTCATATAATCATTTCCAGAGAAAGAGATTGCTAGAGATAAAAGGTTCTAAATACATTGTATCAAAATCAGTTGCTTCCAAATTAAAGATGAGACCCCAAACTGAAAGTAAAAACTAACATACAAAACAGCCATATTAGATTTAAGTTAAAATAGATACTTCTACCCAAATTAACAATACGGGCATCACTTAAGAAAAGTTTGACTTCTTTGTCTAAATCATTCAAAGTCCATATCTTTAATGGTACTAAAGGCATCTTCTTGAAAACCATATAAAATGAACAAGATTCTCACACTACAATTTTCGAAGTATCAAACACAAAAAGGGTCTTCAACCAGCACAGAAATTAATAAATACAAGCTAAAGCAACACATCAACATCTAAAAATCCACCAATCAACAAGATATATCAAAATCACTCCCATCTCTCACACACTAAAAAACCATGTACACAGAGAAAGAAAGGAGGGGACCTGGAGAAGGAGAGGGCTCAGCAGAGGAAGCTTTGACACGGAGAGGAGAATGAGAGGTGGGAGTTGGTGTAGAGGGCGAGTTGAGACAGAAAGAGCGACGGAGGGAAGGAAAAGGAGTACTCTTTATGAATATAAGAGAGTGGGAAGGAAGCGAAAGAGTGGCGGCGGCGGTGGTTGTCATGGTGAGACGGTGAGTGGACACGGTGCCGGTTCCGATTCTTATCTTCGGACTAGCAGACGTATTGGTTGCCCACCATACAATATATACAAAAAAAAAAAAAAAAGAGTTTTTAGTACAGAAGAGGGTGGGGAGAGAGAGAGTGAGGCAAGGAATCGTGTTTTTCTGTGTGTTTGTCTTTTGGGTTATTTTGGGCTGTTACTTGAGCATCAATCATCGAGGTTATCTGTACTCGCGCGTGTACATTGTATTGCTAACAAAACCATTTGTCTTGCCATATTAATCGACATTTTCTTCTCTCTTTTTTCTTTATAATTCAAGAATATTTTAAATATTGGTGTAACATAATCGTTATGTATTTCAATAGAAAAATCATAAAATATCTGCTATATGTTCAGACTTTATAATATTGTTAAATAATTTAAATATATTTATAGTCAAATACGTGAAAAATATTATAGAGTTTCATATAATAAAGGTTAATTAAAAAAAAATTAGAATAGTTAAACTTAAATATAATCCGATCACGTGCATATTAAAATTAGCAATTTTTCAACTAAAATTAGATGTCAATTGCTATGATAAAATTCGAAAGGTTATAATTCATTGATTTATTATTATATAAAATATTGAAATTCTTGATTGATTTATGATTTGTAAATGAGATGATACATGTTTAAATTTTTTAATATAATTATATATCATTCAATAAGTACTTAAATATATTTTGAATAAAAAGAAAGTTAAGAACAGTTAAATCTGATTTTAATAATTATGTGGTTCTTTTCCTCATTCATATATGATTTACATATGAAATCTTGTATGTCTAAACTTCTTGGTATAATTAAATATTTTTTAATGATTTAGATATGTTTTTAATCACTTGTCATATGAAAAACAACAGTTTTGTTTTATATAACTTGAAGTTAGTTAAAAGAAACTTAGAAACAACTAATTCTGTATATAGAAATTTTCTTTACATTCAAATCATGTATATATTAAAATTAAAAAATACTTTTAATTAAAAATTATGCATAATATAAAAAGTCATATCCTATTGGTTCATGATTAGATAGAGTATCGAGATTGATTAAAAACAAATGATATTTTTTCATTTTATTTAATCTCTACTACTTAAAAATAAAATTAGATTATGTAATTTATAAGTAAACTTTATTACAACTTCAAATTAAATTAATATTATATGATTCGATGAGATGAAATGATAAGTTTAAGAGAACATTAAAACCTTTGCATGAATAACAAAGATATAGATCACATTAAATGACTCAAATTTATAGTAATAATTATTAAGCAAGTCAATATAATTTACATCAAATTAACTGCTATTTTGAGAAAGAAATGTGGAAACGTGTCCAACCTATCTGAGCGAGTAAATGGCAATATGGCAAGCAAGCGAGTGTGCTTACCCGCATGCAGTTTTTGTCCGTTCTCTTCTCCAAAACCCATAAATCACCAACTCCGTTGCTGCGGAGCTTGTAATATTGGAACCTCGAAGAGTCCGGTGTCAGTGATTTATACACCGTTGGATTGAAAACAGAATCTAATCAACGGCTAGGAAGGCAACTGGCTGTTGTTCAGTGACGTTGGCAGTTTAATGGCCTTATGAGCCACGTGGCCTTCAGATAGGATAACGCCAGTTGTCCTGAGCCACACCAGATAACCAAGCCTCATTTCCAAACAGCCAATTAGTGATCGCCACGTAGGAAAAGGATGCACATTGTATTTCCCTTTTCGGAATTCTCTTTTCAGAAACTGAATCGGTCAGGCTTTGAATGGAAGGCCTATTTGGGTGTGGGCCTGGACCAAACCAAGTAATGATAAAAATTGTGACGGGGTAAATAACACGAATGAGATTAGGTATTCTCTGGTGAAGTGATTCTCCACACACACAAAAAAAAAAAAAAAAAAAAACAATGAATAAGATTTTATTTTTAAAAAATAATAATACCATTTTAATTTATTTAAAAAAATTAAAAAAAAATCTGAAACAATATTGTTTTAAAAGTTGCTAAAAAAACACTTGAACTGATGTAGACCAACTCACTAACTAACAACTCGAACATTGAACCAGATTGATTCTTTAATCATGCAATGCTATCAAGATAGATTTTATTTCTACATTAAGAAAAGGTATTACATTGAAATCTCAAATAGGTAATTCTATTGAAAAACATGGACCATTAAACAAAAAAAAATGCATAATAAATCTTTTATGAATGGAGTTGCCATGACAAGGATCAATTATCCATGATCTTTTTAGGTTGTTTTTTTTTTACACAATCCGTCTTGTATATTTTTTATTTTTTTATTACCGTGGGTGTCCGAGTCAGCTTGCATGAATCTCGACTAATCCTACAGGCCCTGAAGTTAACGACCATATAAGCTTCCAATGGTCCTGAGATTTGTGGGATTCGAACTGATGATCTTCAGAGAACAAATTTAAAACTTGACCAGTTGAATTACAACCTTCAGAATTACATAGGATGTTGAATGTTGTAGGGTTTTATTAGCAGAATATGCAATATTACCGCAGAAAGATGGAGACAAAAGGCCAAGAATAAATCTGAAGATTAAACGGATAGATAAGGAGAAATGGATAAGAAAAAATCAAAAGAAGAGTATAGTGGCAAGGTCAAATCAAGATTTAAAATTATAGAAAAATTAACGTGGGTATCCGAGTCAACTTACATATACTTCAACTAATTTCACAGGCCCTGAAGTTAATGACCATGTAAACTTCCAGTAGCCATGAAATTCGTGGGACTCGAATTGATGATCTCTAAAGAATAAATTCAGGGTCTGATTAGTTGAATTACACACCTTACAACCTTCAGAATTACATAGGATGTTGAATGTTGTAGGGTTTTATTAGCAGAACATGCAATATTACCGCAGAAAGATGGAGACAAAAGGCCAAGAATAAATCTGAAGATTAAACGGATAGATAAGGAGAAATGGATAAGAAAAAATCAAAAGAAGAGTATAGTGGCAAGGTCAAATCGAGATTTAAAATTATAGAAAAATTAACGTGGGTATCCGAGCCAACTTACATATACCTCAACTAATTCCACAGGCCCTGAAGTTAATGACCATGTAAACTTCCAGTAGCCCTGAAGTTCATGAGACTCGAATTGATGATCTCTAAAGAATAAATTCAGGGTCTGATTAGTTGAATTACACACCTTATAATTACATGGAATGTTGGATGTTGTAGGGTTTTATCAGCAGAACAGGCAATATTACTGCAGAAGGTTGGAGAAAAAAGGCCAAGAATAAATCTGAAGATTAAACGGATAGAACAGGTGAAATGGATCAGAAAAATCTAAAGAAGAGTATGGTGGCAAGGTCAAATCGAGATTTAAAATTGTAGAAAAATTATTGGATGTCCCGAAGAAAAAAGGGAATTTAGTTTGGATCAAACAGTGGGTTGCTCCTGATTTATGCATCCAATTGCTTTCAAAGGAGCAGCATCCCACTGTTATCGAAATGAAAGAAACAAAAAAACACTCCATGCGGACCAAGTAATTGAGTATCCACGTAAGCAACGAGGTAAGATTCCAAAAGGACAATGTTGCTTGTCTATTTTTGTCCTGACTGATCATAGGTTCTTTTTACATAAAAGACTGTGTTAAGCTTGAAAACTAGACAAAATATTAGGTGTAATAATTACAATGGTTTTATTTTGTTTATAGTTTTAAAACCTGAAGTTGGGATTGGTTTGGGGTAGGCTCGAGTTAAAGGTAAAATGGGTTAATCTAAATATTTTTTAAAAAATAAACAAAATAATATTATTTCAATAAAAAAAAATTAATGGTTTGATAGCTGGATTTTGATCATGTTAGGCTAGAATCGATCGGTCACCAAGTTAACCTAGGATTTTTTACTGAATTAACTGAATTCTTTTTTTAATATAGATCGATTTAAGTATCAGATTGATTCATTAAGTTGGATTCAGGTTTTGTTCCCTGTCTGATTGGTTAACTTGCGGCATGGGAGAACAATTTTTTTTTATGGTGTTGACATATTCGGTTTTAGCTCTTGACTTGATATAACTAGTGGATTAATATAACTATGAAGATTAATTTATTAATGGATAATAAGTCTAATCAATGTTTGAAAATTGAAATGGTCATATTAATTTTGCTTGAATACAAAGTTCAAGAAATTAATCGGCCACCCTGACTTCGGCCCTGAAGCCGGCGGACCTTTTCAGAGCATGGGCGGTCGGCCACCTAGTTTTGAAATGTTTAATCTAGTAGTTGTCCAAAATCCAATTGGATTAAGCTAGTCTCTGTTTGTTTTTGGACATAAACAGACAATGAAGCATTTCCATCCCTCATTGCATAAACCACTACTGTACATGTGGAATTGTTTAAAATAAAGTACAAGAAGAGCAGACAATATCAAATGGTGTGTGTATATTTCACATCAGATTAGGTTCAAGCGGTTTCGGGATGGATTTAAAAATATTTATATTTTATTTATTATCTATATAACTATTAAAAACATATTCACTTATTCGAGTCAGGTCGGATTTGTATCCATTGAGCTTAGATTAAATTTACATCTTTAATAATATTAAAAGAAGCACCAAGGCCTTAGAAAAACACTATAGATGCAAACTTAAAAATATTGTTCATCGGAAAAGTGTAATTACCTTTTACACCACAAAATTTAAAACTAGCTATTAAGAGTATTAAGGTCCTAAAACTAGTTATTGGAACAATGTAATTATTAAATTGATCAGGGATAAATAAGTCTTATTATATTTCAAAAGCATAATGAGAAGACTGAAATGTTTTTAAAAGCAAAAATTAAATATTAGCATCAAAAGGAAATTTAGTATTTTCAAAATGATTTTTTCATAATTAACATGTTAAATGAGAGGTAACTTTGTATCTAGCCAAATATAGAAAATAAAAAAAATTCAAAAGTATAGTAAAATAACCATAATACCCTTGAAAGTCAAAATTTTTTAACCCGGTGTCAATAGACTTTTTTATATTTTTTTAAAGGTTTTTTCTTTATTATCGAGAAATTTGATAATTCAAAAGTATAGTAAAATAACCATAATACCCTTGAAAGTCAAAAATTTTTAACCCGATGTCAATACACTTTTTTATTTTTTTTAAAAGGTTTTTTCTTTATTATCATGTCAGCTCAAGAGAAATTTGATATTTGACTGGATATAAAAAATTAAAAAAAAATAAGAATTTGCAAGATGTAAAACTTCAAAAACAAAATTTAATACGACTATAAGTTACTATTTAGATTTTGAATTCTAAAAAAAAATGCAAGAAAAGAGTTTCCG
Source organism: Populus trichocarpa (assembly GCF_000002775.5). Lineage (NCBI taxonomy): Eukaryota > Viridiplantae > Streptophyta > Magnoliopsida > Malpighiales > Salicaceae > Populus > Populus trichocarpa. The sequence goes on from NC_037290.2 coordinate 3,393,927, forward strand.
GCAAGACTTAATTACTTTCTGTGCGTGATCATCGAAGAAAAAACTTAGGTTTAATATATGAAAATCTAGGTATAATGACACTTGACTAAGAAAAAAGAAACTCTTCAACCATTTTCTATAGTTTGGAATATTCTTTTATATTTGAAGGATCTCATTTTGTTGGGTGTTAGCTTTCAATTCATATAATCGTGATCATAGTAGTAGTTTAGTGGAGAAACTCGAGAAGATGCCAAGTATTGCACTTATTTGATATTTTATTTCTTTCTATTTTTCCTGTCTCCTTCGTTTACTTGTAGTGTGGGAAGCTAGATTTCTTTTTCTTCTGTTGACTATATTCTTTATAATAATTTTTTGACTTGATATATTATCTAGAATTAATTGAAAATAAATTTAATTTAATGTTTTAAAGTAATGGAATAGTCGATTTTTTAAGTCAATATTAGCTTTTTCAATTATGATAAATAAGAAAAAAAAGGTAAGAGTACCCTATGATATGCACGCATCTTCAAAAAAACAAAAGCATTGTATTGATAAGAGAAAGGATAGGGACACATCATGATTATGATGCTAACATATCACGAAGAAAATAATTTCTAGCTATTTAAAATTTATAAAATAGATATAAAATATACCATCAAATTATTAGAATGTTATCAATTTTATATTTAAATTATTACCACTGAATTATTTCACTTTTTAAATCAAGGATTTCGGTTATAATCACTTAACAAAAATAAATAAATCCTTGTAAAACGACATTGTTTTTTTTATTAAAAAAACAATTTAGATGAAAAATTGATGTAATTTTTTTAAAATAAATGAAAGTTTTTAATTATTTTTTTTGAAAATAAGGGTAAAATTTATACAAAGAGATAACGTTAGGATTATATATACTTGAGTGATATTTTTAAAATTCGCTCAAAATCATTTCTATCAACATCGATACCAAAATTCCCAGATCATGATGTGAATCTTTCATTATGGCATGATGATATTGCCTAGAATTACTGCTTACGGTCAGATGTGGTGTGCTGAGTGATGGTGGAAGGTTAACTTTTGTTGGCCAACTTGTTTGGAAGTGCAATTTTTTCTAGCGAAAAACCAACCATAGTTTTTCTTTGATTGGTGGGCCGCGACATGCTATAATTTTTTCAATCATGAAAAAAGATGTTTAGATGACATCAATATTTTCAAAAACATAAAAAAAAAAAAATTGAGATTATTAGCAAGGGAAAACTATAATCTCATGTTTAGATGACATCAATACTTTTATAAGTTGGATAAAATTTTGGGTAGAGTCTCCTGTGCAAGGAAAACTATGTTGAAATTTTGTAAAAATTTGGATGATTTCTTGCTTTAATAAAAAAACAAAGAAGTCTTTTAAAAGATGGATATATATATATATATATGCAATGTAAAATTTATATTATGTGCGATAAATGGGGTAATTTAGTATAGGAAAGATTTTAACTAAAAAATTACCATATTTACATGTGTATCATGACATAAAATGAATAAAGATGCATTAGATTACATGTCGTTATAGAAAAGCCTGTTGGAGACTTACTGTCACTTCATTGTTGATACCGTTTCATCGCGAGAAATAACTATGATGATCAGAACCGCTACCTTATGATGAAACCAGAGGTTCGTTGATTAGAACCGCTACCTTATGATGAAAGGGACACCAAGATGAATTGAACTTCGTCCAGGAAGCTAATGTTTAGCAGTCGCAAGATGCCCTACACGCTATCCAAAGACAACAAAATCAACTCACATGCTAACTCATGCACTGCATGTGTCAACGACTTTCTTAAAATAATATTTTATCTTTATTAAATTACTATATTGGCTCTCAATCTACTTCATTATAACCAAAAAACTGGTTTAAAATTAAAAAAAAAAGTTCGGAAATTAAGTTTAGTAACTTTTGCTTTCAAAGGTAATTTAGTCATTTTACTATATTAAAAAAAGTGAAAAGACTAAAAAGCCCATAAACTCTAGTTTATACTAGATTTGTAGGCCCGCCCTACGTCGCGAGCCAAAACATTTTTTTATCAATAAAAAAAGATGTCCGGGCAATTGAAGTATGTTTTAAAAAATATTTTAAAAAATAAAACTCAGGACATAGACTCAACAAAGAAAAAAAAGAATGGAGATCCTGCAAAAAAAAACAACAAATAAAAAGATTTAAGATAATCTGGGTTGTTTTGAAAACTCACAAAAAACCATACACGAGGCAGATAAAGAAAAAACAAAGCATAACTACTAATGATATAAATGCTAAATGATGAAACTGAAAAAACATAAGTTGAAAAAAAAAAGGAATAAAAATAAACCAAGCAAACAAAAGTGGACCTTTTAAACTTGAGCTGAAGTCTCAAACTCGTAATTCATTAAATTCTAGACCTGAGCTGAATCAAGAAGCTCAATTCCCAACCAATTTAATATTGATTAATCAAAGCATATCCAACAAAGAACAATATATATAAAGACTCAAGAAAATGTTGGTCATTTTCAAAATCAATGAAAACTCCTACATAAAATAAATAAATAAAAATAACAGAGCTCAATCTTCAATTAAATAAATGATGCAGGATGTAACTGAAAAATCATGAGCTTAAAAATAAAAAAAACCAAGCAAACCCAAAAAAATATTCTAAACTTGTTTAATCTTTCAAGCATATAACCCGTGAAATCTTATACTTGGACTCAATCAAAAAACTCAATTCCTAACCAATTTAATATTGAAGAACGAAATTGAAAAAAAATTCAATTTAAAAATTTATCAAAGTAAAAAAAATAGCAATCGAAAGAATAACAATCAAATCTGATAAGAAAAAAAAACTGAATAGGGATGAAATTATAAAAACAATCTAATTTTAAAAATTATCTAAAATAAAACAAAATAGTAATCAAAAGAATTTGGACCAAATCCGACAAATAAAAAAAATTAAGGAGGATGAAATTGAAAATAAATTCTAAATTTATAAATATTTCAAACAGAATAACAATCAAATCTGATAAGAAAAAAAAACTGAATAGGGATGAAATTATAAAAACAATCTAATTTTAAAAATTATCTAAAATAAAACAAAATAGTAATCAAAAGAATTTGGACCAAATCCGACAAATAAAAAAAATTAAGGAGGATGAAATTGAAAATAAATTCTAAATTTATAAATTATTTCAAACAAAATAAATAGTAATCAAAAGAACAAAGATCAAATCTAAAGAAAAACAAATTGAATGGATGTTTTGAAATTTTTCAGGGTCAGGCATGGAATTCAAAGAGGTGAGAGGAAAAAAAATCTATCGGGCCAAACGAAAGGTTCGTTGATCAGAATCGCTACTTATGATAGAAGGGACACCAAGATGAATTAAACTCTGTCCAAGAAGCTAATGTTTAACAGTTGCAAGATGCCCTACGCGCTATCCAAAGACAACAAAATCAACTCACACGCTGACTCATGCACTGTATGTGTCAATGAATTTTTTTAAAATAATATTTTATCTTTATTAAATTACTAAATTTCCCCTCAATCTACTTCATTATAACCAAAAAAACTGGTTGAAAATTAAAAAAAAGTTCCAGAACGTCAGCTTAGTAACTTTTGTTTTCAAAAGTAATTTAGTCATTTTACTCTATTGAAAAAGGTGAAAAACTAAAAAGCCCATAAACTCTAGTTTATACTAGATTTGTGGGCCCACGCTACATCGCAAGCCAAAACATTTTTTTATCAATAGAAAAAAGATGTTCGGGCGATGGAAGTATGTTTCGGAAAATATTTTAGAAAAGAAAACCTGGGACATAGACTCAACAAAGAAAAAAAGAATACAGAACTTGGAAAAAAAACAACAAATAAAAAGATTTAAGATAACCTGGGTTGTTTTGAAAACTCATAAAAAACCATATGCGAGGTAAATAAAGAAAAAACAAAGTCTAACCACTAATAATATAAATACTAAATGATGAAACTGAAAAAACATAAACTGAAAATATAAAAAAAACCAAACAAACACAAGTGAACTTCTAAATTTGAGTTGAGGTCTCAAACTTTCAACTTACTGAATCTTAGACCGAGTTGAATCATAATTCTCAAAGAAGATAAAAAAAAAAAAAAGAACATCTAGTACGACACGACATCTAAATGTTTAAAACATTCAACTTTATTTTTTCAGATGTGCTCTCACGTGTCCTGTTTTCTTGAAGAGTAGAGGAAATCTGCGAAACTCGATCCCAATGGGCAGAGGCGGAGCAAGAAGAAAAAAAGTAAGGGAGGCCAAATTAAAAAAAATATTTTAAAAAAATTAAAATTTTAAATATTTTATAAAGAAAATAATGAGAAAAATTTTCTTATAGGGCCCGGGCCTCTGCCAGCCTCAACCACTGCCAATGGGGACAACTCAAGATTCTTCCCTTCACTGTACCATTGTCCTTATCCATGCCGAACATGCTCTGGACTTTAGTGTCGTGCTTTTCTTCTTCTTTTTTCCATTCTACCACGAGGAGTATTCTTTGTATTTTATACATTTATCATATTGATTTTTTTCCAAACTATATATATACTTTAAGAATGCATTCTTCACATTCACATGATACATTTAGAAAATTTTAATTACTTTAAATACAATTTTAAGTATCCACTTGACAACGTGGTTCAAATGATGTTTCATAAAAATTTTAATTTTTTTTTTGCTTAAAATTTTTATGTTTTTAGATCGATGTTGTAATGTATGATGCAAAAATAATTTTTAAAAAATAAAAAATATATTATTTTGATGTATTTTCAAGTAAAAAATACACTTTAAAAACCAACCGCTACCAACATTTCCAAAACTTGATTCAATAATAAAAAATAAAGTTAATCCGGATCGATTCGAAATATTTTTTAAAATAATTAATATATTATTATTTTAACAAAAAAATTAATTTTTTTTTATTGATTTGGATTGAGAGCCACCGGGACGAGCCAAGTCCAACAAATAACATATCGTCTCTGCTGAGTATTAACCATAGCTATGCCGACGCCATGTGTGTTAGGCACAGTTCACACTACGTTGATCAGGTAGATGAGGGAGGTGGGCAAATGGGAAAAGAAAAGCTGTGGTTGGTGAGGGAACGAGCACACAATTTGAGTTATATTTCTATTGAAGATTTTTTTCATAAAAAAAAAAAAAAAAACAGAGAGAATTTTAAAGATGAAGTCAAGAAAGCTCAGCGACCAAAATAAGAACCTTCTATTATGTCCAAATGCCCTGAATTTCCACCTTTCTTTATCAACTTGCCTTTTCACTCTTCCACCATAACGCGTCGGTACACTCACCGATCTCATTGCTTCACCAAATTAGAGGATAAATAAATTTCAGATTTAAATTTATAAATAAAATTGAAGGAAAGACTTTCTTGTTCTTTGGGTTCTTGATCTTGTTAATGAAGTAATTAAAAACCTCTTTCTTTTTTTTTTTTGTCAAAGTGAGAATCTTTTTATCAATAAAAAAAAAACTCTACAACAAATGCCAACACAGAGACCTAATAAAATACAAGTGAAATTCGTGAAATCTAGTTGGAATTAAGAACCCTAACAAAAGATTTAATTGTTTCTCGGGAAACATTCAATAAATTAATCCAGACAATAAAAAAGATTAGTTTTTCATCAAACCTCAAGCATGAACAAGGAATAATTTAGCTATATATGCATATGCCACAGTAGCAGCAGAAAATCTTTGTTGTTGTCTGTCATTGACCAGTCAAACTGATTACTGCAACGATCAAGAAACAAGTGGTATGATCCAAAGGTGCACAACATGCATTCCTAAATAGTAAAATTTGGACCAACATACAGCATGAAACTAAAAGTCACACTATAAAACCATATTATAGTGTAATACATGACATGGTTTATTCTGACTAGGGAGGGGACCGGATTTGTGGTGGCAGCCGGCAGAGTTCTCTCGTGATCTCCTACCAACACTCTTCAAGCATAGCAATTTCTCTAGCTTTGTCCGGCAACTCAATACTTATGTATGTATTAAAGTTTATACTACCCTTTTTTCGTTCTTGATTCTGCATGGTATCTTATCTATTCAAAATTCTTAATTGTTTTTGGTTTAGTTGACTTAGTTCTTAATTAAGAATTTGAATCGATCATCTTCTTGTTTTTATTTTTTTCCTTCTTGAATCTTTTTCTAGGTTGTTGAATGAAAGAATATAGGTTAAATGGCCCTGTCTAACCTAACTTGCTACTTTGTCTTAATTAATCAATTAATTCTCGTAAAACTTAGACTTTAGATTAGCGCTTGGTAATTCCAAGTAAAGTGAGTCAGAAGTTTCATGTCTTGCATCGTTTAATTTATTATTATATTTTTGTTACAAAAAGGAAAAACTTTAGAAGCTACATGATTTTTGGTGGATTTTTTCAACATGAGTTATATATATATATATATATATATATATATATATATATATATATGTTGAAAAAAATGCAGGAGGGGGGAGGGAGGGAGGAGGGTTAGAAAGGTAAATTAAAATAGTGTAATTATTTTGTCTCTCAAGTCATCCTTTTCTTACAAGGTTTTTAGTTTCAAATCTCTTCTTTTTTATACTAGAAAAAAAAAAAAAAACCTTGAACTATTCATAGGAAAAAAAAGTAACTCTAACCCTGGAGCAATATACGATCCTTTACTAATTAACCACAATTAGATAGACCCTAAAAAAGTAATGATGCTAATCAAGAATTTTTCAAAGTTTTGTCATTTTGTTGAGGCACGTTTTGTTTTGCCTTCTTTGAGTCGAAGGACAGATTCCCTATGTTTCTTTCGTGTCATTGTTATGAATAGGGTTTTCGAAAAGTTGCAACGAGCCGGTGGGAGTTTTGCAATGACATGTTTCGGAAGGGAGAAAGAGAGCTACTACGCCAAATTCGTCGAAGAAAAGCTTGGACTAACAAGCAACAACCTATTGCACCGTTAATTCAAGTCGCACCACAAGAGTTTGAAGAAGATCAAAGATCATCATCCACTTTATCATCGTCCGAATACACTTCTCTAGTTGATGAAAATAAACGACTCAAGAAAGAAAATGGGGTCTTGAGCACTGAGCTTACTAGCATGAAAAGAAAGTGCAAGGAGCTACTTGATTTAGTAGCTAAAAACGCACATTTGGAGAAAGAAGAGGAAGATGAAAGGCCAAAGTTGTTTGGTGTGAGATTGGAAGTCGAGGGGGAGAGGGAGAAGAAGAGGAAGAGAGCAGAGATTAGAGAAAGTGCAACCATTTTACTATCTCAATAATGCAAATAAAATGTGTGCCATGTAGAATAATCCAAGGACAAGTCATCAGCTACTAAAACAAAAAAAAAATGAAGTAGCTAGCTTAATTAGACACAGAAAAGTTTGAAGTTGTATTCTCTGTTGTTGTTGCTGTAGTAATGAACAAGATCTGTACATTGCCAAGTATCTTTAAGGGTGTTAAAACGGGCACAAGCCCCCCTTATGTTAGCTACATGATTGAGTGAAGTTAACATATGTTTCTTGTTGAAAATGTATAATATATACAATTTTACATGGTTTGCTTGGCAATGCAATTGCTGTTCGTAGTAGTAAGTTACATTATTTATATTGCTCACACAACCCAACTCAAAACTCTCTTTTCATTTTTCTCGGATAGTGTTTGATACATGGGATTAAGCAGAAAATAAGTAGACAGATTTAATATCATGGGGCTTGGTTTACGTATGGGATATGGCCTGGTTTCCTCGTGAGGCAGGCTATATCTAGTCGAACATTTTGACTTGAAAAACATTATTAATCGGAGGAAAAGTCCGGTCGTCGTAAGAGTGACCAGACATTTAAGCCGGCAATACTTCTTACTTTACTTGAGGTTATAATTAAAGTATGTTTTCATGATTAACATTATAAGCAAATTGCTGCAATTAGATATATCATTTTGAAACTGTATGCTAGCTGCTTGTAATTTATATATGATCAAATCAAAAGTTTGATTACAAATCATTTTCCATTGATGTTATTGCCTCCTAACTTGATCAAAAAGGAAAATTGCAACTTGTAGGGGTCTTGCCATATGATTTGACATGTCTCGTTGGGAGATTGAAAAACTACAACCTCCGAAAAAAATAAAGAAGAAACAAAATGGTAAGAAATGTTAATGGCCGACAAAATTTTACCCATTACCAAATTAATAAATGACAAGTCTGATATTAACCAAGAAGAAAAAAATGTTCAACACATGTTCCTTGTCCTCGTTTCACTTGTAAAAATTAAATTATAAATACAATGAATAAGACAGAAAAATATTCTTCCAAGAAACACATCTACGGCCATGTGTAAGCAAATAATTGATTTCTAGAAAGGACAAGGCATTATGTTGACAATTCTTAACGATCAGCTAATTTTTCCAAGAAAGTTTCACAATGGTTTGAAAAACTGGTGAGCATAGCATGGTTGGTGGGCAACAACTTCAAAATTAGAACCGTGTGTTAATTACAGCATTCTTCTACTCCTGAAAGATGGTGCGTGTTGACATTGAAATGGTTACTACCATATTCGGAAAGAACTTGATATTGAAATGGACGAATATTGTACGAGATTAAAAATATTGTTCGGGAAATTAGCCCTGGCTGGTTGGCCATTCACGTGCTACCTAATTCTGGTTTCATTCCTGATGAAATTTCATCAAGAAAGACCTAACCCGATATCAAATTAGTCACCAAAATTCGTTGGAAAAATTAAATATTGTTTGGTAATTCTAATATATATTCGAACATCAATATTGACTAAGAGATTTCCACTGAAAACCAAAAAAAGAAAAATAATACAAGGATTAACTGGTGACCAAGTCTTAGCTAATTTGATGACTTGTAGCTATCTTGAAAACTTGCATGTAATTAGCTATGAAAACATAGTTGTCAAATCTAGCCTGATTTTATGGGTTTTTACGAGTTTATCAGCTGATTTATCTATTAGAAACTTAATGTACAATGGGTTTGAAATTAAATTGACTAGACGTTTGAGCCAGTTAAACTCAGATACTCAAGAAATTAATCCATAATCTTACCAACCAAAACCCAAATAAGAGACTCCGTCAACAATTTTTTTTATATATATTTTTTATAAAACAATGTCTTACCAAGTCATTGGCCCAGCCCGACAGGGTATTACATGAAGGTTTCTAAAGAAACAACTGGTGTATATCACTCTCTTCACGTGCATGTGGGGTATGTAAAATGATATTTTACTTTTGGTATTTGTCCCTTTCTTCTTTATCTACCTTTTCCACTAATTCTTGATCATGAACTTAAAAGGAAAGAACAATGTCAAAATTTTTGTCAAGTTCCAATTCAGTGGCTTCTTACTTTCACACAATGACAATTGCAAGTTTCATCTGTCAGGCACCTAGTTAGGTGTTAGTACTATAGTTTTAAGACCGGGTTCTGGTTTTTGACCGGATCACCAGGTCGTCCGGGTCATTTTTTTTTTAATCAAAACGATATCGTTTTAATTAAAAAAAAAATCAACGGGTTGCAACAAGATTTTTGACCGGGTCACATCGGGTTTTTCCTTCCTCTATTTTTTCTTCAGCCCGACCCGGTTTCAGCCCCGGATCGGCCAGGTCCCAGGTTGACCCACCAGGTTTCAAAACTATGGTCAGGATAAATGCCATGTGTTCAGCAAACAAAAATTTCTTTGCAACATGCACGAGGGAAAATATCATTACATAAATATTGTGGAAACAATTTGATGGCTGAAAGAAAAATATAAACAGACCAAATAGATTCTAGTTGACTAGTAAAATATTCTTTAGAGAACAAGCCAAAAAAATGAGCGGGTTTGGACCCTCCAAGGGCAAGGTTGGATCGGAGTGGGAATTCCATTTAAAGGGCACAGGTAATGAAATTTAAAAATTTCTGATTTACTGGTCGCTCGATCAACAGTGGGAAATAAAACAACATTGACACATGCTCTGATGACATGCATTAGACAAACACTTGATATTAACATATTTTTCTTACTACTTTCAGATTTCTTAATATTTTTGCACCTACCGAAATTAAGATGGGTACTAAACTATTGGGTTGGAAGAAAGGCAAATGTCAGATGTCCATCAGGGCGGATAAAATTGCTATCTACTAGTGGCAAAGAGTGTGCTGCCATGTTATAGTGAAATATCTTAAGCTTAGATACGAAGCTCGTAGATTCATGTCTCTTAGGGTAGCTTGTAAATTCCAACTGTTGTGGGCCTTCTTGTTATGAGCAAATGTAGAAATTGAAAAAAAAAAAGAGCCCAAATATCGGCGGTTTTGACTGAAAAAGAGCGGATATTCTAAAGAATAAAGGATTGCGATGGACGAGTTACAGTACAGGGAAAAACGTCAGGACAATATTGATCGACTGCTACGACACTGATCACATATTTCAACGGCAAAGCATAATAAATTTTTATCAGAGCTTTGCCGACCACAGCTTAATCATCTGAGTAGTTCTCAGATTGTGAAAGCCAAAAGCACTACTTGAGCACAAAATATCACTTAACATGCTCCGAGACAGGTCCATTGTATCCCATGCAACAAGTAAATTGCACGAGCAGATCAATATTAGTTTGTTCTTATTATAAACAATCTCATACACCAGAGTTAGTGGGATATTAATATTCTGGGTTTAACCATGTACATACAATTTCGACTGCTATTATTTACAAACTATTAATAAATTATTCTTTTTTTAACAGAAGGAGAAGCATCTCTTTGCTCATACATACAACCCATCTGAAAAAAAAAAGGGGCATAAAAACAGTGTTGAGAATTTGAAGTTACCTCAAGAACTTGCTGCAAAATGATTAAAAATGGTCTCAAGTGTTGACTGGCTGATACTGTATTCTGCTATGCCCAGTTGATTTCTGGAGTAAAGAATACCTATTGAGTTTAAACTCACCAAGAAAGGAGAAAAAAGAGCATTAATTTAAGATGTAGTGGTGTACTTCACCTATTTTGTTCGATGTGTCCAAAAACATCCGCAAGCGATAGGTCCTTACTATATGGCAACTGCAATAAAAATTGAGCCGGTCAGTACCTGCAGAGGCCATTCTGGACTGCTGGAAGAGAAATGGATGCAACTCACACACATGAGACCTTGCCCGTGGGCATGCACGCACAAGAAACACACCCCTCACCCTCATGCTAAGAAAGGAATGCATCCTCATTTGCATAAATTGCTTAGGTATATTAGTAGTTGGTATACTGCGAGACCTATACTACTTAGGAATGCCCAAAATCTGTAGTTAAACACCCCAGCATTTTTAATGTTTCAAACTAAAATGCTTGCTATCTTATCTTGTTTTTTCTATCACCATTCTTTCTCTAACACTGATGTGAAACTGATTGAGTTGCAAGTGAAACAGATTAATTGAAATGAATTCTTTGCAACATAAATCAATCAATTTCTATCATCAAACTGATATAAAGCAAATTACAAGGGCTCACAAAATAATTCAAAGGATTTTCTTTTCAAACTTATGATTCATTCACCAGGAACCTAACAATCCTGATTCTTATTTGGGTTTCATAAAGCCTAAAATGGGATTGAAAGAATAAAGTAGAAGGCTCCTGATAAACAAAATCAGAGCTTATGGCTTTTATTTATTATTTTTTTCCACTTTAGTGTTTCAGGCTACATGGGAAAGAATAAGATTGGAAGAATGAAGTGTACAGCTCCTGATTAACAGAACCTCCATGCATCCTAGTATCATCCTTCTGGTTTCAAGAGCCTAGGGCTTTTATTTATTTATTCTGGCTTGATTGATTCATGCTTGCACCTACATTCTTTAATAGTAGCACCTAATTTCTCCTTCCATCGGTATTTTAATTCTGACCACTTGGAATTTGATATATTAACATGGAAGTGGGTTTTACAAGGTTTAAGTACCTGGACTTTTACCATGAAATAACAATAGCAGTGTCAGGTCCTTTTCGCAATGGGAAAACATGCAACTGCACTCCACCACTGATTAACTAAAGGAATGAAATTCCATATATTTCATTTTATTCCCGAAGAAATTAATATTAATGAAACAGAAATGAACTGGAATGGAAAAAAAAAAACCAGGACAAGAATTTCCAGTTTTATTCAATTTCCAGTCATCTAGAAGCACGTCAATAGTGAGTGAGCTGTGGATTAGTGAAATTATACCATTTCAAACATCAAAGGTGAAAAACTCCATGGACAAACTCAATAAGAAGATGAAATCATTATGAAGTTTACCTGATATTTAACACTCAAACCATTGCACCCTTGAAATGCTGCCCCAGGAAAGGATGACAGGATAAATGAATCAATAGCAGAAAACTTCTCTATAGCTAACCACCACTCTGAAAATATTGGCAAAGGTATCCCACCTACAGAAACTCAAAAGCAAATCATAATACTTAGAATTGGAGAAAAGAATGGCTACTATAAGTATGAAGCACCAAGCCACTAGCCACACAGAAATCAATAAATTAACTCAAAAAAGTACAGACACTTTTGTAGATTTCCCAAAGTGTTTTTTTTCTTGAAAACTATATTATCAAGATTATAGATAAAGTTTACTTATGCATTGTTAACAAGAAAAATATATGGTGACAACTCATAATCGTCATACTAGAAGAATGTTTATGTGTAAGATGGAACGAAACATAATGTGCTAAACGCATAAATGGATTAGAATATATGGTGGTATGTGAAACTCCTAATTACAGAGGAAGAACAAGATGGACTGACAATCAATATGTTCACGGATTATTACCATCTCGAACCAACTGCTCCGATAACTGTTCACCAAAGACCCCATCAGAAATGGGTGTTGAAGATACAAGTGTCTTCACTCTTTCTTCATTTCCAAGCCAGCGTCCAATCAAAATAATCATTTCTTGAGACAAGCTGATCTCCATCACTGATGCATTTTCAGATGTAATGGAGTCAATTCTCCCAATGCAAACTTCAATGTCATCAAGTAAACTTCTTGGATGTGAAGGAATGTCGAAAAGTCTGCTTTGAATGGTTTGGCAAAGGTTTTCCAAATCTACAGAGCTGACTTCGGTAGGCTTAACCTGAGGGCACAGATGGAGAATTTAAAAATTAGATCCAGTCTCTAGAAGGATTGTAAATGTAAGTTCCTGAATCTTTATTCATTCAAATTAGCACCCTCAAAATAAAGATCATTAATCTTTGAGTCATGACATACCTCTAGTTCAAGGTGATTTCCAAATCGTGTTTTCAAATGCTGAGGACTTCCAATGCATCTTAATCGGCCTCCAACCTTCAAAATTAGAACAGGAGAAAAACAAGTCCTGTCAATGGTCATTACCAGGTTTTTGAAGCTTGTGAAGCACTGAGTGAATTGGTACCATTATTCCTATTCGGGTGCACAGTGCTTGAGCTTCATTCATGCTGTGGGTAGTAAGAATTACTGCTGTCTTCCCTTGTCTGGTTGACAAACGAGATATGACTTCCCACATGAATCGTTTAGCAATAGGATCCATGCCTAAAATCAGTAATAATTAGTATCTGACACTCATTTGAGCTAAAGAAGAACAATAATGTTGAGTTATCGATGAATCAAAGATAATTTCCTACTGAGAACAACATTATTTCCCCAAGGCTGGTTCTAGAGGACACTTTGAAAACAATGAAAAAAGAAGATAAATTCTAGATCTAGTGCAAATATGAGTGCAAGATGAAAAATCTCAGTTTCCACCAAGAGAACTCTTTGAATTTTAAAAAATGGCTTGAATATTGCACGGAAAGGCAATTCAGAAAAGGTTCCGGGGTCAAAATATGTAAACTACATTTTCTTAGAAAGGAGCCAGTGCAACACATACTTGGGTCTGCTGGTCTCGATATTAGATTTAAATATGTTTTGTTTTCTGTCAGAGCTCCTATAAACATTGCAAAATTGTACATGAAGAAAATGCTTCCAGATAATAGAAAGTAAGATGAGCCATTGCATTAGTATAAAATTGATGAAAGCTCTGTAATATCACTATTAACACAACAACTAGTCTTGAAACAAAAGAAAAATCACAAAATTGATCCAGATACCAGAATCCCAAATGCACACAACATATGGTGCACATTGAATTCAACTAGAGTTTGCACTGGTTAGATATGAAAACATCGATGAAATCTAAAACTGGGATAGAGGTGGGGGTTTAAGAAAGAAAATTACACTGCAAATTCAAAGCTTCATTCTCTACTTAGCAGAAGTGAATATATATGGATGGCGAAGTGTAAACGAAAGGTCAGCTATCTAAAGCAAGTGATGATTACAATGATTTCTGTATCATTATTTTTCAAGAATGTATTAATGGGAAAAAAACCAGCACCCCCTCCCCCGGGTGGAAATTTTCAATGCAAGGGATTGGTACGCTTACCTGTCGATGGCTCATCAAGAATTACAATAGGTGGATCTCCAATCATTGCAATTGCAACAGACAATTTGCGTTTGTTTCCCCCACTAAGAGTGAAAGATGGTTTGTTGGCATGCTTCAGCAAGTCAAACTCCAACAACTTTTCCATTACAACCTGCCCACAGGATTAAATGACTTGCAATGTCAGTTGGTGAGATTTTTTTCATGTAACTTTTTTGTATGTACAGACTTTTGCTTTATACAGTAGTAAACTAGACATGAATCCTTGCAAATCAAGTTGGAGCACTTATTCACCCTGTAAACTCTAGTTATAGCATTTGGAAATCATGAATAAACCACCAGCTTAGGTTTACAGTACTCTTAAACTTGGAGTAATATACATACATCGTCAATTCTGTAATCTGCAACTCCTTTTATTCTTGCATAAAGCTCGAGATGCTCTTGGACAGTTAAAAATTCCAATAGAGCATCAAATTGGGGACAATACCCAATCTGTAAATGATTGGTACAACATTGGCAAGTTAGAAAAATCTCAACCATATATCATCCAACAAGAATCTAACTTCTATCAAGAAAAGGAATAGAAACAGAGAAGTTGAGGCATACATGCCGACGGGCAGCCTTGGGATCTGAACGCGTGTCTTTACCAAAAATGAAAGCACTTCCATCAGTTGGAGATTCCTCTCCTGCAACAATTTGAAAAGGAAAAAAATTAATGAAGCATCAATTTAATGATTCTGTAAGAAAGGAGCCTCGTTGAATAAATTAAAGAAACACATTTACAACTAGTCACAGATATCTATCGAAGACATCAGATTATATTACACAAAGAATAATGGAATATACCAGTTAACATTGACAATGTAGTTGTCTTCCCAGCTCCATTCGTTCCTAAAAAGCCAAAACATTCTCCTGCTTGAACTGAGAAAGTCAAAGAACGCACAGCAACTTTTGTACGATGTTTTTCTCCAGGATATACCTAAAACAGGGAAGAGAAATTACTATAATACAGTAGTAGATTGTTGCAGTATCAGTATACATGAAACAACTGTTATAGAAAACAAATAGGAAATACCTTCCTAAGGTTACGCAAGTAGATGATAGCATTGTCAATGGAACCTGCAAGTACCCTATTTCTTTCTGTTTGCACATCTATGTCCTCATCAAAGTTGAGATCAACAGTTTCTGATGGAGATTTTAGAAGTGGTTCTAAATCATGAGTGTCATGCTGGAGATTCATGATGCTCCTCCAATACTGCTTAATTCCTACTGGAGTCAATTTGTGAAAAGGCAACAGTTCCCACCCAAGTGTGAGAAGAAAGTAACCGATGCTCTGTCACAAGTGAGAGAACTGAATCAGCCCTAGTTCAACAGGAATGTAGGTGTGGATAATAATTATTTTTTTCATTCCCCTTCAATGTCACAAGCTAAGCTTCTCATTATTAGAGAAAAAAGGTTTTTAATGAGCACATCTCACTACCACCAAAAACTTGCCAGGATGTAACTTTAAAGTTAAAAACATTATAGCAGAAGAGGGGGGTATTAAAAAGTTAACCTCAAAGCCGAGATAACAAAGGGAAGCACCAGTTACATTCCAGTCAAAAACTGCATTACTAGATTTATCTTTCATCCCTTGTCTTAGAAGAGCCAGTGAAGCTAGTCCATCAGCAAAGCAAAATCCTGGTGATAATCTGAAGAAGTTCTGATAAAGCATATAAAAATGTCAGGGAAATGACTTTCAGCTATGCAGCACTTGCAGAAGAATTCTCTAATTTTATGCAATGCACTATGTTTTTCCAGTTTGGTGTGGTGAGATGGGTGGAAGTGCAAAGTTTTCAAAAATCTCTCTTTTCTGATGCAACTATTGCAGGATGGATAGGTTTATGCTCAAGGATGTGAAGGATGAAGAGTTCCACATCCTATTCATTTACTCAAACCATCCTGTCTCCCTCAACACCCCAAAATAACATGAGATAAATAAAGGTCCTAAAAGGCTTAAAGCAGTAGAACATTGTGATAGCTTAAATGAAGTTTGGATATGCTTGATTCTTATAGTTCAAGTTTCTGAATGGAACAAAACCCTTTCTGCCTCTTGTAATGCCCGCTTAGATGTCTTGACATTTGATTGGTTTGAAATGCAATGTATGGTCAATACAAAAGCATCTGACTCTGGAGAAAGGAATCAACCTTAAGCAAATTATTTGCACTTGCTGTTGTTTGTATAAGGCCCATGATAAATGAGATAACCATGAGAATCAACCCAGTGAAAAAGTGGACCAACAGAACCACATTCTGCATATACAGTAAAAACATCAACATTCACTGTGGAGCGAAATTAATGGCATGGAAGTCAGGAAAACTGAATCAGGGAGTGACAGAGCACTACCTGAGCCATAGAGTGTTCAGAAAAGCAGAAGGTAAGGCAATATGTTGAAGACGCAATTGCTAGTCCATACTCTAAGAACATGAGGAACGTTGGCAAGAAGCAATCCTTTCCAATAAACTGATCCAGACCTACAGACCCAAATTAATATTGTCAGCAAGTAATATTGACCGTAATATATGACTGTAAAAAAAAGTGAAAATTTGAGGCAGTCATGGCTGGATGGTGTTTCATCCAGAGCCAATTCAGTAACAAACATAACCAAAGAAACTTTTCTCCTAGTTTGCCATAGTTATGCAGAAAAGTATTCACAAGGGTTATAAACAACAGCATTCAATTTTCAGTACTGTCTAATTCCCACAACTGTGGAAACTGGAATTTGAATGGAAGTATGCCTGTAGGTAAAAAAGATTCCCAATTAGATATTTTATCCACAATGCTTAAGAAATGGTCATCACTCAGCATGGGTGGAACCTAGAAAAGAATGGGTAGAAACAAGAAAATAAGTAACAAAATATGGTAATAGCATGCTCCCGTAAAATCCCTTTAAACTCATTCAAGAATTCTTTCAAAATAGAATATCAAATATATACATCCATTGCCATGTCCATATGAACACCCAGCAAAATGCCTAACGTCGAATGCATCAATCAATATGCTAACTGATAGTACTTATAGAAGTGACAAACCCTATTTTAGCAAGAGATTTTCAGACCAAAAAATAGACTCCTGAAATTAGTTGAAAAATAAAGAAAATGCAATTGCACTGTCTAGCTTGGTAACTCGCGGCGTATAGCGTGGATAGAAGCTAGGGTTCTCAAGCTCATTACAGACCTATGTTGTAGAGAAATTTAAGAAAACTCTCCGGTGTTTTATTAAAAGTTTGAATAATAATATTCATCCGAAAATAAACTACACATCCTTATTTATACTAGTCCTAAAATCCTTTATAGGAAAGGATTCCTAATGAAAACTTACCTAGCTAATAGAATACATCTAACATCAAAATTTCTAAATAGTAAAATACTAATTAAATTAAAAGTCTTAGGATAAATAGAAAAACAAATTCAAATACAGTAAGGTAAATAAATACAATCTCACACAATAACTTCTGAGCCTTATTTGAAGGTCTCTCAATCTCTGATCATCATGAAGTTCTAACCCAATAGGAAACAGGGCCTTCAGAATCTTCTGTCAAAATTTCAGCTTTATCCAACAGTCGGATTATAAGTTATGCTCGATTTACCAAACTGCGTTTTGGATTCTTCTCAAACCCCTCAAAACCTAAAAATCTTAAAACATTTATGAAATAATGCAATAAACTTTTTTATGCCAAGAATACGGAAGAAATTTCCCCACGTCAGCCCCCTCTATTTCTGAAAAACTTGTCCTCGAGTTATTTGTCAAAAATTAAACTTTTCCACTCCAAATGAACAAATATTTTGAATATATTATTGAAGCCAACATATTCACAAAGTAGCATGTCCATTACTGGTGAGCTTTAAATTTTAATTTTTGATTTGAGCATGCTAAAGAAAACTCCATGTTTAATGTTATAATTTTTCATTCCTATGAAGTCCACTTGGAGTTCCTTCACACATTCTTTTTCTTCAAACTTGACCTCATCATCATCTATAACTTTCAATACTCCAACCTTTGTATCTAAGAAAAATACAAGATAATCTTTCAAAATATTTTTAAGAGAATTGTCAAAACATTTCATGTCCTCCGTGTCCTTATTTGCAAGATCTTCATCCATGACTGAAAGATCATCATCTACCACTAGCTTCTCCAACTTAGGGTCAAAAGACTGAAATTGTTTGCCAACACCCTCTTTGATCACGTTATCTTCAACATGATTAGATAACTTTGAAATTTTGCTTTCATTGAACTCCTTCACGTTTTTCTCCTTGCCCTTTGAGAAGGTTAAACATAAGACAAATAATAAGAAACTATTTGCTTTATCTACCCAATGTAAAATATCTTCATAATCATCTTATATAAACTCCAAATGATCGTCTCAAATTTTTCCAAGATGAAATTAAAGGCATACCAATACGAGTTCTAAAGTCTATAAATTCAAACCACCATTCTTTAACACCACAAAAAAATTGTGTACAAGTCCTACTTTTTTATGACAAGTAACCTTGTTGAAATAAAAGTAAAATTCCAACTCTGCTAACCACTTAATAAATCTTTTCTTCAAAAATCTCCCATCATAGAATGGAATCTCATCAAATTCAGGAATGGGTCTGGGGTTTGGCCTACCTCGATATAAGTCTCCAGACAAGTTTCTCTTCTCTTCACGATCCATGTCTACATTACCCATTAGCTGAGCTAGATATACTATGGTTTGCTCCAAACAATCAAACCTTTGTTCCCACACAACACCCCGAAGGGCCTCCACTCCCACATCGCAAAACGGGTTGCTATTGTCTTCGTCTATCAAAGAGGTCACCTACTCTAATATCAATTGACACGGCGTATAGCGTTGACGAAAGCGAGGGTTCTCATGTCCTAAAGCTACAAACCTAAGTTGTATGGGAATTTAGAGAAAACTCTCTAGTGTTTCATTAAAAGTCCGAATAATAATCTTCATATGAAAATAAACTAGATATCATTTTTTATATTAGCCCTAAAATCTTTTATAGAAAATGATTCATAATTAAAACTTACCTAACTAATATAATCTATCTAGCATTAGGATTCCAAAATAGAAAAATACTAATTAAATTAAAAGTCCTAAACTAAATAGGAAAAAAAATCCAAATACAATAAGGTAAATAAAGACAATCTCGCACAGTAACTTCGGGCCTTATTTGAAGATCTTTCTAATCTCCGATCATCGTGAAATTTTAACCCAATAGGGAAAAGAACCTTAAAAATCTTCTATTAAAATTTCAGCTCGATCCAACGGTCAGATTAAAAGTTATATTTGATTTACCAAACCGCGTCTTGGACTCTTCTCAAACTCCTCAAAACCTAAAAATCTTAATCAATAATGAAATAATGCTATACACATTATGATGCTAAGAATATGGAAGAAATTTCCCCACATCACACCATGTCCATAAGAAATCAGTCTGATACTGACATGCATCCTAGTAAAACACCAAGTTACACAATTTAACATTTCAATATTTGATATTGCCAACGTACTTACAAAAAGTAACATTAGCATATCATACCATAGCATGAACAAATATTGATACATCTAATAAGACAACTTAAGCATCTGAACTACTAGTATGTTGCCAAACATTTTTAGCGGTCTATAACTACAAATTGAAAAATAAATTAATAGCATTTTGGTTATATGCATAAAGTCAGTAACCAATGTGAATGGCATAAATGTGACCAAGCAAAATTCATAAACCTAAATTAAGTTCCTTAGAAGTATATAGACAGGAATGAGAGCCTGGAAACATACCAAAAATATAGAACAGTAAGAGAGCAAAAGATGAAGGAATTAAGAAGCTAATGAAGTCCCAGATGTATGTAGAAACCCAATATGAAAGTACAGAAACCTGAGAGGAAGGACATTATTATAACGTTAGTTTTTTAAATATATTTCCAGTAAGTAAAATTTCATGAGCTGACACCTCTAAAATATGAACATACCCCACTAATCAATTGTTGGTGCTTTGCCTTAACTTCACGTTCCTGCATCAAGCTAGATAATATGAAATACTTCCCATGGAAGAAAAATGAAAAACATGCAAATATTTATTTCATTGATGTTAGTAACTAGGCATAAAAATAGACTCTCATAAAAATAGATTAGGTGAAGTAGTTTTGATATTGATCAATGCATGAATTTCAAGCAAGAATAAACTCAGCTAGAGATGCAGTTATTTTAGTAGCTGTGTATAACTGGTAAGAGTTATAATAAGTACAAGGTCATATAAGCCACGAGAAATAATAGTGGTAGTGAAAAGCCAAACAACATATGATGTTCGGAAGCCAAAAGAACCTTGAACTATTTTTAGTTGTTTTAATATGAAAAGCAAAACATATAAGTGAGGTTGGGTAGGCACCACATTTAGAGTTGTATATACGTTATATTGGACCAATAACATCTCTACAGGTTGTTTAATGAATTGTAACTATATTCAAAAAAACAAAATATGTTCCTTAAACCAAAATAACTCTTTTAGAGTTGAGTCATCTATTTATCACAAGAAATGTAAGACTAGCAATGGAGGAATTTGCAAATGAAGCAAAAAAGAGGTAAATATTATGGGGCAGGAGAGGACTGGAGGACCATAATCCCATCAAGATGAATAATGCAATTCCCTTCGGTGCAAGGATTTTATATTTTGTTGCCTATATTCATTTAACACTACCAGACCACCTACCAACCTGTAAAGAAACATCCCAATATCAAGAATAAGCACGTTTTCAAAAAAAAAAAAAAAAAACATTAAGGCCTCAACTTCAATTTTCCAAAGACAACAAATTTACTATCACCACCAAATTAAAGTTGTCAATATAGATTCTAGTAACAAATCACATTACAATGCCATCTAAAATCTCAGAAATGAAACAAGGCCAAAAGCACATGGAAAAAATTATAATAAAATGCTCATTAAAAGAATTACAATAAAGTTGCATGCTAATAAGTGAAATTTTGTTGTTGACATTATCAGATAGGATGCTTATTCTAACTCTTTAGCTTATTACCATGAGTGAGTCCTAAAACAAATTGAACGACATCTGGACCCTGCTGAAATCTTATACAAGATTCCAAGTGAATGAAATTTATCCACAACAACTTCATTGACTATAAACAATGGTTCCGAGAAGCATAATACACTAAAATATAACTATCTTCTTGCTAACAAAATTACCACATGCCCACCCAGTAGAGAGATACAGTAAAGCTGTGAAGAAAAGTGCTTAGACTAAAATTTCCCAATAGAGTTCAGATATAATACCTTCACAATGGCAACTGCGAATGAAGCAGGAATGAATGAGAAGGCGATATTGACAATAATTGCAGCAGAAAAGGCATCCAAATCCTACATATTCACAAGATAATGCAATAAATTCAAGCATTGTCTAAATGGAACTGTTCTGAGAGAGTGATAGAAAGAGTAAATGCCAACAAAGGCACTCCTACATCATGATGTGAAGAACTTCGTACAATATAACATCAAACAAATCTCAAGGATCCATTTCGTTATAATTAGAAATAAAACCTGTTCAAATTTCACAATGTCTCAGTATAACTCTTCCCTCAAGTTGAAATTGAATTATAAAGCCTATAGTTCTCCATTCATAACATAATTGGATGCCATGTATCACAGGATAGCAACTAAATACACAATAATAAATGTAAGAGATTGTGTCCCCAATCAAGCATGTAGAATGTCTTCCCTAGTACAGCACACCCACCCCACCTCGCCCCACATTTAAAACCTCCAGTATCCATATGACAAATGTTCTAAATATGATAAACATATTCAGACACAGATTTTTGAGATGATTTAATAGTTTCCATCCCCCAATGGCTTTCCTTCAACATAATTTTCTTTATAGTATTCTCAATACCTGGGATAGAAATCTATAAGAAGAAGTCTAATCCATATGGATCAATCTTTGCTGTCAGCCATTAGAAGGCTTGAAAACATCTAGCATGAGAAAGGAAACATACATGATGTTGTAAGTGCTGGCTTTTGGTCATCGGCAGAGGGTGGTTGCGTGTTTGAATTGTCATATTTTGGTCACCAGTAGCAAGCCTCAAAATCGCAGCATTCATTAGATTGATAAAGGTTGGAGCAGCATGCTGACAGGAACTGTTGTGTAGAATGGTATATCCCAAGCTTCCATCATCATGTTTTTTATCCATCACAACGGCCCCATACCTGCACATGATAATATATCATGAAATGAAAAGGAGCATCTGATCAATAAGCCATGCATGGAAGATATAATCAACCAGAAGTTCCAACTGCTTTTCTTGGCAAAAAGTGTTATACCCATAAATTGGCTGTGTCCCAAATTAACAGTCCAATTTAGGAGAAATATCAGTTTACTATCCATTGAAAATCTAAACACATTGTTTAGACAAGTACAATTGAGAAACTACACTCTGGACCAGCAGGGGATAGCTAATATGAATACAAAAAGGCCTCTACTAACAGATTGGTTGCATAAAAGGTGACAATATATGACACCAGCCCAAACCCAGTGAAAAAAAAATACATTTAATAGTTATGCTATTACCTGTGGCTTTGTGAAAAGATATATAGGCTCCATATACAAGGATTTAGATGCTTACACCATTTATTTTATGAAAGAAAAGAATAGATATTGCAAACTTTAGTGCTGCAAAAGTTTCACAATGGTTTGAAAAACTGAAACATGATAAAGCTGGCAAGAAGATTGATTACAGATAATACATGATGAAATGTTAAATGCAGTTCAGAAAACTGTACAAGAGAGTGAAAAGAAATTCAGAGTTCAGGTCAACACACCTTGACTGATAGGATTCATTAAAGCTAGACATTAAAAATTCACTCATAGAAAGTAAAACTGGTCCCAAAGTTGGTCCTGCTGCCTTGATTGCATCAGCCAATTCCCTCTCTGCATCAGGGAATCTGTATGCACTCTGTCTAAAGTTTTGAATCCACCCCCCTTTAATATATCCAGCAACCTGCATTTAGCAGCTTTGAAGATCTCAAATGTTCTCAAAAGGAAGTTCAACAGCCAGTCATATTTTATGACTTCAAAGGCTGTGAAAACAGCATACATAACAACAGACAGAAGAAGAAAAAAATAAGATCTACAAACCTCTTTTGCAATAGGCAAGGATAGATCAAAAGGAATTGGACCACCACCACCACCACCACTTAAGAGAGGATTAAAATGTGAAGTTGTTAGAGTAACAGACTGCTGATCAGGATGTGACTTAAGCTTGAGAAAAAGAAGACCAAAAAGCAAGAAAATGGCAGGAATTAGAAGTTGGAAAACAATTGTTTTCCGATCTCTCCGAGCAGATATAGCCCTCTTTATGAATAATGCCTTAGTATGCTGCCAAAATGTTGATCTTGAAATGATACAGCAGCAACAGCACTGCATACCTAAGAAATTGATGAAACTTAAGATTGTGGCGGCCATTAAACCAGAGACTCTCCCCACCATGGCAGATATGAATCCAATAATCTTTTTATAATTTCCCAAAATTTTTGCATCAAAAATTGTTTCGGAAGGGCGATTGTCATAAGCTGCAGGAACTGTAGAGTTAGATGAAAGAATGTTGTTTCTGTCCACGAAATCATCAGTTTCATCGTACCCGCATCCTGCAACTCTCAGGAATACCTCTTCCAGAGTTGTGACTGAAATACCATAACTTTCAATGCCAGGATAACTTTTGTCCTCACTACTACTCATTTCTGATTTAGAAATTGATCTTCTCATGCAACTTTCAATTTCCCTAAACATGCTTTCAAAAGAAACCGATGATGCCAAAGGCAGCTTAAAAGAAATCTCAGTTCCAACCTGGGGAGAGAGTAAACCACAGATGAAAATTAAAAAAGGAAGATCATCAGGGATAACATATTAATAGCATCATGAATACATGAGGAATCTTTTGGGAAACAAGTAAACTTAGAACATGCATGCATGCATAGTAAAAAAGAAAGAGTGCTAGAAAATAATAAATCAAATTCAGAAGCTTAATTCCAAACACATTAAGATAAACAACTCAGAAGCAATCAGGGGTTTTTTGAAAAATTCTTCATAAACTCTATTCTTATATGTGCATCTTAATAGGTCCTGAGATAGGACAGCTTAAGAAATGTCCAATGCATGTCAAAGTTGATACCTCGCTCACACACGTTGCAGATGGAACATGGCGGTAAACAATATCAGAAGCCACAGAAGCAGTAGGGGACGACTGAAAGAAAAGAGAAAAAATAACATCATCCAATAGTTTGGTGATGAAGACCATTATACATGAGCATTAAGAAGTTTCATTGAAAAATATCAGATTGAGGAGCTGACCTTCACTAATGTAAGGGTATAACCAACCCCATACTGATGCTTCAAAAATAGGGAGCTGTTAAAAACAAAGATTGATATGTAAACATCGTGAACTAACAATTATTCTACATAATACAAACCGTCATTTTTTTTTAACAATTTACAGAATCTCGGATCAAAACGAAGGTGCATAGCATTAAAAAAAGAGGGAAAAGGAACAAAAACATTGATATGTTGTAGTATGCTCCGGATATAACATAATAAAAGTAACAATTACATCAAGCCAATTTGTTAAAGACACAAACAGCCAATTATTCTACCAATGTTAACCAACCAAGATTTATCAAGGCATGATCTTGAAAGAAGCGCTCACATAAAAATCAGAGGAAAGTTTGCTTAAAAATGATTTCTCAGAGGTCACAGTAGGAATACTTTGATCCAGCTTTTAACAAAAGCACCAGTCAAAGTTTCATTAGGGATATTGGACAATCACCAAGAAGAGGGCAATTACTTCTCAAAAAGCTACATCTGGTATCAGAATCAAATTAAATGGTGAAATCCATGGCTCTATTAAACTTAAGTTGTTTAGCTGGAAAGAGAATTTATGGAATCGCAGCACAAACCAGAATTTCCCATATAGAAAATTAATTATTGCAGTTATTTTCTAGCCTCTACGGAGTCTAGACAAGAGAGAAAAATTAGAAATAGTAATGATGACTGGAAATTATGCTTTGTTCTGCAATCATTTGGCAA
This sequence comes from Populus trichocarpa, assembly GCF_000002775.5. Taxonomy (NCBI): domain Eukaryota; kingdom Viridiplantae; phylum Streptophyta; class Magnoliopsida; order Malpighiales; family Salicaceae; genus Populus; species Populus trichocarpa. The sequence goes on from NC_037290.2 coordinate 3,419,469, forward strand.
TCATCTTAGACAGGTTTTCACGTGTCAGGAGGACGTTCTTTATACGAGTTGTATAGATTCTAAGAACACAAAAGAGTATGAAGTGTATGGTCCACAGATTAACAGATCTGCCAATATATTTAAGAAATGATCAAATTAATCCAAACCAACAAAAAAGGGCCTTGCCTTATACTATCTCTAACCACTAAAAGGGGCAAACTTCCCAAGATTTTATCACCAAAACCATTTAAACTTCTTTTCATTCACCACTTTAATCAATCATTCTCCATAACTGTAGGATTCTTGTATTTTGTCTCTTACTACATCCCAAAAAATGAAGACTAAAATAAAATATTCCTCAAAATTTTGCTCAATCCCTTTCTTTGTTTTCAGTGAGTTTACCAGAAAGCCCCTAATCCATATATTAGTTGATCAAGTATTTATATTTTATATATGACGCCTGCAATTTATGATGCCTGCTCATAAATTGCAGGGTCTTGATAAAAATTTTCTTTAAAACTTTTTCCTCTACAAGGAAGAGAGGATGATATGTGATAATAAGGTAGCACTCATGATGAGGTAGCACAAAAAAAAAGGGAACCTTGGTGAAGAATTTGCACTGGAAAAAAAAACTATTTTTTTCTAAAATGAAACTGCAAGGGAGCTGCCAATCAAAATGTCATGTCCAATGAGAAATTGCCAAAGTATACAAACAAAAATTTCAAAACAGAAAGCTGCTTAAGAAATGTTCATGACATTGCATCAATAACATCATGCGAGCTGCACTCAATGAAAAGAAGGTATGCTACCTTCACCATGCTTGAACTCCAATATAAACCAATCATTTATTTCTAGAAGATGTTTTTAGTTCCATTTTCTGGGGAAGGTATATAAATCAAGCATCAGAAATGTGACATCTGTCCTACTCTTAAACTGGTATTTGCCCACTAACAAAATAGTTTCTGAAAATAATGAGGTTTCGTTGACCCAAGAAAATATCAGATAATGGTCTAAAAGAATTTACCTTCCACAGCATTTCAAGGATCCATTAGCCATGATAGCTATCCGATCTCCTAGTTCATCAGCTTCATCCATCGAGTGTGTTGTAAGTAAGATTATCCTGCCCTTCTTTATTCTTTTTATTAACTGCCATGTCAAGCGCATTGAGTATGGATCCATCCCACTCGTAGGTTCGTCAAGAATTACGACCTGTGACAGACTAATGAGAAATGGTTCCTCACAATTTCAACAACAAGAAACAAGAACATGCTTTCATATTTAAATCACCTTGCTATTTCCTATCAGTGCAATTCCCAGAGATAATTTCCTCTTCATGCCACCAGAAAGAGCCCTCACAGCAGTATTGACCTTATCAGCCAGACCCACCTAAACACCACAAAACAATTTTTTTTCAATTTTTTAACAAAGAAAAAGTTCATTCTCCAAGCTCCTACTGCATACCAAAACTTGTACTCGAGCTAAGAAAATGTAGAATATCAAATGTGTAAAGGAAGCCAAACAAAGGAGTGCATGTATGAGTTCAAGGTTGACTGAATGTTATATGTATCCAGGCTTAAGAAGAAGGGATGCTATATGTAGGCTAACTTACAAAATAAACATTATTGATTGACATAATTCAAAATATTGAGTGAAATATGAAGGACAGATCCAAATTAAATGAAGAGAAACTCACTTCATTGACCATATCAGTTACGTCCCTCTCCAAAATATCTTCCTTCACACCCTTCAATGCAGCAAAAATTTCTAAATGTTCTCTCACCTGGATAAAGTAATTAGCCAATTCAAACTTAATCAATCTCCAAAATTCAGCATCTACCATCTCAAGCAAAAAAAAATGAGATCCATTTAATATATCAGTCAAACAAATCCTGGAATAAAAATTGGAAATTGAAAGCTAGCAACTAAAGAAAATCAGTTATTTATCAACTTGTCCGAGAATGAGTTTTTACAGAGACATCAGCAATAGAGATAGTGCCATAACCACTAACAGGTTCATCTAGATGTGGTCATAGATCAAATAGTTGATTCAAGTATAAGATTAAGCACCATGACTTTCGGAGGTAGCATCGTTCATTGAGAATGAAAATTCCACAATAAGAACTCAAGGAATTTTTCCCTCCCTCACTGTCCATGAATCTGAGTTGTGAACCTCCATAAAGTATTTAGTGGTACTCATACTGTTATGGTTCTAACAGCAATGAATTGTACTTGATCCACAGCTACAATTACAATCCTAACAGAAAAGATTCAGTTCACTTGCAACCGAAGTGCCATGAAGGTGTCTTAATAATCATGGACAAAAACAGCCAACAGACAGATTAAATGAGAAATGAATTGGAAGATATAGATAGTAAAGGATGGATCAGCTGTTATCAAATCTACAGCATTTATTAGTTAAAATAGTATATACTTCATATTACAATTAGCAGACGACTTGATGCATATGAGTGGATTATAACCTTTGAGATCCAGTCATATATAAAAATTGTAGCAACATCACCGCAATCATATCTCTTAAGAAACTGATATTTGCTATTACATTTCTCAAGTTCCAGAATACGCATGCGACAGGCACAATAGCTATTCCAACTACTCCATTTCATCATGAGCACAAACTAAATATGAAAGAGGTTAAAGAACGAAAAAAGACTTCTTATACTACACTTGAAAGGGCAAGTGTTGTAACTGACAAGTTTAAAGACAAAATATGGTCAGGATAGTTCAATTTTCTTAATGTGTCCATGCAAATAACTAGTCCAAAACTTCGGTTGCATGTAATATCCAGGTAGCATGAAGAAGAAATAAACACTTATTGTCAGCATTAAAGAGTACTAAAGGTATATTGTACGACACATATTGAAAAAACAAAACATGCTTCTTACTTACAGTCAATTCTGGAAAAAGGATATCATTTTGAGGGCACACACCCAGTCCATTCCGTATCTCATCCTATGAAAGATTACCAATTGAATAATATTATAAACAGAGCAAATGATGAATTAGGTTACTTAGCAGCCCATTCAAACAGAGGAGCCGCAAAGGCAAAAAGGAAAAGGTAGTTTGAGAAAAAGAAAACATAATTTACCATGTCTGTTGTGATATTCTTTCCAAATACTAAAGCATCCCCAGAAGTAGGAGGAAGAAGACCAACAAGCATTGAAATCGTTGTGCTTTTTCCAGCTCCATTATGTCCTTGAAAATGATAATTTTATATCAGAACAGCAAAACTGTTATCCTCCAAAATGATAAATAAGGTTTCCCTCTTTTCCATAAAAAGCTACAGTACCCAGAGTAATGCATCTGCATGTCATGGAGAAAAACCCAAGCACATACATGTATTTTAGGACTGATAAGAAATTCACTTCTCAAATAAATTTCTTTCAACACTTTGTCAGCTTAGTGACTTGCACGAAATTACCAAGTCCCTTGACAATCTAGTCAAGCAAGAGTTTGGGGGTGTCTGTGGATATGATTGAGGATAAAAATTGTCTATTACTGGTAGATGTTAAGTCGATTATATAATGAGATTCCTCGTGCAGGTACCTTGAAAGATGACCAGAAGAACAATGTCTGTTTGAACAAGGTACTCTACACTCATTACAATTTATCCCATTAAGTGGGAAAAAGAGGTATCTTTTCTCTATAAATAAGAGAGCTATCCTATATTTGGTGGACAGAATGGAGCTGGCTAACTTGAGTGATACAAGACCAGTAACTCATTGCCCTTCCAAATTAACAATTGACTATCAGGGCAGTTAAATCTGATCCAATGATTCTTCAGGTTTTAACCTTGAGAGATCAGATTCATAAAGCTTCTTTTATGCAACGACTATTTATTTTATTAAGGGGAAAAAAGAAAAAACACAAAACGATTTCAATTATAAAGCCATTTTAGAAGTGTAGGATTCACAGAGCTCATATCAGAAATGCAAGTGTCACAGACTCAAACAGAATACATATTATCAGAAAAACAACTGTAATTGGTAGAAAATCATCATTTTAATTTTCAGGTATCAAACTAGGAGTTAGAATAAATACAAAAGACCAAGCATGAAACAGAAATGAAGGAGAACCAAGTGAATTACACAACCAACCTAGAAGAGCAAGAATCTGATTTTCATATAAGGTAAGCTGCAAAGAATTGACAGCACAACAGTTTCCCCTTTTAGAAGCATACACCTTACGCAGATTCCTAATCTGGATGCATCTAAAAATTGAACAAAGAAAATGTAAGGAGAATATTCATTATCCAGTGCAAACAGAGATAGCTTTGTATTTAGTGAGTACCTTTTATCAAGTTCTTGTTGCTTCATATCTAAGCTTATCGCTTCAACAGCAGGTTCTTGGGTATTATTTCCTAAAAAGCTTGCCCTTTCATTGGAAAGCTCATCGTTAAAGTTGGATTCTAAACTGGAACCATGATGTTTGACAAAATTATTCTTCCTCCAGAAGCACTTCTGGAATAAGAAGTTCCATGGGTAGCGCATCCCATTTTCCCTGGGAAGGACCTGATAAGATGACTGATATCAGTAAGGTTCAGAACACATGCAATAGCATAAAAAGCATACTAAATATAGCTGTGAACAAAAAAGAATTCAGGGTGTGTGCTCCTCTATGGATCATAGATGATACAATCTAACTGTTTCCCATTTCTGATAGGTGAAATAACCATAATCAATTACGGCAATACCTACCAGATGAGAAAAACCACTTAATGCATATATTAATGCATTAAAATTATATGACACGGAGCATAACTTTTCAGTTGCTATGATTTTCTTCCACGCTACAGGCATAGAAGAACTTCAATTATGGCAATGCGTAGCTGTCCAATAAAGCCACTTGATGTGTGTCACTAATTAGTTAAAGAAACTATCAAAATTACATGACTAGGGACATAACTTTTAAATGGTTATGATTTTATTCAATATATATAAAGCTGTGAAAAAAATCCATGTGTGTGTATATAAAATGTTAATAATTACAGTATCGGTACTAGAAAACTGGATACTCAACCAAGATAATTCACCATTCCCAACATTATACAAATCTTGACAGAAAGACAAGAAGCCCACTTAAAAACAGTTCTTAAACGGTCAACAATACTGGCACAACAAACTTTACAATCTAAGAGAAACCAATGTTCACAGGATCAACATAAACCAGAAACAGATCATTCCATGTAACCAAGCAAGAAACCCCCGCTGGACAAGGGATGTTAACCCTACCAATGACAGAATAAATGTCCCAAAACTATCTTTTGCCAGTACAACATACAGTAAAGGAAGAAACTATACCCATAAGAGTAGAGTATAACACTTCTTCCAACATGCCACGAAAGAAAAGGAGTTTAAGAGATGTACCTTATCAAGGTAGAGGCCAATAGCACAGTATATCAATGTGTCAAATAACATCATCAGAAGACAGACCAAAAAATTCACCCCAGATGACTCCTGCACCAATATTGTCTAAAAAGTTTAGAAGCACATAAAAAGGCTTCTAATATAATCAAAAGCAAAGGAAGAGCTCCAAATACAGAATATACCCGCCATATGTTGCTCCAGCGAAGTCCAACATGAGCACGCTCATAATCGGCAAAGTTAATTGATCCTAGAGCAAAGGCTGTAGGTGATAGCAAAGAGGCAAGGACCTTCAATATCCTATAGGTGCAAAACATTAGATAAATATAGCCTGCATTATAAAATATGAGAACTTGCAATAAATGCAACTAGGAAGAAAATGTTCTTCCTTAAACTCTGCCATCATAAAATTGTTCATAGCATGAGTACTTACATAGGGACAGCCGGGTCATTGACAGTGTAATAAGGAAAGAAGGCCCCAAAAAACGAAAGGGTACCAACTGCCACTGCTGTTTTCGCTCGTGTGAAGAATGTAGATATCAAAAAGGACAGCATAATTGCACTGAGTCCAAATGAAAAAAAATACACAAACACCACTGACTTGTCGCTGTACTTGAAAAGGTTATTCAAGGTGCAAGCTGTAATAATCCCAGATGAAATTGCAAACTGCCAAAGTACCAAACTACCAAAAATGAGAAACAGGCTATTCAATACTAAACAGCTTTGCCAAGGGTGAAGCATTTCTAATTTCTAGTAGAACTCAAGCCTAAAAACATGTTAACATAACTTAAGCCGTTGACCACCTTCACTGGAACCTTTCATGGCATTTAATCATGGACTGCCAACCAAAAGACGAGCAAAACATTGCAAATTAAACATGTGTACATGCATACACGCATACACGCAATTTGCATACATACAATATCTTTTTTTATCACATTAGATAGAATGGCATCAATTGCATCAAGTTATAATCCAAATCTTTCAAAACGAGCAAGGACATGCAATAGTGGTGATTCAATCCAAAGACACAAGGAAAACCTGTTCACCTGCAAAGCATATGTAATAAACCAAGAAAGATGGAATATCCCGTCTTTCAAGCCCATCATGTAGAGACCTTCTCTTATCTTTTGTTCCTGAAACATTAAAAATCAAGGATGCACTGAGAACAAACATTAACACTGGCTACGCATTTCTCTATTTAAAAATGTCAAAATAAGGAAAGATACAACAAATGCAAGAAAATCATACAGATATAGAGTAAACTTAATGCTAACTATCATAGTCATTACCAAACCTTCTCGAACACAGAATAACTGATAAGGCCAGAGATTGGGTAGAGAAATCCCAAAAGATACCTGCTCATGCAAGTCCAGGAAAACAAAAAAACAATCCTAATTAACAAAGATAATAGAAAAACTTTGAAACCTTAGGGGTAAAAACACATACAATACTCCCATGACCCTCTTGATAATTGACTGAAATTGATCATCGGTGTATTCACGTGTTGGAAAGGGAGCGATTCTAATTTTTGAAGGGCTAAATTTTGTCCATGGCAACTTGAGCGAGGAAGATTTGTTGAATGAATTGGACGATGGAAGTTCTATATGTTCAGTTGAAGACTCAGTTTCAGTTTGCTGAGAGGCAAATATTATGAATGAATCCACTACCTGCTGAAGCTGCAGAAAGCATGGAAGCTCAACCTTGTTAATTTACTCTTTGAAAAGTATACGGCATTCCCCACACAATTTGTAAAGATAAATCTAAAGCATAAAAGGATAAATTAGAGAATCTGTACAGGATTAATAAAAGAGCTCCAATGTCAGGTGCTTGTATATTTAGCCAATTAAGTCAGACATTTTTAGTTTTGAGCATAAAAGATTGTCTCCACAATTATGAGGTTCCAAAATTCAAAATCAAGACTATAACATACAATCTAACTAAACAATAACGATTGTGCCAAATGTCTAATCCAAATATTTACAAAGAACTTCAAACATGTAAAGCTAATTTCAGTAAGGTATGAAATTTCAATTATTCTTTCCAAACAATTTTGTCCAATCTTCTTCAAGTTCCATAAAAAAAAAAGCAGTGCATGATAACCATGAATGGAAGGAGCTATAGCTGAAATTTGAAAGCGAAATCGGTAAATGTTTCAAACTACAACAGCCACGCTTGGTTCATAGACAAGCAAAAATAATTTAATAAGAAGTAACTTATAACAAACCTAGACGACATTCAAAGCAAAAACAAATTACCAGCACATGTAATAAGCAAATAAATATTTGTGGACTGCAGGGAGAAAAAGTAACATGAGAAGAAATAAGTAAACATACAGTGAAAAAAGCGCTGGAGCTGTATTGCATTGTCGGTATTATATTAACACCCAGTTCCAAGTCATTGAGATAAGGTCCATTCACATCCATTATGGTTCTAACATCAGGAAACCCAGAGAAAGCCCATGTGTGATTAAGTCGTATACTGTAATCAAATAGCTGAGGACCTTGATTATGAAATACTACTGCTCCTTTGATTTTTGGATTTGAGCAATTCCTAAAGAAAAGGGGGGAAAGGCCATCGTGCATGTCAATGCCGCAGCCTAAAACCATAATAAAAATGAATTGAATCCATGAGGAATGAACTTTTACCAGAATGCCAAGAGTACAACTTACTTGACTTGACTACAGGTGCCATAAAGATCAGAGGTTAAATATGTTTCCAACTCGAGTTCATCTTTGTAGATCAGAGAAACTTGCTGAAATTACAAAATCAGATCCATGAATCTCTCGGTCACAAAGGCCCTAATCATAAACAGAGGCGGCGGCAGCAACGATAACAATAACAACAACAACAACAACAACAATAACAGAGGCTATCCAGGCCTTCCCCATAGACCACACTACATGAAATCTTTGATGGATGTCATACAGAAAAGTATAGAAGTATAACGCACACATGCACAAGTAAACCCACATTTTGAGAGTACATCCTTGTTTGGAGGGTACAAAAATGTTTTTAACCTGCAAAATCACAAAAAGATGTTCAATGGGTACCTGCAGTAGAGGGAACTTGATTGACATTAAGTTAATCATCATCCTTGTTTCTTCTGTATCCGGTGCAAAAGCCAAAAACTCTCCCCTCACCAGCAATGCCTCCAAAACTTCTTGAAAATTCGGGGACATACCCTTTCCTACTTCTACAAGCATATTTTCCTTTATACACCTGAAACAATTCAACACCCCCACAGCAACATTTACTTCCCACGACATCATAAAGAGCTAATTCCACAACATAAACATGAAATTAAAAATTTGCTATACTTATTCTCTGTATTTGGCTTAAACTAACAAAGTAGGAACAATTTTCAAAACTCTTCATCGTGTTTTGTCACTGAATTATAACCAGCGAAGTAGCATTGAAATTTAAATCACAGTGAAAGTTGAAGATAACTTACGCCTGCGCAGGGTGAATTTGCAAATCAACTCTTGTCCGCACCGCTATTAGCAGTAACATTACAATTGTAGGAAGCAAGATCTGCAAAATCAAAAGCAAATTTTAACAAAGAAAGAAAGAAAACAAACAAACAAACAAACAATTCATCCTATTAACGGACAGTTAAAAAATGAGAAGAAAATAAAAAACTCGCATCAATTTGAACAAGAGAAACCAGATGCTTGATTCAAGCACAAGGAAATTAAAAAATAAAAACAAATATCAAGAAACAGCACATAAGTGATGATCAATAATTAGAATCATGCGAAATAACAAAGAAAATCACAAGAATCGTATAATTTAATCAAAAGTAAGAGAAAAATCAAATAAAACTTCAGTCAAATTCGAAGAAAATCGAGTAAATTCAAGATCAAATTGAAAAATATTAAACCTGAACTAAATTAAAAATAAAAATTACCTCAGCAGAAGTGATAAAAGGATGGCGAATTTTGAGAAGCCAATTCTTACGAAGCATAGCCCTCAACTGCCTCGTTGAATTCCCCATACTTCAGTTTTCTTCTTTCAATTTCCTCTCTTTCTCTCTTTACAAAACCCTAAGGACTGGAAGCAGCTATTGGAGAGAGAGACGAGGTGACGAGAGGGAGAGGAAAGTGTGAGGGAAGGTGTAGCTGGTAAAAAGTCCGTGAGGTTTAAATTTTTTTATTTTGTTTTTTAGTTTTAATTTTTTATATTATTTTTTAAATATTTTTATATTATTCTAATGTGTTATTATAAAAATAAATTTTAAAAAAATATATTATTTTAATATATTAAAAAATATACTTTTTAGAAAGAGTACTGCTGGAAAATTGCACTCACACCAAAGAAGGGCTGCGAAATTGAAATATTTTTATTTATTTAAGGCATGAGTGAGTTTATTTATTTAGTAGTTGTTAAGTATCTTTATGGGGTGTAATAAAAGTTATTACTTCGTACACCAGAGTACTGGTGTTTTGATTGGATTGGGTGATTGGGCACAGTGTAAGGGGCCATGGATTCTTGCTTTATTTCCCTTTTTTATTATTATTATTATTTGGATAAAGCTTTATTTAGGAGCGCCTCCGTGAGGGTGATCAAGTTGGAAACTAAATCATCTGCTAGGTGACTCGACAGTAAAAAATTCGAATTAAAAGATTTGTTTTTCTTATAATTTCATGTTTATGTTTTATGGTTGTTAATATGATGATTAATGGAAACTTAAATAATTATTAATTTTAAGATTTATAAGATTAATCGAAATACACAAAAACTAATTCGGATACCTCATTAATTAAAAAAAAAAAAAGTTGGCAAGTAGCAGAAACATAACATTCAAGATACTGTCGCAATATTGTTCAATATCCCACTCTTCAATGAGAGAGAGGAGAAAAGAGTGAAAAACAGGTCAAGGCGATCGGTTTTTCTTCACAAAAATGATGAGTGGCGTTGAAATAAAGGTAATTGGTTCAATTACCTCAGCATTTCGTTACTGCGAAGCAGAACGAGGTTCTTTTTCTAAGCATGGAAAAGATAAAGAAATCCGACACTATTTTTCATACTAAAAAATATGAAAAATAAGGAATTTTTTTTTCCTATGGAGCTCCTTTCACCAACCAGAAACCGACATGATAAAATATAAGAAATAAAATACATAAAATATGTCCACGTCAAGATATGACAAGTGTGCACGGTCACGGTCTTATCTAGCGAAAATTATATCTTACTCCATGGGAAAAAAATATATATAAATAAACAAATAAATTATATCTTACTCCATCTTCTATGTTTGGTGGGTCATGACAAAAGAAAAAACCAAATCAAATAAAATCAAAGGAGAGTTAAAGCATGCTTGTCAACGTCATGCAAGTTGCTCTGGGTCGTATTTCGGAAGCCAGTTGAGTTCAATTACAACCAGGGGAATTGCTAAATAATTAACCTGGCCCGACAATGATTGGACTTAGTGGTAAGATATTGATGTGTTTATATCAATTTTCTTTAGCTTTTTTAAAATTATTTTTTTATTTTTTATCTTTAAACTATTATTTTTAATATTTTTTAATCATTTTAATATGCCGATATTAAAAATAATTTTTAAAAAAAATATATTATCTTAATATATTTTCAAACAAAAAATATTTTGAAAATTAACTTTTATTACACTCTCAAACGGGCAGAATAATGAAGTTGACCACAAAATTAGGTTAAGAGCTTGTTTAAGAGTGTAATATAAGTTGTTTTTCAAAAACAAAATTACTTGCAAAATGCATTTAGATAATTTTGTATTTATTAAAATTCAACTATAATATCGACATATTAAAATGATCTAAAAATACAAAAAAAAAATTGAAGCTAAAAAATAAAAAAATATCAAAAACACGATTGTACAGCAATGCCAAATAATACCTAAGAAAAATTATTAGCAACATCAGCCACGTTCTCTTTGTTTTTTTTTTTTATATATAAAAAAACACTTTTTATTTGTTACATTGCTTTAAATAATTGAAAATTGATAAATAATATTAATTGACTTGAACAATAATTAATCACTTTTTGAAACAATGATTAAATTTTTTATTAGAAAACAGGTTAGTAATACTTTAATATTTTTTATATTAAAAAATTGTTTCAACTCAAAACGTAGCATAAGCTAATAATCCGGTCATAAACTTAAGGATGCTCATATAGTGGAACCTATCACAAACATATAACTTCAAATTCAAGTTTTTATTTTTCTTGTATTTGCAAGTAGTGAGGTTTAGTCCTCCACTAAACAGGGGGCTCACGGTGTGTCGTGGGCTATTCTATTTTTTTTTTCATCGTGGAGAAAGAATGTCAAGGTAACACAAACATTCATAAAAAAAAAAAAAAAAATTCAAGATTTGAGTCATTGACTCAACTGAGTTTAATAAACTTGTCTAATTTAAATACTACAAATAAAAAAACAAAAATATAATAAATAAATTGATAAAAAACCGACAATATAAAAAAAAGTAAAAGAAAACTAGCTCGAGTCCATCCATGTTAGAATGCCACATTTGTGACTTGTTCGTGATATTGGTGTAACCCATTCAACAACAAATGAATAAAAAGATTGAATTGTCCCCCATTAATTTTGAGCCAATCAGAGCTAACCTTCTAACCATGAAATCATGGTCAAAGAATTGAAATAATCCTATAAAAAAAAGTAAAAACAAAACACAAAAACCAGTTCTCAATAAATTAAATGTTGAATGATGAAATTGATAAAAAAAAATTAAATTTAAAAAAAGATCTAGAAAATATAAAAGTCAACTCATGTTAATTTTTGAAACTTATGACCATGGTCGTATGCTTTTGACTAACTCCATAAACTCTAAAAAATAATGAAGCAAAATGTCTCTTATTGAACTTGATAATTACAAAGAAAACTAATTTGCTAAATGCTAGTTTGAAAACATTTGATTTTAAAAATAATTTAGTTATTATATTGTATTTTTAAAACGTAAAAGAATTAAATTGTCCCAAATTAATTTTATAATGATTAATGAACTATATAAAAAAAAACCTTGTTATCCTAATAATAAATTTATTGATTTTTTTATTAAAAAAATAAAATAATTATTATATTATTGCAATGAAAAGTAATATATATTGAGGGACATAGAATCCTCCATAACGATTTTTTTTTTAATGAATATCGATTTTCCATTATTTTGTTTCTTTGTGGTGCGGGTCGCCTCTTCTCAAATGCATCGTACGTAGGCTGTTTTTTTCTTTTCTTTTTTATGAACTTTAATAAAAGACGAAGAAGATGAAATTTACAAGATTATTGTTATCAATAATTCAGTGACCTTCTAAATTTTTGTGCACTGGCTGATGTACGAGAGTGCAGTGGGACCATATTCCATAGCCCTCGGGTAAGAAATTAAAAAGCACGTTTCCTCCATCACCTTTGGTGGCCAACGGGTAGAGGATGATGCCATGGAATTATTCCTTGGAAGCTTGACCGGAACACCCAATAATAAAACGACTAAAATGCTTTTAGAAGCAAAAAATTTAGACCTAGCATCAAGGGGTATATTTATATTTTCATGATGTTGTTTCGTTATTGCAGTTTAAATTAAAGGGCCATTTGATATTTAACCAGATATTAAAAACAATAAATAATTAAAATACACAATAAAATAACAAAAATATCTTTAAAAAAAATTAAACATGAGATCAAAGGGTGTTTTTGTTTTTTCACGGTGTTTTTTTTTTTGTAATTAAAGAGTTAACCCATAAACACCTTTTCATTTAGTTTTTTTTAAAAAGGACGTGTGTGAATAGCACACCTAGAAGCGAGTGGGAGGTGCTAGCACCCTTTGGACAGCACGTGCGGTGCCTCCCGATATTAAAAACAATGCTCTATTGTCGTGTTGTTGGAAAAGCCTCTCTGTTCTCTTCCTGCTAGTGCAACACGTGTTTCCGGCGGTGATCTAGTTCGTCACCAGTGGCCTTTTTTTTTATCCCTTATTTTCTCTTTCCTCCCTAAAAATTACAACTTGGTCATTTTGATTATTGATATTTCAACTTCAGTCTCTGTTTTTTTTTTATCTTGGCTTTTTTACATAAGTTTTATTTGTTTTCAATTTCATCCTTAAATCTTAATCTACCTAATATTACATTCTCTAATTTGGTCATCGTTCTTTGGATTTCTATTTTTTTTGCTTTGACTCTTTTGCAAAAGTTATATTGGTTTTTAATTCATCATTCAATTCGAGTTGATAGTATTATATTTTTCAATTTGATCATTGTTGTTTTGAATTCTAGTTTTCTTCTTGACTCTTTTGTAAAAGTCATTATTCTTTTCAATTTCACCCTTTAATTTCAACATTGCTTTTATTTTTATATTAATTTTAAACCGGTCTTTTTTAATTTTTTTTTGTCCTTATACTATATTGTTTTCAACTTCACTCTTCAATTAAATATAAAATTTATTTTGTATTTTAATTATGTTCATCATTATTTGAATTGCTATTTTTTAAAATCTTTTTGTATAAGTGAATTTTTTTTTAAAATCATCCTTCAACATATAAATAATTGAGAATTAAACTTCATAATTTTTACAGATTGAGTGCTTCAGGTTTAATGACTCGGGTCACGAGTTTAAAAAGTTAACATATTTTTTTAATAGAAACAGGGTTGTATAATTTTCTTTATTTTTTATCAGTTTATTCTAATGGCATGATTTGGGTCGCAAGTGAGATATTTATTGCTATCAAAACCACTGTTACAAAAATCGAATCAACATTTGATCATATTTTGCAGTAACCCAATTTTTAAGTTAAATTTAAAGAATAAAATAGTAGTGAATATGTCATGTAGCTAATCAGTTGGTTACATGTAGCACTTATTTTATTCATGTAAAACATATTTATTATTAACAAATAATTTTTTTGACTTTGACATTCAATTATACTTGATTAATGAATCTAATGTTTGATTAATGAATCTACAGTAAAGATGAAGTCTACGAAACAAAATTGTTTTGCATATAAAACTATAAAGTTATTATAATTATGAGATTTATGTTATATCAAAATATTATTACTAAATATTCCCAATGAGTATTATATTAAGATTGAATATTAATTAGAGTTGTTGAGATCAGTTCATATTATGTTTCTTTCTTTATGAAATGAAGTAGTAGCTCATGTAAACTGGGATACGAGAGGTATCTGAAATTCATATGTAAGTACTTGTCTGATGACATGTACACTAAACCGACTTGCAAGATAATTCCAGTTGGATAGATCACTTATGTCCATGAAAAGACTCGTATAATAGTTGTGTAAGTGATCCTTAAGCTTTAGATCATTAAGTTAACTTATATAGAGAGTGTTATACTTTGATCCCGACCACATGTTGTCCTAGTCAAGGGTACCAAATGGACAGATATTGCGTATAACATAGACTATATGAATGTATTTGAGTAATCAATAGAGGATTCATCACCCTGGTGAATTAGAAAAAAAAATGTTTCATCTGTTCTCAGATAGTATTGATTGTGAAATCCTTAGCCAAGGTAAAATAAAAGTTGAAAAAAGTTTTAAATTTTATTCAAAGAATCAATCATTATAGTTTTGAGAAATAAAATGATATAGCGAAACAAATATACTCCATGCTATAATGTTTAAATCATAACATTATCGATGAAGGGATAATAATTACACTGAAAAATTAATCATTGATATGTTAAGTCAAACCACTCATGATTTTCTTAATATTTGGAAGATCATGATATGTTACTGAACGTTATATTTGATCTTCAAATATAAATCAAATAATTATCAACTTGATAATAAATAAAATTGTTTAATTTATCTAATCTAATCTTATTTTATTTAAGATTATGGTTTATATTTGGGTCAACGTACTAGGAAATCTAATGAGTCACACACATAAGAATTATTGGTCATAAATTAAAATTGAATGATCAATAGAGTGTGACTTGAATGTAAATAAATTTTAGAAATCGAGGGCTATAATGTAATTAATAAATGAAATTACAATTTCAGACCTCAAACAATCAAGTAAGGACGTGGTTGAATAAAATTTTAAAATTAGGCCATAATAATATATGTGATGTTATTTAAGAGGAAAAATGATATTTTTTCCTTTATAGAGTTTTTTAGATTTCCTTATAAATATAAAGTTATATCTTTTATTTTATAAGGTGAGTAAAGTATAATACATAAATGCATGAAACACAAAAGAAAATAACTAGCACTCCAAGGTATAATAATTACTCTCTTATATAAGGGTTTAAGAGAATTATCATTGGTAGTTTATGTGGATTACTGTTAGAGGCCGGACAATTAGACGACCTGTGGTTTGCGACCACTTAGCCTTAAAGTAATTATTCAAAGCTAGAAAGAACATCTGACTGCAGATAATTTTTGTATAAACAATTTTAGATCTGTCCAACAAGATCCCTGAGACTCCTGAAAATTTTTAAATTTACTATTTCCATTGCGTGTGTTCCTTTCAAGAAACCCAATAAAAAAAAACAGCCCACATTTAAGTGGTGTGTAATGTGGATCGTGGTTATATCATGACTACTCTATTTGAAAATAGGGGCCGGAGGAGTGTTTAGATTACTGACTTTAAATCAACTATAATTGTTAACACTAGCATTTGCTTTAATGATTTTCATTTTAAAATTGATGTTAATGTAATCAATCCACTTGCTAATCTCAATATAATACCTATATGGCTATGTGGTTTTGCCGCTGCAATGGAAGTTTGTTTTTCAGTTTGTGTGTTTGGTAATATGGTTTAGTGTGTTTTTATAAAAGTGATTTTCAATTGAAAATGTATTAAAATATTTTTTGACATCAACATATCAAAATCATTAAAAAATAATAATTTAATACTTTAGAATGAGAAACAAAATTGAATACAAAAGCTAATTCAAATATAATGCTGAGGAACAAAATCGAAAAACATAAATACATCAAGAAAAGGATAAAAAAACAGCAATAAAAAGAATGAGGGTTAAACTTGATAAAATTAAATTAAATGATTAGAGATGAAATTGAAAAAAACTTAAATAAGCATTAAAAGCAAAACAAACATTAATAAAAAGAATGAGGATCAGATTGGATAAAAAAATCAAATAAAAGGAAAATTTTGTATTTTTTTGAAGAGAAGAGAGAGAAAATAAGGGATAAGAAAAAAAATCCACATGAGTCATACCGGTGGTCTGACGCCGCTACACGTCTATCTATTGACAAAGACTTGGCTTGCTTCTCCAAACACCGCTAGAGGAGCCTGCAAACGCTGTAAGAAGGGTGCAAACTCCTCCCACTAGTTAAGGTGTGTGTTGCACGAACCACCAACTTTTATTTAATTTTTTTATATTTATTAAAAGACCAAACTGACCCTTACCTAATTTGAGTGGAAAAGAGAAAAAAAAACCCTGGACATTAAATATAATTTTTTTACCTTTAAGGGTAATTTAGACATTTCATATTGCTTTTGAAATTGAAAATTAAGAAATGCCCCTACACAAAAAAAAGTCATTAAAATTTTTTTATGAGGGTATTTTAGTTTTTATATTATGCAAACAAAAGATAAACATTTTGATCTGCCCCTCCATATGTTTCTAGTGAAAAATATTATATTACCTTCAAAACCAAGTTATTTAGCTTTGTTTATGAAAGGTAAATTTGTCCATTCATATTACAAATCTATAATGAACGGTAAAGGAGTCACTTATTAAGTTTATTTTTTCTTTTAATGCTTATTTAGATTTTTTTTTTATTGGTCTTTTTGTGAGCTGTGTATGCTATTTTATTTCATGAATAGTGAGAAGTATATGTAAGCTAACTGGGCTATCATCTTGTCAAAAACATGAGCGCCAAAAACGCCCAATTCCATCGAGGGCCTAATCAAAGCATACTAACAAGCCGAAACCAGTAAAAAAAAAAAACTTCATTGGATCGAGCCTTGTCAAAGACTTGGAGTAAAATCAACTAATCAAGGATGGGAAGAAACAAGAGAAAAAAAAAATTCAGAGAAGAAAAATCCACTTTGGATGGGAGTAGATTACATAAATGTATATAATCTTTCCATTTTGAGGGAATGATTTTGTTGTGATGAAATGAAAAAGAAAAGCTTTACCACAATTTCTAGAGGCTTTTCAGAAATAGAATAATATTTAATTTTTAGAAAATTAAAGTCAATAAAAAAACTAGAACTTAAATATTCATATTTAAGTACAATATTTCTTCATAAAAAATTTGAAAAACTAGTTTTTTAAATTCATACCAAGTTTAAGAAACATATTTTAGATGTTCTTAACAGCTTTTTAATACAATTTTTTCAACAAATAACATGTTTCTTAATTTTCTATTGAAAAAGAAAAAACAATAAAGAATACTAGAATTGAAAATGAAAAATAGTTTTTCATTAATGAACATGCCCTAAACTTCGATCCCAAAATAAATATGGCAGTCTTTTCAAGGATGACAATGTATCAATTTACTGCTGAAAATCCAGGGATAAACTGCCTATCTTTTTATATTTCTTAAAAAAAAATGATTATCTGAAAATCTAAGCAAGATATAAAGAAAAAATTAAACATTTTTTTTAGAAAACAGAAAATGTTTCGTATTATAACAATAATTGTTTTTTTTAATATTTTTTATTTAAAAATATATTAAAATAATATATATTTTTATTTTTTTTAAATTTATTTTTCATGACAACACTTCAAAATAATTTTCTCATTAACTTCCTGTATTGCTTGCTCAAGAAAAGAAACTCAAAAGTGGCATGGAAAAATGGAGAGACAGAAATCAACAGTCCCTCTGTTTTAGAGAACCAAACACGCTTTCATGTTTGCTCGTTGCCACCATTTTCTCACTAGCCAGACAGAAAATAGAAAAAGAAACAAAAACCAAAAACAAAAACCTTGGTCATACAAATCCAACAGAAAAACAAACAACAACCTCAAATTCAATCTGGTATGTCCCTTTCATGCATTATTATTCCCAAAACCCATCAATCATCTAACTATAACCATGAACCTCAACTCTCTACTGTTCATGAAACCCCACTCTCTACTGCAACGCCATTTCTCTCATCCAAAACCGCCATGGGTTCAATCCCTCCACACCTCAGCCATACAAGAAACTTCTATTTCCGATGAAGTATTCACCGTTATTAAAACTATGAACCCAATGGAGCCAGCTTTAGAACCCATGGTCCCGTTTCTCTCACCAAAAATTGTTACCTCTATAATCCAAAACCCACCAAACCCTCAACTGGGTTTTCGTTTCTTTATCTGGGCATCAAATTTCAAGCGTTTTCGTGCATGGGAATCTTGTGATTTAATCACTGACTTGCTCATTAACCAAAACGGGCTTGAGTTGTACTGTCAAACACTTGAAGCTCTTAAAAATGGTGGCATAAAGGTGCATAACGATGCATTTTTTGTGTTGATTAAAGTGTATTTGAAGATGGGTTTGACTGATAAAGCTATGGAAACTTTTGGGTCAATGAGGGATTTTGATTGCACGCCTGATGTTTACACTTATAACATGATTTTGGATGTTTTGATTCAAAAGAATTTTCTTTTATTAGCTTTAACTGTTTATACTAGAATGATGAAGTTGAATTGTTTGCCGAATGTAGCTACATTTAGTATCTTGATTGATGGGTTGTGTAAGAGTGGCAATGTAAAGGATGCACTTCACTTGTTTGATGAAATGACACAAAGAGGTATTTTGCCTGACGCCTTTACGTATTGTGTTGTTATTTCCGGGTTGTGTAGATCCAAGAGGGTTGATGATGCTTATAGATTGTTTGATAAGATGAAAGATAGTGGGGTCGGTCCTGATTTTGTTACTTGCAATGCTTTGCTTAATGGGTTTTGTATGTTAGATAGAGTTGATGAGGCCTTTTCTCTGTTAAGGTTGTTCGAGAAGGACGGATATGTGCTTGATGTGCGCGGGTACAGTTGTTTGATTCGTGGGTTGTTTAGAGCCAAGAGATATGAAGATGTGCAACTGTTGTATAGGAAAATGATCGAGGATAATGTCAAGCCTGATGTTTACTTGTATACAATAATGATGAAAGGGTTAGCAGAAGCAGGGAAGGTTAGGGATGCGTTGGAGTTGTTGAATGAGATGACAGAGAGTGGTGTGGTTCCTGATACTGTTTGTTATAACGTTTTGATCAAAGGTTTCTGTGATATGGGTCTTTTGAGTGAGGCTCGGTCACTACAACTTGAGATTTCTAGGCACGATTGCTTCCCTAATGTTAAAACTTACTCCATTCTCATTAGTGGTATGTGTAGAAATGGTCTTACCAGGGATGCCCAAGAAATATTCAATGAGATGGAGAAGCTTGGATGTTATCCTTCTGCAGTTACATTCAATTCCCTTATTGATGGACTTTGTAAAACTGGCCAGCTCGAGAAAGCTCACCTTCTGTTTTATAAGATGGAGATAGGGAGAAATCCTTCTCTGTTTCTTCGTCTTTCTCAGGGGCCCAGTCATGTTCTTGATTCAGCAAGCCTACAAAAAATGGTGGAGCAATTGTGTGACTCAGGCTTGATTCATAAGGCCTACAGGATTCTCATGCAACTTGCTGACAGCGGGGATGCACCAGGCATTTATACTTATAACATTCTGGTCAATGGTTTTTGCAAGTTAGGCAACTTTAATGGTGCTTATAAACTCTTCAGGGAAATGCAATTCAAGGGGCTCTCACCTGATACTGTTACGTATGGAACTCTTATCAATGGGCTTCTACGGTTTCAACGCGAAGAGGATGCCTACAAGGTCTTTGACCAGATGGAGAAGAATGGATGTACACCTGATGCTGCAGTTTATAGAACAATGATGACTTGGATGTGCAGGAGAATGGAGTTGCCACGAGCTTTTAGTCTCTGGTTGAAGTATCTCAGGAACATTCGTAGCCAGGAAGATGAAGCAATTAAAGCTATAGAAGGATACTTTGAGAAGCAAGAAGTGGAAAAGGCTGTTCGAGGCTTGCTTGAGATGGACTTCAAGTTAAATGATTTTGATTTAGGTCCATATGCTATTTGGCTAATTGGGCTGTGTCAAACAAGAAGGGTAGGTGAAGCTTTGAAGATATTCTTAATCCTTGAAGAGTACAAAGTTGTTATTACACCCCCTTGTTGTGTGAAATTGATATATTTTCTATTGAAAGAAGGGGATCTAGACCGTGCAATTGATGTTTTCCTTTACACCATCGAGAAAGGCTACCTGTTGAGACGACGGGTTGCCAATCGAATACTGACAAAACTTGTCCGTAGAAAGGGTGAAATGGGAAAGGATCGTGCCATTTATCTTCTATGCAGAATGAAATCCGTGGGATATGATTTGGATGCTCACCTTCTCCCTTGGACGAAGTCCCTTTTACATCGACATAATATACAGGAAATGGTAAACGGTGTCCCTGAGATGAACTCTGGATGCGTGGAAATGCAAAACAGCTATGGTAGAGTTGGGCAACCATGGAAGCCTACAGTCAAACAACGGAGAAAAATGTTTCAACTGGCACGAAGAAAATATGCCGGAATGAAAAACAGCTGACACAAAAGAAATATGCAGGAAATGGAAAACGGCGTCCCTGGGTTGGACTCTATACATGGAAATGCAGAACGGCTATGGTAGATTTTGGCGACTGCAGATGCCTGCAGTCAAACAATGGAGAAAATGATTTCAAATAACACAACAGTAAAAGAAAATTCAAGAAGCCGACTGCATCTAGATCGAGATTGGTGTTTAGTTGAATCAAGTGCATTCGGACGGTTGAGCTTTTTGCATGCTTAATTTTCGTATGTTCTGTTCCAGACGCAAACCTGTTGTAAAACATCGCCCATAGGCAACCGCAGGAAGAGATTTTTTTTTTTCTTTTTACAGTTCACTGTAAGAAATAAGAGCCTGATTTTTCTGTAATAAGAAAGTGGACGACACAGTTTTCTGTGCATCCCTAAAGTTTTGTACCATATACACTGATATTTTCCCTGCGATACTATTAACTGCACAAAAGATACTCAAAGGAAGCTCACATGGTTAGAAATTCATGTTGTTATGGTGATTTGAATTTTTTCTTGACATAAGCAACGACATAAAGATTGTGTGATCTGCTGTATTTGTTCTATCAAATAATTTTTCAACGAGTACCCAGGAATCACCCCCTGCTGCTAGTATCTTGTTTCCATCTCCATCTCTGTAATATCCGACAATTAGTAAGGTTCTTGCAGCAGTCAATATGGTTCGTTGTCTCGGCTTGCAATAACAACACTTATCAATAGTGCATGACTAAGTTGGAATGTTGTACAATTGATAGGTTGGAGCGACAATGAAGGTGACTACTTGCTTTTACTCGTCTACGGGTTTGTGTATATATCAAATGGAAGTGTAGATAATCATCTTTTCAGAAATGAAACACATCTCCACTGAAGGTGAGGTTCACTATAGCTTTTGACTTTGCATTCGCATTTCTTTATCTCCATGAAGAATCAGAAGAATGTGTATTGCTCTCTGGATATTAGTACCTTCACCTGCTGATTCAAATGTACCCCCCATTACATCGAGTATTGGCCATTAAGCTTGTCAAGTTTTTATTGACCTTTGTATGATGACAAAATCTACTTCCATTTCAAAGATTTCCACTTCATATTACTTTATCTATTCTCAAGTTTCTAGGCTTTTACTCGGAAATGTCACTGATATTCCAAGTAGAGAAATAACAAAAGCTTTTAATTACTTGGAGATATATGGGCACTGATATGAAATGCGAAAGCTGCTTCCTTGCCGATAGAATCATTCTTCGGTTGTTCGCTTTAATTCTTGTATATAATACTTCGTTTCAGTTATTCTCTCATATCACCTCAGTAACGGTTTTTGTCTCGTTGAACCAAAAAAAGGGATATGGACACTTCACCTTCTGGTTGCCCATTTCCATGTTCAGATCTTTGGCCAGTTCATCACTAACTCCATTTTTTTTAGATTTCTTGGTAGTATCTATGCCGTGCTGTCGACTCTCCTGTCACGTTTCTCAAATAAGACCTTCACAAGCCACCTGCTGCTCTGTGTTTGATGTTTTGAAATACTAGCATCCAAAGCCTTGCTCCTTCCAAACTCTGTAGACCCATTTTCTCATTTGCAAAACTTTCATTCATGACACTTCAAACAAGTTACTAACCTCTCCTTTCACGTGCCTAGTCTTCCAATCACTAATGTTGTTCCATCTTGAAACACATAACAGAGTACAACACAACGTCTGTCAACCCAAATTGCCTCAAACAAGTAACTACGAAGAGATGTCTCTCGTGCATTCCAACAGCAACATCCATACAAGAAAGTTCATCTCGGTAGAATCCCAGTTCAGGTAACAAAGATAGACCCCCTAATCTCTTGGGGGTTTCTAGAGAAATCTACAGAAATGCTTGGTACGGGAAGGTAAGGTTAACTGGAAACTAGGTACTATTATTTGTATTCTTCTGATGATGACAATAGCAGTAGGGCTTATAGTGACAAAGAAGAGAGAAAATCTATGGAAAAAGCCCTCGTACAATTTTAGAATTAGCAAGAGAAGTTCTGACAGAAGAGATGGATTTCCACGATCTAGTTTCTGCTACCAATAACTTTTCAAGCAAGAGAACGTTGGGACAGTGTTACGATTCAGGATGGCAGAATAATGGTGGGAAACAACAACAAGAAGAAGGCTGCTGTGGGAAGGCAAACGTCAGGGACACGCAATCTGCTATTAGTTGTAGAATTCTGTTAGTTAGTTAGAGTTAGTTGGATTAATCTGTTAGTAGTTAATATTGATCACTATAAAAGCGCAGTGTATGGATCACATTGGATATGAATAGATTGCAGTCCAATTTCGATCTCATT
The DNA here is from genome assembly GCF_000002775.5 of Populus trichocarpa. Classification (NCBI taxonomy): domain Eukaryota; kingdom Viridiplantae; phylum Streptophyta; class Magnoliopsida; order Malpighiales; family Salicaceae; genus Populus; species Populus trichocarpa. The sequence continues at coordinate 3,442,705 of NC_037290.2, forward strand.
TCTCTCTTCTCTGACTCTTCTCTGCTAATATCATTTCTCTCTTCTCTTGACTCTGCTCTGCTAATATCATTCTGCTTCTTAGCCTCATCTTTTTCTTGATTTGTTAAGTGATCTTAACAGACAAAGAGGTACTGGATGTGTTTACAAGGGATAGCTAAGCAATCCCAACTATAAGGTTGCTGTAAATAGACAGAGGATATAAACATGCTGAAGAATCACCACTGAATTAATAATCACGAGTCAGTTAGAACATGGGAACATTATGCTATTGATAGGTTGGAGCACTGACGGAGGTGAATTTTTGCTTGCTTATGGTTACATGTCAAATGGAAGTCTAAACAATCATCTTCTTAGAAATGGCATGCAACTACCATGGAAGACAAGGTTCAATATAGTTTTTGATTTGTCGTCAACATTGTTTATCTGCATGAAGAATCAAAGAAATGTGTTATGCATTGCGGTATCAAGTCAACTAATGTGATTTTGGACTCAAAATGCAATGCCATTCTTGGTGATTTTGGTGCAGCCATGTTTCTAGACCAGCCTGACCTGGCCCTTCAAACAAGAAAGATGGTGGGGACATTTGGCTGTGTAGCTCCTGGATTTTACTATCAAGGCAGGGCAGCTAAAGAAGCAGATGTTTATAGCTTTGGGGTTTTAGTTTTGGAAATAGCTTGTGGGATAAGGAAACACAAAGATGAGGAGTCACATCTAGGCCTAGTTGAATGGTTTTGGGAGCTTTATGGAGCCGGGAATGTTCTTGAATCAGCTGGTGAGAGGTTAAACATTGATTTCAATAAGCATGAGATGGAATGCTTATTGATTGTTGGATAGTGTAGTGTTCATCCAACTGCCAAGCAGAGGCCTAAAATCAGTCAAGCTATTGAGGTTCTTAAATTGGAAGTTGCAAAGCCAAATCTCCCATTTGAGATGGCCCCATTCTTTTGGGAACTTGAGCACTTGATTCTGCTTAATCAAGCTTTCCGTCCACCACTTCTGAGTCTCGAGAATGGCTGTCAGAGTTGTCTCTACAAATCTCAATGCTGCATTTATATGATTTTCCATATTAATAGAATCATGTTAATAGAATCATCTCTGCAGTGCATCTTCCTGGTAGCTCCTGTGCTCATTGTTTTTTCTTCTTAGTGAGACAACACTTCCTGAGAAGCCAACCATGTAATAACACCATTGGTGAGAATGTGGGTTACATGCTCTTTGCTTCCAAGCTTGTTGACCAGGGGCTATGATAATATCAATATTCCACTTTGACTAAAAGTTAAGGACAGTTTATAAAATACAGATACCACCTCTCTTTTCAAGATAAAACTGACTATGGAACTACAAATTTAAACATGGAATAATGTCTCTTGAATGGCTAACCACGTAATGGATTTAGACCACTGCTGGTGCTAGCCATAACTGTCCTAACTATGCCAACCACAGCCCATATGCAAGCAGAATCCACCAACACTTGGGCAGTCCTCGCGCAGCCATAAAAAAATTGATTAGTTGGATAATAAGCTCTATCAATAATCACATGGCAGCGGTTCAGATTTTGGCAAAGCCTCCTCTGTTGTGGGGGAAATAAATTGTCTTTGAGTTGGGGAGGAGGCGTTATCCATCCAATAGGAACGGAGAGCAACAACATCGATAAGATCAGAAGTATAGTTTTTAGATGAAGGTTTTTTTTTATTCTTTTGATAATTATCAGATAAAGGTTGCTTGTAAATCAGCTTAAAACCTATTCATCTTACCAGTCCAGATCAACCATGTCTTCCACTGGCCAAGACCAAATCTTACAACAAGAGCATTCAAGTTTTTTTTTTTAATCTATTATTTTTTTGATATGCTAGGAATAAGGTAGTCAAAAATATTTTTTTGACACGACATAAAAAATCAATATAAACTCGGATTATAAATTCAAATTGTAAAATCATAAAAAAATAAATAATTTTTTTAACTAATTATATATTGATAATTTCAACTAAAAAATTAAATTACATTAAAATCTGATAAAATTAGTCAACAATATTATAATAAATAAGCGATCTAAATAAAATGAGAGAGATAGATAATATGAATTAATAAATTAATGACATGAAGAAATAAAAAATCTTAGAATAAAACTTTTCAATACAAGTGAATTACTGAATGATATTGACATATCCTATCATTTAGTAACTCACCTGTAGCTCTAGATATGTTTCAAACAGTACACAAATATCTAGTTTGACATATTTGATAAAATTCATTTACTAACTTTGACTCTCTGAAATATTATGTTTTCGAACTCCATCTGACCTAAAAATTTACCACAATATATTTTCATGTGTCTAATATTTTTCTATAAAATTTCAGCTCTATCCAATGTATTGTTTGAAAGATATATTTAATTTCACAAAACTGATTAGCAGATATTTTAAAATTAAATTTAAACATGACTTAATTTATATCACAAATTTAATAAATTCATAAAATCAAACCGAGTTTTTAGTCTGAGCACATGTTTCACTCGTATAATTTTACTAGTTAACTCACTATTTTAACAATAATAGCCGGGAGTTCAACATTTTCATTTCTACGCAAAACATGTGTCGTTTTTCCTTTCCTGAGTCATAGATAAAATTCAGTCACACACACACACACACACACACACACACACACACACACATATATATATTTCTTTCTTTGGGGGACTGAATTCTGAAACTTCGTGTACATCAGCTGCGAGTATAGAAAGTCTACATGTGATTAATGTACATATACATTAGGATGTCTTTGTATATTCTCTGAAACAAACGTAAGCAAACCTGTAAAAAGAAGTAAAAGCCTTATCTCGGAAGAAAAAATTGCAATTAGGACACTTTTCCTTGGATTTTTCACACTGAAACCTTCCAAATATCTGCTTTTTTTTTTCTCAGGTTACAAGAACATCTGGCTTTCTGAGGGATCTGATGCTAAAATCTCCCAAATTCCTGCTCTTCTTTTCCCAAATAGAAGGAACATCTGCCTTCCTGTAAAGGGCGGAGTAAGAGTTGAGACACCATCACTCCTCTGGCCGAAAGAAACTATAAGTTGAACTGGTCTCAGTCTTTGTAACCTTCATCACAACATTAAAGGATTTAATCAAGCAATTATACAGGCAACAATAAATCATGGCAGAGCTTTACCATAGTGTCAACTTTGTACTCTTGTAATGACAGGTGAGATTACTGAGTAGTATTAGTGTATCTCAAAACTACAGGCGAGCACCCTGCCGTCTGATTCCACGCTTTACCAAGAAAACCTGACAGCTTTAATGCTTCCCAGGACATGCGAAACTACATGACCAAGTTTTCTTGGGATCAAATTTCGGACAGGATATTAGTTATAGATGATGTTTCTCTGGTATTCTACACTATGATGTTTCTCTGGTATTCTACACTGAGAGATCAACTCACTCAAGACGACAACAATTTTCCTGACCTCTGAAACTGATTCATGATTGCTCATAAATTTATAATAATTTATCTTCTTGAGAGTTCTTTAAAAGAAACATTCTTATACTCTAGCAAGGAAATAGACACAAGAGAAATGGAGGATTGCAGATTAAGAAAAATGAAAGAAATATTGAGAAGCTTTAAGCGAGAATAAACCTACCTCAGGATTTCGAGAAAGTCCAGTAGGAAGAGCAGGAACAAGAGATGTCCAAAGGATGGGGTCTACTAAGGGATCGATTGTGTTGTAGTTGGTCAGAAGAGGAGCAGACAAGAAAGGAGTCAATGGAACATTTCTTTGAAGAGACAATCCCCCAGTCATTCCTAATGCAGCTCCAAGCCTCTCACTGTTGCTATCGTGACTTGTGGACTTCTCAACTGCTTTTCCATGGTCCATCTTGTTGATATTATTTCTGTTTTCATTCTCATCATTTTCAGTGACAGTTTCTTGCTTTTTTGATGCCTTCTCTTGCAAGTTCTTGTATGCAGCTGACTGTGACAAAATGCTCAAAGCAGATATCTTAGAACCTTTATGCCTTTTTCCTTCAACAGATAAGCCTAAACGGGGCATCTGGTATGGCTCAGTACATTGCACTTCTCGTTCTGTTGTTTTAAGTTCACTGCCAATGTCGTCAGCACAGCCATGTTTTGTATCCTCGGATGACTTTGTCATAGACTCTGCCAGACTAGTTTTATTGGAACCCCACCATTTAATATAGCCTGTCAGATCTATCTTTCTCTCAATACAAAAACTGTATTCACTCTCAGCTGCTTGATCATCACCTGCACCTTATAATGAAATATTGCCCTTAGATGGCATTAATTTTGGAGGTAAACTAGGTGGGAGAATTTAAATACTCACAGGAGCCTTCAGTCACCAATTTATTGTCAAAAGGCCATTTTGCAAGGCAACATAACACTGCAGAATTCTTTAATATAATTTGGTGTCTTGATTAATGATAAATAGAGAATCCCTGAATTAAGAAATCAGACCTTACCATAGTTTACGTTACTGAAGTATTCAGATCCAGGCACACGACTATAAGATGAGTCCCATCGACTGAAAGCAGAAACAAAAAATTAGTAATATTTTAAGCATATGTGATTAGGCAATCATATACCAAAAGAATGCTTTAGGGAAGAGCAAAAGGTACCATAAATGAAAGGATAATTTGTGCAGAAAAAAGCAAAAGTTTCCAAGAGCATACCTAGATAGTGCACGGTACTTTGAGATTCCTCTTGAAAAACCACTACTCTTTCTGCAGAAAACATCCACCATTAGAAACAGCATGATTACTATAAACGGTATGTTTTTCAGACTAGATACACACCTCCGAAGAGATGCCAGATACTCTTCTCTTGAGACATTCTGCATTTCTTCAAGATCTCTCGTGTAATCAGTAACCTGCAGGACATTGTGACAAAACTTAATCAGTAAACAGAAAAACACGAATGAGCTCTGTACAAGAAACTAAGAAAGGTCCAACTGGAGTTTTTTTCTCACTGGAAAATTAATGAGTGTTCCAGGGCCCCAATATTTCAAAGCAGCTAGATCATATGCTCTAGCAGCAGCTTCCTCGTCATCATATGCCCCTGCAAGTGAGTAGAACTTAATGAATCCAATAAATATGAAGAGCACAAGTATGAGCATATTTCAAGAAAAAGATTGTATAAAGCCAGTAACATACCCAAGTATACTGGAAGAATGAGCCCGGCCGACCATTCCAAGCGCAACAAGGAGACAAAGCAAGTGTCAGTTTGCATAATATACCCATGATTGCATTGTAAAGAAAGAGGAGAGGGAGGGAGGAAGCGAGATAGAGACCTTGCTTTCCCTTCTTATTCTGATTCTGGTTCCAGGTACTCTTATCCCAAAGGTGAGCTTCATATCGACCAGTCCACCTATGCCTATTGACCAAACCAAACAATAGAAATGTGTTCAGCCATCAAATCATAATTCTGTGTTGCTATTGACTACCCTTGAAAATCCAAGGTAACCAACCTGTACCCTCAAAATGACCCAAAATCACATTTATTTTATTTAAATAAATAAAAAAAGCAATCCCTTTCTTTTCCAGGCCCCATTCTACTACATTGATCCACCAGAAGCCTTGCATCAAATATCCTATTAAAATTAGCATTTCCAAATCTCCTGAATTACCTCAACACTTTCTCCCACAACCATTTATTTCCTCTAAACCCTCGTTTACACGTGTTGTCAAACACATAATACACATAGCACAAGCAACTAACTGTCTTCAACTTTGCCCTAACACAATCACACTCAATTATACAAAAAGATAAAAACTTTAAACCGAAACCCTAAAAAAGAACCTTGTACATACGTATACAGGCACCTTTACACCCACGGATACGTATATTTATACCTGGTGACGCCACGGTAAATGGAGCTACGTTTACCAGCAGTGCAAGGAGGCATTTTGCTAATACGTTCTTTAGCGGTGCATCCTCTCTCCTTCCTTGGCTTCTTAAGTCCTCTGTACAGTAATAACTGATCGTTTGCTATCACCGCCGCCTCTGAGCTCTCTCCTCCACCACCTCCACCTCCGCATCCTCCGCTTCCGCCACCACATACCCCGCCGCCGATTTCTGGTTTTAGGACCGGATCAGAAGAAGACGCCATGATTTGATTTAAGAAAAAAACTAACAAATTGAGAATTGAAAACAATGAAAAGGAAGCATCTTTTTGACTGTTGGTTTTTCACTGAAGTAAAGAGGGGAGGGAAGATGAAATGACGGAGATGTCCTTGATCGGTTTGGAAATGACGATGGTGTTTCAGGGTTGTTACAGGATGAAATGGGGTATAACGGCTAGGAGGGGGAAAGGGGTAATTCGGTAACTTAAAGTGTTTTGAAAGAGCATGGAGTATGGATGCTTGCTGGTGGATGTGGAAGCCAACTGCCACTTGTCCGGTTTTGGAGGTGCTTCGTGTCATGTTTGAAAACGACGTCGTAGTTGTAATTATTGCGAAGGTTGAATTATTTTTTTGCCTGCTTTTTAGGTGCCTAGCATGTGAACCTCTCAGGCAAAATGGGCACCAATGCCACCAATTGATTGATGTTTTTTCCCCCCTCTCGGAGGATGGTGATGTGTTTTATCTTTAATTATATTAATTTTTATTAAGAATATTATTTTGAAAAAAAAAAATTGATATGAGATTTGGTGAGATCAACAACATTAAAGAAGCGTAATACATTCCGGAAAAAGAAAGAACAAGGGATACTCATTTTTTTAATTAAAAAAATATTCCTTTTCTTATTACAAAGACACCAATTTCAGAATTTTATGTCTACAGATATTATAGACAAAAGACCAGGACTATTTCACCAGCTGCATTATCCAACGACTGCCTCACAACGCATTACAGAACTAGATCATATGCCAGCCATGGTGTCGGTTGTGTAGTTAAACTTGATATCTAGCATTTGCTTCAGTCTTTCCGCCAAAGAGAAACTAGATAGAAACTACACTGAGCAAACAAGTATCCATAGTCTTCGACCTATCACGGCATAAACAGGACATCGTTGAACCAGTAAAGCAGCCCGGATCACCAGTCTGTCCACGGTGGATTGTCTACTCTTGAGTGGCGGGTTTAATCCAAATCGGATCGAAACCCTCTCGTGTTCTTGAGAACATAATAGATTGCATTTGTAAACCAGATTCTCAATGTTGATGGGACTGGACATTACATTGTTACTGAACTCCATATTCTCAGAGGTGCAATGACGCTAGTAATGACTTTGTATTGCCATTCTCTTTTGTTCCTCACATTAGGCCATTTCCATCCCCTGCTACAATTGCATATGACACTCTGGCATCATCCTTGATCACAGACATAACCTGCATTCTAATACGACATTTTGAAAGCAAAGGACCTCTCAGGCGTCAATAGACATACTGAGAAAGTGCTCTAGCATTACCCAGCTCAATGAACTTTCATCAGGAGCATCAACTGCAGTGACTAATTTCTTGTTATACATTTCCTACTCCAAAGTTCCATTCCTCATCGTGTGAAAAATGATCATCTTTCCACAGTTTGGATATATTACTGGAAATGTCATAAACTCCTCTTGCAGGGCATGGGTTAATTCCCCCCCCCCCCCCATTTAACCAGCGGAGAGTAGGAAGGATCTCACACCTTGCTTGTCGAGACTTCATTCCCAGATTTTCTTCTCAACGATTCTGCAAAACATCAGTGACCAGAATAAGAAACAGCAACCCAATGAAATGACTAGGTTTAAATATTTTTTTAACTTATATTAGATAGAAGCATGTGTTCCAAAACATGATTATCTTGTGTGGGAGACAAGTATTTGCATACCAACTCTTTCCTGTATGATAGAAGAATAAGTGGCTCCACTTTTCTGTGCAAAGGAGATTATGTCAAAATACATTCCATTTGAAGGCTGAACTCTGGCTTCCTCCATCCATTCCAATACCTGCATTAAGAATTCACCGAGTTTTTCCGATCAACTAGAATTGCATTTTAACCCAAGAATAGCAGGTCTCCATTTTTTAGGGAAATAAGCGAGGGGCAAAGTGGCTAGTCCTGATTCCTGCCACTTGCATGTCCATAATAGAAAAATAGAAAAATTGAAGCATAATCTGACAGATTAAGTCTCGTTGATCACCTACATTTCCTTAACTATAATTATGATCATTAAACTTCAAAACATATAACTGACCACTACTCTGATTATTGAAGCAATGCATGCTTTCCTCTTATGGGACAATTCTAAAAGGGAACTTCACTAGGATTTCAAAAAGAACAACCCACTTTTGTGCAGTCATGTAATCACTATACTGTTGTGCCAGTGCTTGAGTTCAAATGCATGCCTCATATAACTTATGGACACATTGATTCAAGACTTTGAAAACAGACACCCTGTGATACCCCAGGTCTCACTTCAGATGAGTGTAAGAAGATCCTAAGGAAACCCCAGGTTGATACCCACCATATCTATCAATAGGAGATTGATGAAATGAACACCATCCATAACATTTATTATTTTTAAAAGTTATGAAATTTTATTTTGTATGAAACAACAGAAATTTTATTATAAGTCACCTCAATATATTTCCTCCAATTTCCAACAGCCAAAAGATTCTTCAACAAGATCGAGTAAGTGTTGCAGTTGATTTCAGCACCTGATCCTATAATCTTGTAAAACAACTGCATTTGTTCATAGATGATGCAGAGCAAGATTAGCTTATAAAACATAACGAATAAAAGTAGCAAGTAAATTAGCTCTCACTACTGATACCCCCCAAGATTTAAGTTATTTATTACATAAGAAGCTTAACAAGAGGTCAAACAAAGGGATAGTTAAATTGTTTACGGCTTCAATGCAGTGTTTCTTGGCAAATACATCTATCATAATATAAGATAGACATGTGAAAAATATCTGAGTACCTTCATCATAGATTCAATTTTTCCACTTTTCCCCAGAAGATGCAGAAGCTGGTTCAGAAGTCCAATTGAAACAACAGAGAATGAAGACTCCATCAATTTAATTAACTCAATCGTTGTTCTCCAATCTCGTAATCTACACCCAAATTTTCTGTGCTAGTTACTCGGGGAACATGAGCATAATGATGTATTATCAAGAGAGCAGGATATCTATCCTGTCCAGACAAACATGCTTATGAAGGCAATTTGCAAGATAGAGTGGATACTTACAGGCTACAGGCTGATACCATCTCAAAGAAAATAGCATCGCTTAAGGGGATTTCTTTCTCTCTCATAAACTCTGCAAGAATGAGAACCTTCGATGGATCACCTCCCTTATTGAAAGCTCTCATCAGAGCCGAACATGCAATAGTGTCTGGTTGGATATTATACTCTTCCATTTCTTGAAGAAGAGCACAAGCCTTTTTCCAGTGTTCTGTACTTGGACAGAAACAAAAGAGAGGTATTTAGCTAGGCAGATGATTTATTTCACGCCATTCACTAATCATGTCAGTCTCATACAAACTGACCTGCTGCATTATAAGCATGTAGCATCATGGTATAGGTAACAACATCAGGACTACAGCCAGCCATCTTCATCTTGTTGAACATAGATTCTGCTTCTGTGATTTTACCCTAACATATATCAAAAAGCAAAAGAAATGAGATCTCCTTCCATTTCCTGTAGATTAGTTAGAAGGCATATTTTGCCAGAGCACTTGCCTGCTTGCTGTAGGCACAGATCACAGAAGAGTAAGCTTCCTTGGTCATAGGAATCTTCAAGTCCATCATTTCAGAAAGAAACTCAAGTGCCTCACAATATTTTGTCATTTTGCAGCAACCACTTATTAAGACTGTGAAAGTAACAGCGTCAGGAATCACTTTACTTTTTCTCATGGATCTGTACATAGAAGTAGCCTTTTCAAACTCTCCCACATTCATATAGCTTCCAATAGCTGAATTATATGCAATTGTGTTCAATTTAATGTGTCGCCTTTCAGCTGCTTGAAGCACAACATCAATATTCACCTTCCTAGAACAGCGGCCACAAGCTGCCAAAAGAGTGCATATTGAGACAGCATTTGGATAGATTCCATCTTGTTCCATTTCACGCAAAACTTCCACAGCTTCAGCAAGCAAACCATTAGATCCATAGGCATCAATCATTGCATTGTAGCTGACAATATTTGGCTTCAACTTGTCTCTCTTCATCATCTCAAATACTTCTCTTGCCTTTTTAGGTTGTTGTGATCTTCCATAAGAGTTTAGCAAAGATGTATACGATACAACATCTGGACGAAGTCCACTATTTTTAATTGCATTGAAAACTGATAATGCCTCTTTATTCATCCCATGAGAAGCATATGCTCCCATGAGTGTATTATAGGAAACAATGTTAGGCTTGAGACCTTCTGCAACCATGGTACTAAACACGGCCCTACAGTTTTCTATCTGCCCATTCACAGAGTATAAGTGGATGATGCTTGTAAATGTTACAACGTCAGGGTGGCACTCTGCTCTCTTCTCCCTCATGGACTTGAAAATACCAATGGCTTTCTCATATTGACCAAGCTTTGTTAAGCAATATATAATGATGTTAAGGGTTGTTGTGTCAGGACGGATATTTGTACCTTTCATTAGTTCAAAATAAGATAGAGCTTTTGCATACTGGGCACCAGTCTTATATGCAGATAAAATAATATTGTGAGTCACCAGATCAGGTCCAACTCCATTTTCAGTCATTTTCTTACAGAGCTTCAGAGCTTCTCTCCAGTTTCCACTAGATCCACAAGCATTGATCAAGTTATTATATGTCGACCGACTGGGAGGAATCTGCAGATGTACAATTAAGGACTCAGAAATCTCTTATGATCTCAGATGACTCAAGTGCATAAGAAAGTAATAACAAGTCATTTACCCAATTCCTTTACGGGTTTGTACATGGAAAAAAATCAATACTTAGTTAAGGTTTCAGCAAAGTGGGTCCTAGAAGGGAGAATCTAAAGATAATCCTATTTTTTACATGAAATGACCTTCCCTCGAGACTTGAAGTTGCAAGAACAAGATTTTAACCACTGCACTGAGCAACGGTCTCAGATTTAAAAACTATTCTAACACATATAGATAAATTTAAGAAATATAGGGAAGGCAGCAGTATTTTCTATGGAAATTATTCAGGGGAGCTTATTATATTCATCCAAACTATCAGTGGAATCAAATGCCTATTCTAAACCTTCATGCACACCAGTTGAAAAATACATGGGTGTTATATAAGTCATAAATCAAGCTATCATCAATAAGTTTCAATCAAAGACCCCACCACTCCTTAAATATCTAACTTAGAAAAGGAACGAGTTAAAAAAGAGTGAAGAAAACAAAATTTTTCAAGTCATTTTTTATGGCTGTAGTGATGGATCCCTAAAGACCAATGCACGAAGCAATATTGCAAAAATTTCTACACAACTCCAATTCAACATGAAAAAAAAAGGAAGCTCACATCAAGTCAGACCTACTAAGATAAATTATAGAAGAAGAAAACAGATACACACAGCTTTCTGCAGCATGTCTTCCATTATATTCATAGCCCAACGCCATTGACCTGATCTACCATGCGCATTGATAAGAGCATTGCAAGTCTCAGCATCTGGTTTGCACCTAGCAGGAAAAAAGAATAATTTGGAACCATATAGTGACCAAGATAGAAAGCTTCAGATATTTCCATAGGGACAGAAACTAGAAAGTAACTGGCCAAGCATCACAAGAGAAACAGAAGGGATGTCCAGTTCCTTTGAATACCACCTAAAGCAACTAAATGCCCCCGAAATATGAAGCCATAAAGGTGCCAAGAAACAAATTTTATTCCACAACAACTACTGTGACAGGAATTGCTTATTGGCAACTATAATATTCCATTTTGTCCTAAAAACAATCAAATCCCTGTTAAAAACACTGCAAATCAATAAAGCATTACCTCCATTTTTGCATCTCGAAAAACAACCCACGAGCTTGATCAGTCCAATTATGCCTAGCATGCAGCCTAATCATCATATTATAAATATCTGTACGAGCACAGTAGTTCCTCTGATTCTTCATCCACCGAAAAACCAAAATGCTGTGTTCAATTGAACCCTTCTGCGTTATCTCCTACATCATTTCCCAAAAAAAAAAAACAATAAGACCCTTTTCTTCCATCACCTCTCAAAAAACACTCTCAAATAATAACAGTAACGTATCGATCATTGGATGAACCTACTATGGGTCCAAGTTACAGCGGGCCACTTTCACAAATCATTGTAAGTCCCACATGTGGGGTCCGGTTCATGAGAGTGGGTCCCACGAATGTAGACAAGCATTGCGGGGGAAATGGTTTGTTTACCTTGATAAGAAGAGGGAAATTCTTACGAGCAAACCGGCCAACCCACCGGTTCAAGAGACCTTCAACATCATCAGACTTGTGATCGAGTTCAAGAACTTTCTGGACAACCTGAGAAACAGACCAGTCCTTCTGGAACCTGTCTCCTTGGACTCGTATACGATAGCGTTGAGGAATCTGGTCTTTCCTGATTCCACTCACTTGAGTGGACACATGGTGTATGCCCTTGTCGTAGTCCACGAACCCAGACTTTTTCTCCTCGAATGCTGCGTCGTTTTTGGAATTCTTGCATAGTATTTTGGGTTTGAAGGCTGGTGGTGTTGGGTTGTGGAGGAGCGGGAGGTGGTGATGGTGTATGGTTGCCATTTCTGGTTGAGATAGAGAAACAGCTTTGGACCGTGGATAGATAAACCCTTTCAAAATGGGTTTACAGTTATTTTAGTTCCAACTTCTAATTACCTTTTTGGCCCTCGTAAAAAATAATTATCTGAGAATAAACATTTATTACTTTATTTTTATTATTATAAACGTTATCTCATCAAAGTTATTACACTTAGCTACAACAATAACTTAGTTTAAAATCTGTATTATGGATTGAGATACAATTGTTTTAATTGAAATATGTATTAAAAATTATTTTTTAAAGTATTTTTTATTGAAAATATATTAAAATAGCATTATTTAAATATTTTTAATATCAACTTATTAAAATAATCTAAAAATATATATATCAAAAATCATTGAGTACTAACTTTTCCATTTATAAAACATCATCACTGTTATTGTCAGATTTCCACTGGTAAAAAAATACTAAACAAGTCATGGAAAGTTCCCAGTTTGAATGTGAACAAAATGGTGTTTAACACGTAATTAGCAAAAGAGAATATGATATACATCAAAATTTGTAAATAGGCACTCCATCCAAATGGCTGTCACTGTGATGACTAGTATATAACAAATACAAAATGAAACCAAAGGGCAAAAGCGTTGGGTGTTTTCCAGCAGTACCTGCTCTTTTCTATGCCTTCAAAAGAAATAAGTTACAAAAGCTCCTTATCGGCAGAATTCAAGGATCCGACCCATCTTGCTTGTATATTGGACGCACAGTAGCTATATAAGTTTTACGTCCATGGTTCAGCTAAAAAGACCGAACCTTGGACAATGATATGGCTTGCCAATAGCCAGCTCTCGATAAATGACTATCGCTAGCTGAGTAGCAGCCCAAGGAGGAACTTCGATAACTGTCAATATCTATTCGGGGCAACAAGCATGGGTGGTTCTGACTCCATGGGCATCACCAGAGGCTGATTTTCTGTTGCCTCACAAGTTTCACTAGTTTGTGTAAAATGGAATCGGGTGCCGCTCAGTTGTTGGGTTTCTGTTTCTTCCATGCTTTCTGGGGTTTGTGTAATTTGGAAGCAGAACTAGGTCCACGAAATGACGCTTCGCCTTTCTTGTTCGTGTTCCTATGCTCCATCTTTCTTTTCCCATCACCAGTTTGCTCTTTGTTAAAATTCCTCTTCTTCCAACCATCCTCTGACCGAACCTTGATTGATTTTTCATGCTCTAAGTGCCTCGCTCTTTTAGCCCCTTCACGTCCGCTACCATCACCAGTTGATATACCAGGCTTGCTTGAGGTGGGAGGCTTCTCATTGTGTTTCTTCTCCCTCTTTCTCTTCCCAGGATGCGCTGAACCAGTTCTCTCAGGTACAGAACCCGATTCCTTGTTCTTTGGCTTCTCCACCCTGATGCAGCAGCACAGTCAACACGGATTTGAATGTGAGAAGCAACTAGGGAGACATGGCTCTTGCAGACAGCAATCAAGCAAAGAGAAATAACAAATATTAAACCAAAAGGAACAGGAGATTTATCAAACCTCTTAGGTGATATATCTGCAGGCGTTTTTTCTGTATCATTTGTGCCAGCTTCCTTGGAAGTTGACTTATGATGGCGATTCTGCAAAGGATGGATATTGGAAAGAAGCAATATGCTTTATTTAAAATTAAACAAAAATTTCAGCAGCATGAAGCACAATGGATTAGATATTCTAGATAGTTAAAATCATGCTATAATACGGGAGATGATGACATGTACGTGGAATTAGTGTAAGAATGACCTTTATTGATTACTTTTTCATTAAATGAATGAATAGTTTGAAAACACCAGAACAAAATTTGAGACCATATAAAGGACAAAAAGGGCTCTATACGGGAAAATGGTCCCCACATAAATGTTAACTTAATAAGGAAGGTTAAATGATTGATGCATTTCGCAACAGATATTAATGGTCTAAATCACTGATTATCATTTACATACTGAAACAGCAGTTGGTGACTCAAAGAGAGCCAAAAGTCTTGCTCTATCCCTGCCACTAGTCTGAATGCTCATGAGACAATTTACATAATTATAGCAACTTTCAATCTGGCCAGCACAAGCTGACATGTAGGGTCTGAATCTGAGCTAATCAAAATGTTTCAAGAAATTAAAATAAACCAAATTGAGAAGGCAACGTTTTTAGAAAAGAAAAACAACCTGCAAAACAGTCTTGAAAAAACTCTTATGTTTCTCTGGGATATCTAACTCAACTGCAGAAGAACCACACTTCCGTATCATAATCTCCAGTATGACTGTAACCTGTGGAAACTCATATATCATATATGTAAGAGGACCTTTCAGAACAGACAATCAATAAACAGAGTCACGTAAACACGTAATTATTTGGAATGTGCAAAGAAGACCAATAAGAGCATAATGCCAGAGTTACATGCCTTTGATCTGAAATGGTTTCTAGAGACAGATGACCAGGGAAGAACTCCAATGATGATGTCAGATAGGAAATTCTGCAGGTCTTTTGCTTGCAAGCAAGATACTAATACTTTTGTGAAGCCCAAAACAGCCTGTTTAATATTTACTAATTATTTCGACACTGTTGAAATCTAAATAAATTAATAACAATCTGGATAGAGAGCTAGCAAATACTTACTTTTATGACTTCCAGAGCTTTGTTTTGCAGCAATGATAAGAGAGAGGGAACAAGATCGGGCACTTTAAGACAGATTTCTGTATCATTATATACTAGTACAGACAGTGCAGATACTGCTCCACTTGTTATGTAGGGAGACGAACCAGAGAGATAGCCTGTTATCTGAGCAGTTTATGACTTCATCAGAGAGCAGCTATGACACTTGTTAAGTTATTAATGGCAACATGACAATGGTCAAATTCAAGATTTTTCATCATTGGACCACAACCAAAAGACCACTGAAAAACTAGCACATCAGCAACAACTCAATGTACAATCTAAAATTTCTAAATAAGGTACTCCCTGCCTGCAAAGTAATTCGTCCATCTACCCTTTATTGGATCCCCAAAATATTTGTCTAATTTGAAGTCCACATACAGAACCTAAGGAAGTTGTACACCACAAATCTAGAAGGCAAACAAGTTATCTAAACACCCAAAACTATCATTTTTAATTGCAGTGGTAATGATGGCATCACATTGATCACCTGAATTCATTGATAATGTCCACTTAAAAGGTTGACTTTCTAACATAGACAAACAACTGGAGGCAGAGGGACAGACAGCCGGATATTAGCCATTCATGCTGGGAAAAACAATGAACTAAAGAGATGGTAAGCATATTCAAAAGCCTTCAACAAATGAAGCTTCACGTTAACAATACTAAAGTAGAACAGGTGACACACTAACCATGCTGATCAGTCTTTGATAAGCTTCTCTAGAAGTGGCACAAGATGAGTTGCGCAAGGAGGAACTTATAAAAAGGAGTGTATCATAAGCCACTTTCCTAGCTTCTTCCCTTGCCTACATGTTACAGAATAGATGCATGCAGTTAGCTCTCAACCACAAGTGTCCTAACTTTGATAATTCATGCTGAATATCAAACGTGTTGATACAATGGCAATAGTATAGAATAACAAGGGAAAAAAAAGACCACTTCATGAATTTTATTTAACAAGAAATGGATGCCAATTTAAAATCTAGCACAAAACATAACCTAGTTGTTTTTCAATGACAATAAACCAATAACAGCGGTAAGTAGTGCAATATATAGTTAGTTAATTTTATGTTATGTAAAGTTCATTGGCAAACTTATCCAAGAATTTTAAACTAACATTAAGAAAACAGAGAGAGAAAACTATAAATCAATGTCTTAACCTACATGTGCATCTTTTGTTTGACACATTAACCATGTTTTCTTGTACAAAAGAACGAGACATGAAATATATCAAGAGCAGAGAGAGAGAGAGATTCTCTTAACAAGCTTTGGCAAGCTAATAACACACACGGAGCAGATAAAGTAGCTCAAGAGTTCGTTTGCCTCTGATTCCTAACTCAAAAATGGAAATCAGGACTACAAAACAATAAAAAAGAAGAAGCAAAGCACGTACATCCTTCAAGATGAGTATGATCTCATTGAGCATAAGAAAAGCCTTTGTATTTTTCTCCTCTGAGGTCATCTGCAAAAAGCATATTAAAGAAATTAATTTAATTTCAGATTCCATTTAATTTTTGCGGGATTACAATAGTATCACATCTGCCTCCTCCAAAGAAAGTGAATTAGCTAAACAAACCAAAGTTGCCAGAGTGTCCATGATATAAACATAATAAGAGAAACTTCAAAAGGAGAAAAAGGTAAAAAAAAACAGGACTTCACAAGATCATGCATACTAGATTTAAAGCAACCACTAATGCATGAAAGTATAGAATCTTCAGGCCAAATTCTAGAAATTCTCAATCATCTTTTCTCAATAATTTGTTTGAGACATAAATTTAGGCATACAAATAAATTTCATAATTAAGGCGTCTTGTATTCAATCTAAATAATACTAATAATGGACACTTTCCCATCAGGTGCCCTTCACTGTGTGAAAGAAAGACAGTGAAGCAAGAAAAATAGGGGTTGGAGGTGAAAAATGAGAGGTTGGGACATTGCAATCCCTTGCTTCAGTGGATAGTGAATGGACCCCCTCCACAAATGTAGGCACTTCAGCTAGAAACATAAATTGTCAGTGTCTTCTTATTTACTTACATTCATCTTGTGATTTCTGCGTTGTATTATTTTTTCCAATTTCTATTGCTATTTTCCAAAGAAAAAACTTTCATGGCTAACATGTAACATGCAAGGGTCCCCAAGAAACATAGTTCACAATGCAAGCATTCAAGTGTTTAACACCGACAATTAGTAAAATATTTCTCTTCCTTATACAGTCAAGACATTGACTTTTAACTCTTCTCAAATGTAGGCTCTTCAGCTAGAAACATAAATTGTCAGTGTCTTCTTATTTACTTACATTCATCTTGTGATTTCTGCGTTGTATTATTTTTTCCAATTTCTATTGCTATTTTCCAAAGAAAAAACTTTCATTAACATGTAACATGCAAGGGTCCCCAAGAAACATAGTTCACAATGCAAGCATTCAAGTGTTTAACACCGACAATTAGTAAAATATTTCTCTTCCTTATCCAGTCAAGACATTGACTTTTTAACTCTTCTTTCATCCTGCCCTGACAAGAAAATGATGACTTGAGGATTTTATCTCGAATTATCATGTTGTAATTTACATTAATGAAAAAAAAAAAAAAAAAAGCAAACAAGCAGCCCAGGAAGTATCATTTCATCTATCAATTTATGTATCTCAAAAATTGAGCTCATTGAGAGGATATTAATCACATGCCACTTCATAATTAAATTTCATTCCCTTTTCTAAATGAGCTCAATTTTTGGGAGTTGAGATATTCAATAATGCCACTTACAGAGAAAAAAATAGAAGATTTGGAAACACAGAAATAAAAATAGAAGAAGATATGACAAACTAAAAGAAGACAAGTAGGAACAGAGATCTTGACCTCTAATGCATGAACTATGAGAATATGGAAACAAGCAAATCGATTTTTAAGAGTTGCAACATCATCAGGAGATTTCAGGCCAAGTAATAAGTCAATCAGCTCCACAAACCGAGAAGAACAAAACCATGCGTGTTCCTGCACCAGAAAAAAAAAAAAAGCTACTAAGTCTGCAAAGCAGTAGCTTCTGAAGATGATAATTTAAGTGTGCCAAGAA
The DNA here is from genome assembly GCF_000002775.5 of Populus trichocarpa. Lineage (NCBI taxonomy): Eukaryota > Viridiplantae > Streptophyta > Magnoliopsida > Malpighiales > Salicaceae > Populus > Populus trichocarpa. The sequence continues at coordinate 3,461,110 of NC_037290.2, forward strand.
GCGAATCCAAACCTGTAAAATTCTGCTCAGAGTGTGGTATGCTTCACAATGACCAGTTACATCAGTAGCCTGAATGTCAAAGATTCATAAAAGAATTTTTAGACCAGAATTATTTGGCCACAAACAAAAAAGTACATGAAGGTTGTCAGATGTTCAGGTTGAAAAAGTCACCTGAAAGATGAAGACAACAAAGTTATATATCAGATCAATGAAATCTGTTTTGGCTCCAACAACGAGAGAAGATGCAAGCTCCATCATCACACACCTGTAGATTTACTGGACTCGTCAATTTTCAAGATTTCAGGGGAGTCAGGGAGAAGACCAAAAACATAAGGTACATTTTCGAGGCAGGCAAATAAGAAACATACAGCAATTTGGAGAAGACAGGGAGAACCCAGTTCATTAATTCCTTTCACATCCTTAACTCAATTTCTTCTTTTCGTTTCTTTTTTTAAAATCTTTTTCATGAGATAGTGTTAGATGTTGTGGGTTGGTTTGGTATTAAAGCAGGACATTAACTTTCCAGTTTACCTATGTACATCTTTCTCTTGTACATTCAAGCTGCGTGCTTCTTCCTCAATCAATTCATCACCATCACTCTTTGGCTGTTGAAACTCACCTTCACCAGTTACAAACCGAAACCTCTTAAGCAGTGACATGAAAACTTTCTGGGTGACAGAAGAATTGCTGATAGAAGCCAAGCATGCAATAGCATCCTGAGAAAATACCATCAGTCAATATGTGATATCTCATGACATTGACTGGTATCAAAAAGGTAATGGCATGCGTATACAATAGCATAATTATAATCTCACAACTAAGAAACATTACTGAAAAGGCTAAACTCAATGTTACCAACTTAGACAGATGCAGAGATTACAGAATATGTCAAAAGCTATCCTACTTACCTAGGGACTGAATCATATGAGCCCAGAAACTTTCAAAGAAGGTTACAGTCTATGAGGTGTAAGCATCAAGTTTATAGATACAACAATGATTTATATCTGTACAATCTTTAGCTAGTATGACAAGAAAACCATGCCAGTAGCTCCGAATAACTTACAAGAGCAGCAACACTTACTTAAACTGCTCAAGCAAAATGAATATCGAACCACTCCACCTTAAATCAGGGGCAGTAGTGACCATGGCAGGTCACAAAGCCAGGTAAGCCAATCCAAATCCAATTGGTAAATTGCTAGGATTCATGCACTTTGTATAGGCATCACCCAACCCAACACTATTTATAGAGAAGATGAAAGCCAAAAAACAGATGCTATAGAAAAGAGGAAACAGAGATAATTCGTAAACTACAGTGAAAAAAATGCATAGTAGGAAAAAGGGGAGCAGGATATCAATGTCAAGTCAATTCTGTATCCCAAGAAATAAACTTTCAACTTAGAGAAAATACAGCAAGAATACATCTATCAAACATGTTAAAACAAAAATTAAGATGGAGAAAAACTATATATGGAAGAAACCTTTATATACGAGGGCTTCCCAGACTGTGAATCAACAAATAAGTCAGCTAGAGCATGAAGCAACTTTGAAGAACATGATGTCAAAGCTTTGATGTTTTTGGTTGCAGTTTTTTTGGAATAAGTGGCTACATTTTGGCACTCTAAAACAGAATCTTTTACTGCATTGTCATTTGAGGCACCACCATCACTTTTAGACAACATCACACTTCTGTTTTGATTCACAAGAACCTATGCAAAACCAAAGAAATAAATATAAAAAAATCAAATATAAAAGAAAACAAAAACAATTAAATAATGCATCCCAATAAAAAAAACCAAACCAAAAGAAGAAAGAAAATAATTAGCTCTTTGCACCTATAAAGGGAAAAGAGAGGTCACCTGTAAGGCAACAGCAATATTCTGATGCATGAAGGAATACTTCTTAAGAGAAGTAATCATAAGTTCAGCCAAAGCTCCAAACTTTTTGTGAGTATCGACAGGATAGCGACAAAAGGCAGGAAGCAGTCCCCAGAGGCCATGAGCATGAGCCTGCAGATCCTGACCAATTACTGATTTTCTAACTGGACAAAAAAAGGGGAAAGGGGAATAATAAATAAAAATATATATATTCCAGAAGTTGAAATGTTCACAGGATAACAAATCGTTGTTGAATGAAAATCATGAAGATGAAGCTATGATAGATAAAAGAACTCTTGGTTGCATTACAATTAAAGAATGGTTATGAGCTAGTACAGCCCCACAGGTGATCAGTAAATCAAACAGTTGTCAGCTATAGTTGTGTGACCACTGACTAGTTAATGTATCAATCTGCATAGTTTCTATTGCAGACTGCAGACATCAGTTTAGGTTCAGCAAAACACAAAGGTCCAATAATACAAATCTTCATCATCAAACCAAGAGCTCTACATCATAAATAAGGGCAATATGATCATTTGAAACTGCCTAACTTCTGCCACCCATTAGAGTTCATCATTATAAAATTAGCCATAATGGACAAACTTTTCATTTACTTAAAGCTTTTAGGGCATACCTTTCTGACCAGCTTGCTTAAAGGATTTTGCAAGAGGCACGATGTGCTCCATATAATACCCTAGCGAAGCTCCAACAACATGGTCTTTCAATATGGGTACCAACCAGATATTTGAACATGTAAAACTGTCAGGATCAATGGAGATAGGTACGAGCATAAGCATCTTCTCCGGACCAATGGCAACCACTGCAGATCCCATGCAATTTTGAAGCTGGAATTGTAACAAAAAGGGCAGCAATCAATTCAGTAGATGTCATTTAAAGAAATTATACACTATCAACTAAAAAGAAACATGCATATCTGAATTGAGGAGTGAGTTTACAACAATAAAAGATATACAGAAATGCCGATCTTGTTACATTTCCTAGGAAACATCTCATGAGATACGACTTGAATGTGCAATGCTCGTGTCAAATCTCTTAGAGAGATCTAACAGGCACTGGGCAAATTGACAGCTCAAAAGATATTGGTTTCTTAGGACTGCTCAAAAGGTGAATATAGCTTTTGCATAGCTTCACACCCATAACTAAGGGCCAAAAAGAAATAACATTGTACCATTAATGCTAACATAAAATCAGTTCAACCATGGATCAAAATTGGCAGATTGACAGCCCCAAAAATTTGTGTCACTGGCTGAAGAAATAGTACAAGCAAAAGAAGATGAAATAAAAATTTAAGAGGTCACTTGACACCACCGCTCCATCAACATTGGGACAGTTGCAAGAACATCCATGAGCACTTACATGATTTGTGTCTGGTTTATCACGACCAGCATCATTCATCAAGTCTGCAAGCTTAAGTACGATGTTCTTCATGAAGATATGCGATATATCTCCTGCAATATAAAAGCAAAGTTGATGAGCAGGAGCTCTACCCATTTATTAGATTAAACATAATCATGCATAGAAACAATGCAAGTAAACATATAATTCTGAGACAATGACCGACACAATATTAAACATGCGTGCAAAAACATTGCATTTTGTTCGGAGAACTATAAAAGTTCGCTATTCTTTTAAAATTTAGCTGGCAATATGGCCTCTAAAGTTATGCTAGTTTAAAAATTTGTCCAGATTTGGATACCATAAAATAGTTTGAAGCAAACAACAGAATTATGTGTAAAATCAAGAAATATAATTGTGCTAAAATGGCAGAAGAACAACAAATTCCATGTACCAAGCTTCTTGAACAAAACAGATATGACTCCCAAAAGGTGTTCGTTAGGAATTCCATCACATGAATTCAGAATATTCTCCAAGACAGCGCATGTTGATTTTATCATATTTGCTTCTTCACTCTCTTGACTTGAATCATCAAGTGATTGACTTTCATTAATCTCGACTTCTTTTGGATCTATATAGTGGTTGATCAACTCCTTCATTATATCTGAAGCCTGTGATGCAGTAGCCTCATCAGTCAAAAGACCTGAATCAGTATAAACATGTGTCAGGGGACCTAATAGTATGCAATCAACAAGTCTGCAACAATAACAAAGAAGAAAAATACTAGCACTGTTAACAGAGATCCAATAAACATATCAAGAAGCAAACCTGCTGTAGAACCAAAAATTTTATGTCCATTACTCGTCCAAGAGCTTGATCCTCCGGCTTGAAGTTTATTTAAAATAGTTCTTAGCAGGGTGGCGGCAGACAATACAGTGTCCACAGGATTCTTCTGTCCCAGAGATAAATACCCAGAAAGAGAATCTATAATGTTCTCCTGTTGCGGACCAATCACTTCATCACTTGAACTCACAAAAAATGCTTCAATATTTTGAAAAATCTGCCTCGTCAGCACTGAGAAATCAGACCTCAAAAGCTTAACTAGTTCTGGCAAAACTTTTGAACTGATTTTAACCGAGAGATATGGAACAGTAACCTTCAGAAGATTTAGCATATGAATGACCTCTAGATGTTCCAGCTTTGATAATGTTTCTTCTTTAGACTCATCAAAAATCCTTGACTCACTCAATGTAAGTGCTACAGGCATGTAATTTTTGAACAACGAAAAGACCAATTTGCTAGCTTCCTTAACAACAGAAGAAGATCTAAAAGACTTGAAAACCTTCTCAAGACAGTCTTGTGCACTCCTCCTCACCTGAAACAATGAAAGTCAAAATCCTAAACTCGTCAACTTCCCTGCATTTATCCCGGTGACAATAGTATAATAGCTTTGATAAAAATCTCAACTTTCTCAAGGAACAACACAAAATTAACCTAAGCAAGAGCCAAATATATCAAAGACAAAGAATTACTTCATTTTCAGCTTAAAAAAAACAAAGATTCAAACTGGAAATCAAATCAGTCTTATAAAAATAGAAACTTTAATAATCATTAATCACTGAATTACTTGACGATTAAGAAAAAAGGCACAACCTTTGGTCTCTTATCAACGGAGAATTTAATCAAACTTTCAAACCCTGCTTTCACAGAATCCCACTCCTCCAAATCACAAAACCCTAAAATCATAACCCCCAAGCACTTCACCACACAGCCCAAACTCCCCACTCCCACTCCTTCTCTCTCCACCGCAACTTCCACTAACACCGCCACCGCCTCCTTCACCTTGGCATCCTTAATCCCCTTCTCTTCAATCAAGGGCACCACAATCGAAACAAACGAAAGTAACGCCGCAATTGCCGTGGAATCTAGAGTTTTCGAATCGGAGAGATTGTTGATTGCGGCAGCGAAGTAAGCTGAGGGAGTTAAAGGAAGTGATTCGGCGGTAAGGATGGATCGGAGTGCGGCGGCAGTTGCCAAGAGGTGGCGGTGCTGTGGTGCTGTAGAGGCGGAGTATCGGGAGAGTAGTTGTTGGCAGATTTCTGTGTCGTTTTTCAATTGGGTTTCAGGTTCGGGTTCGGGTTTTTTATGTTTCATAGTTGCCGGTTTCGTGTTTGTGGTTGTGGTGGTTTCTAAATTTTGAGGGTTTAGAGGGTTTAGGGTTTTAGAATTTGTGAAGTAACGGAGAAGGTGATGCAATTTGGGCGGGTTTGAAATGGGCTTTAATGCTGTTTTGTTGGGCCCGTGTTTAGAGCTTGGTGATTGATGGAGAGCAGCCAGCCCAATTGGATTTATTGAAATTAGGAATCGGGATTTGTGAAGCACGTCTATTTGGTATTGTGGTAGCTTTTATGGTTGTATTTTGAAAAAAATTGTTTTATAAAAAGTACTTTTGATTGAGGTTAGTTTGGTATTTATATATGTTTAGTTAAAACTGTGGTTAAAATTGAGGTTGAATAAAAAGTAGTTTAATATGTTTGGTTAAATATGCTTTTCAAATTCAGGTTATAAAATAACTAAAAAAGATATTTATTAATATTGATGGTTTTTAATTCAAATATTGTAGATTTACCATTGTTACATTATTAAATAAATAATATTTTATATCAAATATTTTTTATTATTATATTAAATTATCTACAATTTCATCACGTATAAAATTCATCTGATAAAAACTATAATTTTCATCATTTTTTGAGCGTGTAATAAAATCAGGTAAAATATCATCAGAAACAAAATTAGAATTGCGATTAAATTCCATAAATCCTATGTCATCATGCGATGTTCTTCTAATTTATGTAGTGTTATTAAATAATATTAAACACTAGTTTTTCGAGTAAAACACCATTTTAAAAAAATTAAATTTTTTTTACCAGGCCGGACGCGGTCCAATGAACACTGTTCACGTGAATAGTACCACGTGAAATTCACCTAGCACTGTTGCTTCTCGCGTTGCCAAGTGAATTACACGAGGAGCAGCTCTCAGCTGCTGTATGCGAAATGGTGGTTTGAGAAAAAAAATTATGGATCCCACCAAACAGTAAATTGCTTTTTTCATATTACCAAACACTTAATTTACACGGTTTTCTTTAAAAGTTAAAGCTACCGCGTAAACAAACACTTTCGTATACGTGTCAAGCAAGAGATTTTGATGTTCATATTATATCTATCAAGTTTTAGATATTCATTTAGATACAAAATTTTAAAAAAATTAAATTTTTTTTTACCAAGCCGGACGCGGTCCAATGAACACTCACGTGAACAATGCCACGTGAAATTCACCTAGCACTGTTGCTTCTCGCGTTGCCAGGTGAATTACACAAGGAGCAGCTCTCAGTTGCTGTGTGCGAAATGGTGGTTTGAGGAAAAAAATTATGGATCCCACCAAACAGTAAATTGCTTTTTTCATATTACCAAACATTTAGTTTACGCGGTTTGCTTTAAAAGCTAAAGTTACCGCGTAAACAAACACCTTCCACGTGTCAAGCAAGAGATTTTGATGTTCGTATTATATCTATCAAGTTTTAGATATTCATTTAGATATTTATTATTTAAGACAAGTATTATATATGTATGTATGTACTATATTATATTTTTAAAAATATAAATATTTTACATATATGTGTGTCGGTTTAGATTCGGGTCGATTTTGGATTGTATTTTATAAAATTTATATCATATTCATTACTCATCAACAAGGTAATTATCCAAAAAAATAAATCTTATCGGGTTTGAGTGTAAGTATTTATCAACTCATATTAAAGTGCCATTTCTAATTGAAATCATATATATATATATATATATTCTTGAAGTTGACTCGTCAATCTGAGCATATACCAATCTAGTTTTTCTTCAAAATTATATATGCATCATGTATTTGATTTAGTCAAACTTTGATTATTTGATCTAGATCTAAATTAAACTCGATCAATTTTTTTTAAAATAATATTATTTTTATAAAAAAAATCAAAATAACATTGTTTTAAAAAAATCAAAATAAAAAATATTTGATAGAGATTAGAGATGATCATTTTCGGTTCGGTTTTTACCTATAAAAACAACCAAACTAAAATTTTATAAAATAAAAAAAATCAAAACTAGTTCAAACCGACTGTTTTGATTTGGTTCGGTTATTTTATATTAAAAACTGAAACCCAACTGATTGGATTTGGTTCGGTTCGGTTTTAGTGTGGTTCGGCTCGGTTATTTTATATTAAAAACCAAAAACTACATTGTTTTTTTGAGTATTTTTTAGACTTTTTAATAAGCTTAGTTTCGGTTTGATTTGATTTTTTTAGTTTAATTTCTTTTTTATTTGATTTGATTCTATTTTTTAATTTTAAGCAAACTGAACAAGACGGTCTGGAGTTTGATAACACCAATAACGAGTCGCACATACGTCCTGAATTCTTTTGGATTGGGGAAAGCGATGGGTGTAGTGCCAGGCCCCGGGCCTCCACCAAACCGAACAAGGTGGAGGCTATGCATGTTTCTTACAAATTGCAAGCAACGTCCCTTTGTAAAAGCCAGTTGCACGCTACGTGGTCCCTGTCCTTCAGGCAAGGGACATCCGGATCCAAGTTAGGGACCTCCCATTATCGATGTGCCCAGACGCGAAGCTTTAAAAGTGGGCTAGTTCCTTGATGGGTCAACTGACCTTGGGTCTACTCCTGGGCTATGGATTCTGTCCCTTCAACTATATATATTCTGTGCATAATCTTTAAAATACCATCCATTACTAATAAACAAAAGGGACGTGTTATAAATCATTTACAAATCTTACTTTTACAGGGAAGAGGAAAGCATAGTTTATGAGTATGACACTGAATATATATATATATATATATATATATATGGGCATATATCATTTATTCAACTGTCAAACGGATGCTTGACATTTGCATCCATGGCGGCAAAATGCTCTTCAGGACTGCGAGCTTGATCGGGTAAGCAAACCAGCGGTATAACCATGGAGCATATCGGGTCATTAGTCATAAAACCGCTCTATCTGGGAGGTAAAGGGGGGAGTGTTTGGGAATGTGGTTGAGATTGTCTTTTAAAATGTTTTTTATTTGAAAATATATTAAAATAATATTTTTTTTATTTTTTAAAAATTATTTTTGACATTATCGTGTTAAAATGATTTAAAAATATATAAAAAAATTAAATTTTTTTCAAAAATATTTTTAAAATAAAAATAAAAAAACAAAAATTACCTTAAACCACGGAGAGCCTTTCTTTGCTGGAGCAGATGGGCATGTCCTTCAGGCTACAGCCACATTACTCCTTGCCCAGTGGAAGGTCTGAGATCATAAAAGCGTCAGATTTTAAGCAAGCTGAATTAACTCCAGCCAGCAAATTTGAAGTTCCCAATGTCAGGACTGGCTTTATAATGGCTATCTTTAAGAGGGTGTCGAGTAGATGTGCGTTGTCGCAAGTATCCATGCGCTCCTGGCAACAACCTCTTCCTGTGTTTTTTTTTTTTTTTAATGTTTTTTTAGGAGATAGGGATGGATCTGTAAGAGCCTTGAGTACCACATGTGTGTCTGTGTTTCATGGAAACTTCTACTTGAGATCCACCGTCAAAATAGCGTTCCTATCTTCACAAGCGTTGGGATAATCCATTCAATTCGATGATTTGATTGATCTGAGACGATCTTGAATCCCTGGATCTTGTTTTCGGTTAGGAAGCTCGTGTATTCATTGCCTTGTTATTAGATGGGACCGGATTTCATGTCAAACTAGATAGGAGTTAATAAGGTAAAACATGGTTGACATCACAGGGAAATCAAATAAAACCTAGTTTAATTTTTTAAAATATTCTAAATCGAGGATTTTTTAATTTATTTTTTTTTAAATATTCTAAATCGAGTATTCAAATTTGTCGGCAGAGTATCTTCTTAAAACAATATTTTTTTCAATGGGAATTAATTAAGTCATATGAATTGTATATCCTATGCTTTTATATGGTTGGTTCATATGATGAATTAACGAATATTACCCAAAAAAATGGTAAATGGATTTATATATTCTCCAGCTACCGTTTTATTAAAAGGTTAACGGAGATGCGATGATAAACAACTATACTCTGCGCATTAATTGAGAATATGCGAGGAATATTGATTTTTTAACCTTTCGTTTTCACGAAACAAATATTATAAATCCGATGCAAAATACCTCTTGGAAGGAATATTACGGCTTTTACACAATAAAAAAATGCTTCAAAAACTTTTATATTAAAAAAAAAAAACAGAGAGAGAGAGGACGGAAGATTTTCGCAAAGTGTGATTTGAAGAACTTTTGGCATAATAAATATCTATTTTCCCGCGCTACGTAGGTTAGATAAAAAAAAAAACATTTCGAGCACAAAAAATAAAATCAAATGAAAAGAAAAGGTTTAGATGAAAGAAAAAACAAAAACACGCAGATTCAAATAAAAGTTGGACGTGCAGTAATAATGTATTTTGGATCTTAAAAAAATAATTGAAGATGCTATGATGATCAGTACAAAATAAAACAAATAACAAAAATTTAACATATTTTTAAAAAAATATTTTACACAATAAGATATTAGATCGGTTTGAATTTTGCAGCCGAATCTACTAAACTCATTACCTATATTATGAACTAGTTTTATTTTAATTTTTGTTACTAAATTAAAAATAAAATAAAATGAATAAACCAGCCCTAAAAATAAATGGCGTTGAAGCGCGCAACCTATGCCCGATCACTGGGGCAAGTGCTTGGTCCTGATGAATACGAGGGTATGTCAGTCACTGCAAAACTCAAAGCGCGAGCTCAAGAGAAGCAGATGTCGATGCAAATCTTGGTGGTGGTGGTGGTAGCAAATATTCAACTAAGAACTTTGATGATCGAAAAGGGGAAAGATTCCATGTGAATGGCACTTGTACATAAATTACTCATTCCTAAGAGACGAGGGGAAGCATGTCCAACAGTGTGTTCGTGCGCGAGATTTGAAAAGGAATCTGGTTAAAATTCCTGAATCAGGACGTGGCAGGTGACAACAACATTATGCAGTCTAGAGATGTCAACAGGGCCCTTAAGAAGAGTTATCTTTTATGTTTAACAGTTCATTCACCCTGGAAACAACTTAGTTGGAGGTAGGGTCCAACAACTAAAAAAGCATTACACGTCGCGTGGTGTTTGGTGCGCCCCTTGTAGCCCTTGAAAATCTCGAGAACCGAGTGTCTTCTACGCCCGATCATACTCATAACTGCATTAGGTCTCAAAGATGAACAACTTCTGGTCAATGGAACGAAGTAGGCAAGGAAAGTCGACAGAATGGATATGTAACCTCGAGAAAGGATTGGCTCTGAAGGCTGGGCTTGGGGGTCTTATTCTCAAACTCATATGTTGTCGATGGACTGCTTAACTGCTCTTATGGTGAGAACGGGTCTTCGTATACTGGCGAGGGGACAGACTGAGAACAACCCCTTCGAAGGCCTCCCCTAAACTCCCTCATGTGTTGAACAGTCGACTCAAAATTGATATGGACAAGGGGAATTCGATTGTTTAATTAAAACAAAGCATTGCGATGGTCCCTGTGGATGCTCACGCAATATGATTTTCTGCCCAGTGCTTTGAATGTCAGAGTGAAGAAATTCAATCAAGCACAAGTAAATAGCAGGAGTAACTATGACTCTTTTAAGGTGGTCAAATGCCTCGTCATCTAATTAGTGATATGCATACATAGATTAACAAGATTTTCATTATCCATGACTACTATCCAATATTTTTATAGTCGTTCCTAGTCTGTGACTCTAATCATATATTTTATTGGGTTTATATATATATATAAACAAATTCAATGATGGATCTGGAAGAAAAAAATTGAAGGACTTCAAAAAAAAGGTCAAATGCATAGGCTTAGACCAAATGGTCCAACATGCGTAGACAAGCTTGACTTAAAAAAAAATAATTCCTGTAAGGGGCAAACAACTATATTTTTATTGGAAAAAAAAAAAAAACAGATCATTTACTGCTCATAATCCAATCACCATAAAGGTAGACAAAAACAACCACAATCAAGCTCTCCTAATATAATGAAACTCGTTTACACTAAGATCGATATTTTTCATTATCAAAATCTGTTTCAACCAATGATTTTCTCTTTTATATTTGAAACCCATCAATTGAAAAATAAAAAAATTGAATTCTATGACCAAAATGGATTTTTTAAAACATAGATGGATTATCAACGTTGAAAAATGTAAATAAAAGGATGAAAATAATTTTTTCCCCTAGGTTGAGGTTGGACATCACGTTTCTCTATGTTTTTCACTTTGATTCATTGTCATTGAATTTTTCCTTCCTTAACATAATTTGACAAATTGAGCATCCTAATGGGCATATAAAAAAGCAATCAGAAAAAAATTGAAAGCAAAAAAAAAAAACTACATAATCTATAGTAATCAAACCCCTTGTCTTTTAGTTTTAGTTATAATAATAGAAATTCATTAGGATTTCACTTGGTATTTGGGTTGTTGATGGAATAAGGGTATTTGGGTTGTTGATTAGATGAGTTGACTTTGGTTAACTTAGATATTTAAAAAAAAATCAAAATTATACCATAAAAAAAAATATTTGAGTTTTGCCACCAATTACGACAAGCCAAATCCTAAATTAGTAAGTTAAAAGTTTGTTTGGAAGCGCGTTTGAAATTGTATTTTTTTAAAAAATAATTATTTTTACTTAAAATGATTTTTTTAATGTGTTTGAATTGTTTTAATGTAATAATATCAAAATATAATTTTTTAAAAATAAAATAAATATAGTAATCACAAACTATCTCTAAATCAAGTCTTATGATTTTTTGGTAACAAAACGTGATTAAAATGAACACGTGCTACTTAAAAGGAAAGAACAGATACCAATGACGGATTGATCGATTACTGTGTAAATAGAGGCGTGTGACAGACTCATAATTCAAGTATCCCAGCAGGTCACAGTACTGCATTCCTCGTGGTTCCAACGTTTTGACTATAACTTATTGTTTACCTTTGACCACGATAAATTAATTAATATACTTCCATATGTATAATTTACTTTTTAGGTGTTGGCTCAATAAATTTAGTATTGCAAACAATTTAGACTTTAGCATGTTTGATATTACAAGGTATGATACTTTCATTTTTATTTAAAAATATTTTTTTAATATAATTTTTTATTTTTTTACATGATCATGTCAAAATCATAAAAAAATACTAATTTAATATTTTTTTCAAGCTAAATATACTTTTAAAACACACTCAAACATGATTTCAAATACATTAGCTATTTAACTCGCGTTCCACCGTAGGTTGTAAACTCTTTAAAAAAAAAAAATACTAGGTATGCAAGCTGCTTAAATATGTTTTTTTTTTACATAAAAGAATTCAAAATGTAAATTAAAAATTCTCTGCAAATATCTAATTAAATAAATCGATAAGCATTTATGTAAATAATAACAAAATTAAAAATTTTAAAAATAAGGACTGAAATTGAAAAACAAAAAACAAAAAGGATAATGATGTACTTTATCCGTTAGGAGATAAAAAAAGCAAAAAAACAACTGTCATAAGCTACCAGGAGCGACTCCGTGTGGGAGAGGACACGATTATGCATCTAGAAAGACAATGGAAGATCAGATTTGACCACCAGGTGACGTCCCACGCGCTGCCTAAATGGCGCGGACGCCACCTAAACACGCGCGAACAACTTTTATGATTTAAAGATTCAAAAGTAAATGTAAAAATACCAAAACGCCTTATAACCCTATTAATCACACAAAATACTCATATGAAACTATGAAAGTACAAAAATACCCCAAAGGAAAAGTTTTTTTTTTTTTCCTTTATAAGGTTAAATGCATTCTTTTACTATGCATAGACAGTGAATAAACCAAAAAAACCATTATCCAACAACCCAACAATTTTTTAATCTTGGAGGCAAAATAATATTTTTACTAGTAAGAGGATTGTAAAAAGTCTAGAAAACTCTTTGTCAACGGTTCTAAATTTTTTTGATTATAAAGGTACAAAAGTATTTTTATTGAGTAAAAAAGATGGAAAAAATACATACACCTCTAAACAATTTTTTAATGACCAATATGCATGTGGAAAAGACAAAATAACCCTCATTTGCCCTTTTTTTTTTCCATCTAAAAATAAAAAAATAATTTCACTATAACAACTTACAACTCACCATATTTATTGCTACCATAAAACTACCACAGGGTGTAGAGTTTTTGTTAATAAACAATCTACAAAGGTTAAAGCTGCATTCCTAGTGAAGAAAGAAAGTTCAAGAGACGTCAATCAGTTCTCCAAGAACATAACATGAAGCACGAAAAGGCAAAGAAATGGAATTTCTTTAATCCAAATATTGTCAGTGTTATTAAAATGAATTCTCAAATTATTGAAGAATGCAATGAATTATTCATTTATTTTTTAAATGAAAAGAGTAAAGAAATTCTTCTTCTTCTTCCTCCTGTCTCGTGGAAATCTAACAACAAAGAGTATTTCCATCTATGATATCACACTTGCAATTCAATAATTCCTTGAAATACAGTTCATAATTGACTTGCTTTCCATGATCATAGCAATCAAATAATCAATTAAATGCTACGATTTTTTTGGGTTGGAGAATAATGAAAATATGTTTCCATTATTTGGTTCAATTAGGAGATTGAAAAAAAAGAGAAAATCATGTAATAAATAAATAAATATTTAAAGAAGGAAAAGAATAATCATGTTGAACAAGAGACAAACATTTAGAGAAGAAAAAGGAGTTAAAAATTAAAATAGCAAGCGTCTACCATAAAAGATGAGAGTCAATGAAGATTATTATGAGACGTTGAAAAAAAATATAGTAGAATTTTTAGCCCCAAAAAAAATCGATAAATAACGATTAAAAAAATGCACAAACAAGCCCTGTTTGTTTTTGTATTTTATAAAAATTTTTGAAAAAATTTGAATTTTTTTTTTATTTTTTACTTTACTTCAAATTAATATTTTTTGGTGTTTTTTTATTATTTTGATGCACCGATATCAAAATTAATTTTTAAAAAATAAAAAATATTATTTTAATATATTTTTGAATAAAAAACACTTTAAAAAATAATTACAACCCCACTTCCAAACAAGATTAATACTGTGTAAACTATAAACTCTAGGTCATGCAGACTCGTATCACCATCCATGCCAGCCTTTCTTTTGTTTCCTTAACTTAATAAAAAATAAATCAGTGGAATTGTTAGCATTTATTTTTCATGAAATAAATATTATTTATAAATTTGATGCAAAATACCCCTAAAAATAAAGGATGGTGAATTTTACTGTAAAAAAAATGCATAGAAAAACAGAGAGAGAGGACGGTGGATTTGCATAGAGTGTGATCTGAAGGCCTTAATTTTAGGTAATAAAACTTCCTCAAAATAAACATGTTCTACTTGAAAGGGAAGGTAAAAATAAATAACAGGGGTTTTGCAAATACGAAGTAAAGTTTTTGGAAAACTAGATTCAAATAAAAACTGAAAATTACTTTTCAAATACAATATTTCTCTGTATGGAAAGGTAGAAAACTAGTTTTTTAATACATATTCCATTACAAGATTTTTTTTTTTCTAAACGAAGAAATAACACAAACAATGCAAAAAATTGTTTTTTATGTCAATTTTAATTTTTTAATTTTTTTTGGATCTTTTACTATATTAACTTTTATTTTTAATTTCACTCTTCAATCAAATATAAAATATATTTTATATTTCAATTCTGATCCTTATTATTTTAATTTTTTTATATAATTAAAATTATTTTTCTTATTTTTATTATTTAATATATAATTGATCGAGAATTAAGTTTTATTGTTTTTCTATATATGATGCTTCAGATCTAATAACCCAGGTCGAGGGTTTGAAAAGTCAGCACGAATTGATATTTTTTTTTTAAAAAATAAACTTTATAATTTACTTTGTTTTTTTTTATTGATTTATTCTGATCTCATAACTTGGATCGCAGGTTTGGTGGAATATCATGGGTTTGCTCAAATATAAAAACTGGGATTGCAAGTTTTTCATGTTAACTCGAGTTAACTAGAACTGATTTGTTTAGGTTATTTTTTTATCCCATATCATCCTGTTGTATTTGATGGAATGTGAACTGAATTATATCTTTTGTTTTTTTTAGAAAATATTTTTTCTCGGGTTATTGTGATATATATATATTTTTAAATTAATTCATCTATTATCATTATTTATTATTTATTATATAATTAAAATAAAATTAACTTATTCATTCCAATAAATCTATAACCCAAATCACATATTTTTATTACCTTTTAAAACGCGCTTAACATCTTTTTTTTTTTTTTTTTAAAAAAAGAGTCTGCCCCATGATGTGCGGACAGTCAAACTAGTCAATAAAAAAAAAAAACATTAAAAAACAAAGACAGCTATCGAATAGGCTAATAGGTAAAATGATCCTGAATTATTGGTCCAATTTAATTCAACTCTTGACCTTTTGATTTTTTATGATTTTAGCACCCCGGACTATCATTTGTAGCTATAAATAGTATAAATTGAATTATATTCTAAAAAAAAAAAAAAAAAAAGAAATACATTGAATCAAGCAAATCAAATAGTGATTAATTATAATAAGGGAAGACCTCAAAAATACCTCTCGACCGTCTGTTAGCATAAATGTAAACCCGAAGCTGATTTTCACATCAATTTTATTCCTATATAATTTTGATTTCTCAATTGGAGCCTTATATTAAAATTCCTTAATAGAAAAATGGTTAAATTCCTCACAAAATTAAATTAATTATTGCAAAGAAAATAATAATTACAGTTTGTAGAGAAACAATTACCAAGTATAGATGGAAAGATCTAGTAGAGAATTTATGAAACTTGATATAAAAATTATTTGAGTATAAAATTGAGACCGAGAGGCACTTTTAAGGCTTGCCCTTAGAAATTAGAATAATTAATAGCTAAAAACAGGTCTCAAAGCTTGTGTGGCAAAACTGTAGCCTCATCGACACCACAAAAAGAGAGGGGAGATGGGAATCATGGCAAAGTCCAAAAGCTGCAAAAACAGCGGTGAAAATTGGGGCATGGGCTTCCTCCTCGTCTTTTTCCCTGAAGACACCTCCTCCTCCTCCTCCTCCCCAACAGCCACCCCCACTGTTCCATTCTCCTCCTCGTCCTCCTCACCGACACCACCAAAAACTACTTCCAGCCCCAATTGTAACTCATCAAAAATAATTAGAAGAACCAACTCAAACAACCCCATCATCACCAAGACTCAATCCACAATCTCAATCTGTGCTCTTCTACTCTTGCTCACTCTCCTTCTCTTCACTCTCTCAACTTTTGAACCCACAATCCCCTACCCTTCCACCACCATTAGTATCAACAAAACCCCACGTAGGTTTTTGTCTCAAAAGCCTCAAAACAAGCTTAAAACCGCCAAAGCCAGTTACTTCTCTATGTTTTCAAGAAGGCCAGAAGATAATAAAGGAAGCGAAAAGTTTCGTTCTTTATTCGCTTTACAAGGAATGGGCAAGCTTTACAGGCGCGGGACTAGGGCAATGAGTGATCTTGTTGTTGCTCATGTAGTGGAAGAGACCAATGAAGCTGAATTTAGACTCTTTTTAAGAGTCTTGCATCGGTCAGGTCTCACAGCAAGAGCCGATGTTGTTTTTGTCTTTCCTTCTTCTTTGTTCGCTTCAAGATTTGAATCACTGATCCAAGAAGAGAATGACTCGTTCTTGAAACTCGTTAATTATTATAAAAAATTGAACGGCACGAGTCATGACTCCGTGTCGGCGTCGAGTTTTGATGTGAGTCAGTTTTTGAAAAGCGAGAAGAAGCAGGTGGGAGAGCCTCTGTGGGGAAAGAGAATTCGAGTTAATGGTGATGGCAATTTCAGTGAGTCGGGAGAGGGTGAAGGGGAGTTGACTTGGTTTCGCTATGGCTCAGTGGTGGGTTTTGAAGCGAGTGAGCTTGACCCGGAAAACTCACTTGCTGGGTTTTTAGATCATTTGCCAATGAGTTTGAGAAGATGGGCTTGTTATCCAATGTTACTCGGTCGAGTTCGGAGAAATTTTAAGCATGTAATGTTAGTGGACGTGAAAAATTTGGTGTTATTCAGCGACCCACTTGGCCGAGTCAGGAACCGGAGTCCAGAATCAGTTTATATAAGAACAAAACAAGAAAGTGGTTCAAGCAAGCATAATAGGAAAATCTCGGAGAAAGCTCAGTCTCATTCTCAAGTTAACTCAGCGATTTTGATGGGTGGAGCACGGGGAATTCGAAGATTGTCTATTGCCATGTTAACAGAAATCGCTCGAGTTGCGATGCAACACAAGAAGAAGAGCTCAGTTACCGAGTCAGGGATTTTAAGTCAACTCGTGGGCAATGTGCATGTATTGAAGAACATTGATTTGATTACAACGACCGAGTCAATCCCGGGTATGAGTTCACTCACTGGCTCAAACTCGTCTTTGTGGAATAATTATAGTATAATCCAACGTGGGGGTAATAGTAATCATGATATTAACTCCATTATCATGAAACAAATATGTTCACGCGAAGCAGAATCTTCTGCTTATAGGGATTGCTAATTAGCAAATTAATTATAGAGGGAGGAAATATAATTTAATTTTTAGAGAAAAAAATTGCATAATTGCGTCTGTTTGTTTTTTTTCTCCTTAATCGCCAATTATATTTGTTTTTACATGTAAATGATATTGTTGAAGATATTATTTATTTTTTAAAATTTTCTATAATTGTAATGTTAATCAGCAACAAATCCGGAGGATGCAAGCATGACAAGAAAATGGTCAAAAGGCCATATTAATTAATCATCATTCTGTCTTGTAGAAGCTAAAGAACAATATATCATAATTATTAAATCCGCACATATTTATCCTTAATTTTAGAACTAGGATTGAAGTAGCTTCTGCTTTTTTTTTAATTGTGTTTGTTTTAAAAAGATATTTATTTATTTTATTTATAATTTTAATATATTGATGTTAAAAATTAAAAAAAAACAATATTTGAATGTGTTTTAAAAAAAATAGTCTGTATTGTAATATTGCTTAGCTTAGATTTATTGCAATTAAGATTACTTTACTGTTAAAATGATATTTGAGTTTGTTGAAAAAAATCTTAATTACGATGATCTCATGATTTTATTTATCACCGAAAAAAATATTAAATTTAAAAACATAATGAAAAAAAAAAGAGGTTTAATGCGAATGTGGGAGACAAAAAAAAATGGATGCTTTGGTCAGCGTTTTATAATTATGTTCCTAAATGTTTGCCTACTTTATGTAATTGATTGTTGATTTTCTGAAAAAGGATGCTATAAATAACCTTTAATTACGCACGCTAATGATCCCTCTTTGATCACCCATTCGTAAAGAATGGATCTTTAGTACCCAAAAAAAAGTTGAAAGCAAAGGCCGTACACTTGATTTCATATTTAAAGATTTCATAGTTTTTAAATGCCACCGGGTAAGACCTCGATATACATTAGTTAATCTAGGTTAACTCGGTTTATATTAAAAAAAAAAAATTAATGGGTTTTGATCGGATTTTGTTTGGGTTGATCGGGTTATAGATCAGTCTGAGTTTTTGACCGAGTCATATCGAATTAATTTTTTTTTAATTTTTATTGAAACCCAGATCAACTTAGACCATAAAATACTTGGATCACGAGTTAACCCAGCAATTTAGGCATAGGTCTTTTTTTTTAAAAAAAAAATTTGCTAGAATTGCTGCTCATTTCTGCATAAAGAAGTTAAAGTCAGAGGGAGCGGATGATGGAGAAAATGTAAAGCAACTACACGTGCTTATGAATTGTGATCTTCTTCTTCAGGTTTTATTTCAAGGCATGAAAAGCAATGAAACGTGTCAATCAAGCACCTTTGCTTTCGCTTTTATAGCCAGCTCTTGCCCAACCAAGCAAACCCTAGCTAGCTAGTAAATGTATTCACATGGCATTAGAAGAAAGGAATAAAAAAAGGGGGAAGATGGCTGAAAGAATTAAGTAAGGTTCTGAATTCTGATAAGGGTTTAACGAGCTGCTGGGTACGTGGTGGTAGTAGAAAAGTGTGTGCGGTATGTTTAGTCCCTTTTTCTTTGCCATTCTTAAAGGGCTGACATGTTAAAGATTACTACTCTTGCCCTGTGGATTTTTAGTCATTTAAGTTTAGATTTCTGAAGGTTTCCTTGCATTTTCGTGACTTTAGCTGTTTGAAATACTGTCAGGATATTGACTATTTTTGTAGTAATTGTTTGTATGAATTTAAGATTTTACAATTCAATGGTGCCCCCCATTTGTGGAATTTCTCTGTGACTTGAATGTAATAGTTATGATACTTGGTTTGGGGTTTGACACAACTCGATGCTTGGATTGTAGTTCTATTGAGTGGATTTACGGGTTGATCAATCAACTTAAACCAATCAAAACGATATCATTTTAGATAAAAAAAACTAAAGGTGACATCGTTGGCCAAGCCAGGTCTGGATTGAGTTTGGTCGAGTTAATTGCATCTGTCCGAACATGATTGGATTGCTTGAGTTAAATTCGGTTCAATGATAAACCCCCTTCAAATTAGGCTATGAAGCAATGAGTTTTCCAAGTTAACTTGTTAGGCCACGTTGAATATGATAACTATGCAGCTTTATTCTTGCTGCATGGTCAGTTTTCATTCCTTCGGATGCTTTTTTGCTTTTATTTTTCTGATTTTTAGAATTTCATCCTTTGGAGACAGAGAGAGAGAGAGAGAGAGAGCGCTAGCTTCATTGGATGCTGACCTTCAAGCAGCAATTTCGTCTTATTAAGAATATTTCCATTTCGACGCGTGCAAAAACAAAACAAGAAAAAGGATAATTATGATGATATTACTATTCCATATCGGCTAGGAAAAAAAATCAGATACTTTTTAAAGGACATTTCGTATATGAATACGTACATTCATAATCAATTTCCATAGTCATAATTACAGTGATGACAAAAAAAAATACACGTTTTTTGCATCCTATAAAGGGCATAATTAGAAAGAAAAATCCATTATTAACATATAATTTGCTTTTAACATAGCAAGAGTAGACTTATTTTATTTTATTTTTTTGATTAATATGGGTATTCAGACCAGCTTACGTGCACCTCGATTAATTCCACGGGTCATAAAGTTAACGACCATATAAACCTCCAGTGACCCTGAAATTTGTGAGACTCGAACTAATAATCTTTATAGAATAAATCTAGTGTTTGATCAGTTGAGCTACACCCCTTAGTATTACTAGTAAACTTATTTTAATATCCTGAAAATGACACAAGAATATCTCTAAACTATGGGGAAAAAAAGGGTTTCCAAGTGCAGTGCAGTCCAATTCAAACCTAGGAGGAGGCTTCGTAGCTGCCGTGGGGACAAGAACGAGTCCATTCTCGATTTAGTTAAGGTAGACAATTCATGTTAAAGAAGGTGGTTAGATATTTCCTATAATCAATGTTCTTAAAGCGTCCGTTGGGGTTGAAACATTAGTCACGGTCCAATTCGAACATTAGCACCATCGCTTTCAATTTGAATTTACTCCAACACATACTTCACGCCAAAGACTTGGGTATTGTAATTGAGGAGTTTTAAAAAAATCATTTATTTTTAGAATAGTTTCACTTTTCAAATGTTATCTTCAAACTAATATAAGGATTAATTTCTTTTTTCAAAAAAATAAAATACGAAGCACACATGCTCCGATATGATTAACTTCGGGAGATCACCTATTCTTTATTTCTAAAGTTTAAAAATGAAGGTAAATTTGAATTAAATTAAAGAAAGTACTAAATAAAATATATTTAATATTATGATGTAAAGTGTTTTTTTGTTTGAAAATATATTAAAATATATTTTTGAGATCAATAAATTAAAATTATTGAAAATAATTAAAAATATTAATTCAATATTTTTTCATGCCAATCACATTAAAAGGGTGTTTGTATGTGTGATAGCGGTTATTTTTCAAAATACTTTTAGCTCGGAAATATATCAAAATTATATATTTTTTATTTTTTAAAAATTATTTTTGATATCAGTACATCAAAATAATTTAAAAATATTAAAAAAATTAATTTAAAATATAAAATAAAAAAATTATTTTTTAAAAAAACACAATAACAAGCTAGAAATAAACTCGAGATAGGTTACTTTCAACAGAGGGTTTGGTATGACACTCGGCCGAAAGGTTGTAGGCCGCTCCTCCACAAACTACATTCTTTGCAATTAATTAATTAATTAATTAATTTAATACCAATAAAGATGGCTTAATGGTGCAGACTCAAGTATGAGCTACATTCTTTTTTGATCCACCTACATTGATATATTATAATGTTTGTTATCCATTACATCTCATCAATCATCAGCATGAGAGGTTTTTTTTTTTTCAAGTAAAAAAGATAAAATAATTAGACAAATTAAAGGCAAAATATTTTTGAAACATTCAATGAATAACTAATAATTTTTACTTTATGAACTCAATTTAAATGATAAGATAAATATTGGAAGGAAAAAGAGAATTATACTCACTTATTTTTTTAAAAAAAATTTCCAGTTTCTTTTTCATATCCTATCAATCTCTCTCTTATTAAATAAATATTATTAATTTTTTTTTAGATTAACGTAGGTGTCCGGGTCAGTTTGCGCGCACTTTGACTAATCCCACGAGTCTTGAAGTTAACGACCATGTAAGCTTTCAGTAGCCCTAAGGTTTGTGAGACTCGAACTGGTGATCTCTGGAGAGCAAACCTAGAATCTGACCAGTTAAGCTACACCCCTCAAGGTTAAATATTATTAATTACTTCATGAGTATAGTAGAATTTCTTAATAAATGCTTTATTTATTCACCTCAAATATTCAATTAACTATCATCGGGGATTTTGTTTGATCACTTTCCAAAAGGATGTGGGCATGTGATTGAATGTCTACATGAAGAAAATTAATCCCACAGATGTTGGCTTTACGACTCTTGGGAGGGGACTCTTTCTTCACATAATCAACAAAATAATGATAGAACATTCTAGTCTCTATTAATTAATTGTCACGGGGAGATTTTAATCAATGTAAACTGCCTAAAAACCTAATTAAATATAATAATTAACAGAACTTTTATGGCCTAATAATCCAACATGTGAAACCTAATTAGCTTTCTGGGCAAAAAAGTAAACGTTATGGCCTAATAAAGCAACATGTGAAACCTAATTAGCTTTGCGGGCAAAAAAGTAAACGAGAACATTCCTTGGGATTTCAAAATTAAAAGACAAGATTGTACGTGTGTGGAACTCCGAAACTTTTGTTCACGTGATTGAATGAATCGATCCTATTAATATTTTTTTGATTTTATGTTTTAAAAGTATTTTTTTAAAAAATTAATTTTTATTTATTTTAAATTAATATTATTTTTTGATATTTTTAGATCATTTTGATGTACTAATGTCAAAAATAATTTTTAAAAAATAATAAAAATATTATTTTTATATATTTTTAAGTAAAAAACACTTTGAAAAGCAACTGTAACCATTCTCAAACACGTTATAAATTTTGCTGATCAATTTAGGACCCCACTAACCAATTCTCTAAACCAAGTGTTAAAAAAAAATTATCAATTTATAATTTGATTGTTGACCTAGATATTAATCTATAATTTGATTGAAATGGTTAAAACCAAATATTTTTTTTTAAAAAAAATAATATTGTTTTGATATTTTAGTATTTTTTTTAATTAATTTAGATCAAAGCATCAACCCACTAATGTATAGGCCAGCTCCAAAAAACGGGGAGACCCATCAGAAGACAAGGATCATTCATCCATGGAGCAAGATACCAACACCACAAATCAATTTATACGAGGTGATGGTTTTTGTTTTCTAAATAATGTTAATGCAATCAAAATAACTCATTTTTATCATAAATTATTAATGAAATACATCAAATTCAAGAGTCATGCCAACAAGACTCTTTAATAAAAGAACTTGAGATTTTTAGCCTTTTAATTTACGAATTTTAGGCTATACAAATTGTTTTTGAGCATTTTTTTACCATATTCATTTTTATTATAAATTATATATGAAAAACAACTTAAGAATTACAACTCAAAAGGAAAGAGCTAAAAATTCATGCAAAACTGACTCCTAAGAACTCCATTACTGAAAGATCTCACAAACTTGGGAGCGCACCTGAAAGAAAACAAACAGATCGCATAATGGCAATAAGACTGAAAGGTATGAAAGCTTACTGAATAACTCTTTACACACAACCATACATGCTTGTTCCATCCAAACAACAACTTTCGGTTCCTGTATACTGGAATTTGATTACAAGTGCAGTACATATACACCCTTTTTTTCTCAACAAATAAAAAAGATTAAAAAGAGGGAAGAATAAAGTCAAATAATCACCAATGAGATACTCTGTGACCAAATAAAAGAATTTGACCTCCCAACTGCCAGAGACTACAGTCTGGTATCAATACAAGAGGCAGAGGTAGATTTAAAGGAAAAAAACACGGGCAAAACTCACTCTTCATGCATAATCACAATCAATACCGCTTTACTAATCACTGCTACACTCCATCATCAAGGAGTAACTAGTGAGATGCTAGACAAAACAAGCCAGGCATGGCTCACCACCAATGAAAGCACAGTTTTCCAACAGAGCAGTCGAGACCATAATGATCGAGGAAATTTGAGTTAGAGCACAAAAGGGTAGAAAAATAATCCCTTTAATGGACTTGATATGATCTCTAGAATAAATCAAATTTCTTCTTCTGCATGTCCTGCTTCCATTTTGGCATTTTATAAAATGCTTCTTTTGTCACCCCAAAAACAGTTTGGAACTCCTCGTCTGATAGATAAGCCTGAAAATTCAAACAGAGAAAAACTTGAATTCCAATCCGGATAACAAATTCAAGTGAAGTAACAAATTTGAGAATAGGACCAACCTCTCTCCGTTTAAAATCAATTCCTTTTACAGGATTGTCAGAGTGAGCCTTCAGTTGATCATAACTGAATGTACTTTGACCATTCCCATCATCATTCTCCTCCTGTTCTGTATCTTGCTTTCTTTCTGAATCCTCCCCATTGCTTTCAGGTACAGATGCAGTCTCTTCCATTTCCTTGACTTCTGCAACTCCTTCAGAACCCTCTACTTCAGATTGTGTTTCACTTTTCCCTTCAGCTACAAGTGCATAAATGTCTTAGATTGTTCAATTCATATACATATGAGAGATCAAATTAAATTGGAGATTCTTAATTCTCAACAGAAAAAAATATACTCTTGCAGAATAAGATAGACATTTTAAAAGCAACTGTGATTTCTTCATATCTAAGATACCGCCATCTGAAACACGCAAAAAGATGATTTCTTACTAGGAAGGTTAGTTTCTGAGCGAGGACTACGAGAAGGAGAGGTTTCGGGTGTTTTCTTTTCAGCAGTAAGAACTGATGAAAGAGCAGCAACAGCTGCAGCTCTTTGTGATCCCTGACCAATCCCAGATGGCCTTGGAGCAGTAGTTTTCGATCCTGGGGATGAATTGAATGCAGAGGATAAGGCAGCTAAAGCTGAAGCTCTCTGTGTCGGCCCTCCTTGACTGGACCCATTAGACCTATCCTGCACCTCAAATCACATCCACGTCATTAGGCCAAAAAAATGATTCAGTAAATGAATTCTTAACACACATACATCATCACTGTTGGGTACGAGAGCTTCAATAATATAAGCATGCTTCGAAGAAATTGCAAGAAAAACATGTAAATAAACAGAAGTCATATGAGCAAGAAGCTAATGTCAGAAACCTAACCATACATCCAAACGCAAATTCTAGGTGAAAATATACAACATTGATCGGCAGCAGATGCTCGTAAAAGCAACAAAACATGCATAGACAATGCTTTGTACCCATCAAATTTCCAGCTGACTCCGGTCAAAGAGAGGAAAACCAAAAGAATTAGAATTATGCCACTTATGAAAAAAAAAATTACTCAATTACCAAGACTCTAATTAACCAGAAAATGTGACCTCCATGGACCTATTGAGAACATGAAAGGACAAAAGGCCAGCCATACTCTTCCTCACTGTTGGTTTGTCAGTTGTTTGGAAAGCATATGACTTGTTTACTAGAAGGGAAGAAAGAAGCAACCCATTGAATAAAGAAATATGAAAACATACAAAACAGTATGCAGTTAACAGTATGCAGCTAACATTGAAAGAGACAGAAAGCAGACTCCTACAAAGTCAAAGAGAAAAGATGAAAGGCAATTTACCACACTGTTGCACGAACAAAATATTTACCAGATGTGATGACTTTCCAGAAGGATTAAATGCAGAAGACAAGGCAGCTAACGCTGAAGCCCGTTGGGTTGGCCCTCCTTGATTTCCATTGGACTTGTCCTGCAAACAAATAATCATGCATTGCATCATCATCAACGTCAACACCAACATTGCATGTAAGACCTGACTCAACTGCATTAGCACATACAGGGAGAACAAGAACAGCAAGACGAAAGACACAATGTCAACATAGTTCGTGGGATTGAGGAGAAGAAAAGTAGCCAAAAGAAGCTACTTACATAGTGGAGAAAAAACTTGGGAGAACAGGATTACAGAAAAGTCTCATCATAGCATTCAACAGTAAAAGAAATAAAGACATTTTATTATAAAGACAAAAAATTAGTTTAAATTCATTCAAACAACAAATGGTACAGTTATCTATCAATCACCAAGTTATGTACCAGCTTTTTGCATCAAGCAACACATTTACCTCCACAGCGTGATGTCCTAACCCAAAGAGTAATGCAACCTTCTTTTGGAATGAGTTTCCTTGAACCTGCAATGCAAGGACAAACTTTTTAAACATACAAACAAAAGAACAAGTTATTGAACATGGGATATATGTGAACAAAGAGAATTTTGTGAATAACAGAGTATTAATCTTAAGATCCAAACCACGTTTGCTTGTTTCTTTATTTCCTTTTCTTCTTTTCCTTTTCTTTTTTTTTCAAATGACACATCCAGATTCCGAGCTCCAAAGTTTGTCTTCATAATCATGATCATCATTGTTCAACTTAAAAGCTCCGGGCATGTGGTGTAATGTTTTTTTTTTTTTGGTAAATGGTTCATAATGGGCGGGCCCAAGTAGAGTAGAGGAGCTAGTGTTGAAGTTCCTTTACTGATTTTTTTAATACAGGGAAGCCCTTAGATTTTGTGGAGATGTAGTGTATGAGTGAAGTTGAATTCAACAAACTTTTACAAACACTCTAGGCAAGGTAGAATAGTCCCCTTAACTGATATTCAATTGGACTAAAAAATCCTTTTGCCTTGATTCTATTTCTAGAACCTATTTATAATAAATGATTCTCATCCCGTTCCCATTGACATGGTGAAAAGACTTGAGCTTCTACCCTTGTCTAGGAGACTAACTTCCGCACAAGCTTCCTGATGCCTCAAGTTCTCACTTCATCCACCATAACTTGTTTAGTTTTGTGTTTTTAATGAGACTCACCAAACTTGATCATGTTAGTATAAACGTTTGGAGGTGACTATATACGCATTCCGTCAATGATCTACTTGTACTACCAAGCTAAGCCTTCGCTAAGTAATGCAAACTACATTTTCTATTATCCTACCCAATAACAGGATTCCTGGGAATTCATCCACGTGCACAGCACCCACCTCAACTCCTTCATAGATATGCCACTCATAACATTCTGGATTTTACTATTCTCAATGACAATATTTCAATAGTGAGATAATAAAATAATGACTTGAGAAAAGATAAATAATGCTTGATTCAGTACATACAGTGGCTTTTATGGGATCCCACAAAAAGTATGTTGTAAAGAATGATGGTTCATTTCCTTCGGTAACTTTATACAGTGGTACAAATGGAGACAAACCATCCAGAGATACAGCCATCTCAATGTATTTCTGCAAAGGAACATATACTGTAAGTAACATTGACAGGAAAAATCTGACAAAAGCAGAACAGTTTAAGCACTACCTGGCCAATATCAAAAACAATTTGCTTTTCTTTGGGATCTACAGACTGGCCAACCCAAACAAACACTTCTGCATGTGTATCAAGTATCAAGATATCCTCAGTCAACAAGTCATCTTGAGAGAAGTTGTAAATTTCCTCAACCTGCCCAATTGAACATGAGAAGCCACTAAGAAGCTGTATAGCAAGAATTTTCAACCGCACTTAAAATCTAGAACTCACCTGAAATTTCCCTGGCAATCCACATAGCAGCAAAAATCGTCATAAAAAAGCCCAGTTAGAATGTTATTTCAGCTACTTAAAAATCTCAGATGACAGTTTCGATCAGATTTATTTCAAAAGAAAATAAATGAAAATTTCAGAGTATCAGCCAAGGTTCAAAATTAGAAATGTCACCTTTATTTAAGGAGAATTCGAACAAGTGAGGATCTCTGACAGTTTCTGGAGAAACTTTTTTGATGGTGTAACTTTGTTTGCCTCCAAGGGCAAACCAGAAAGATGAGCTTTCAGTTCCTTCTTTAGCATGTTTCAACGCAACTCCTGGCTGAATTAGTGAGGCAAGTGATAGTAAGATGACGATCAAATAAAAGAAAAAAATGAAATTTTGTTCGTGATAGTAAGATGACGATCAAATAAAAAGACCTTTAATAGGAGAAACTACAGGAGACACATGGCAATTGAAATGCAATTTTAACTAAATGTGCAGCAGCTCTATTTTTGTGTGTAAGTATGTGCATTCGTATTTAATAGGTCCCATTCCCAAGGTAAATTTTAATATTAACTAATTGCTTAGTGAAATCCAAATATCAAGAATTCATTAAAAAATTGGAGAATATCTGATATTACAGATTTAAAAATATCACTACTTCCTTTGATGTGTGCAATAAAATGAAAAGCAACACGGCTAAATTTGAAATATCAGGTATCATTTTTATATCACGTTCCCGTTTTATAGGTACTTTTTTAATTAAGCGTTTAAAACAAGCCATTGATATTCTTTCCAATAGGAAAACATGTTTTAACAAAATCAGAAAGGTAACAATTCCATTAAGGATGGTACCTTCAAAAATTCAGCAATTTTTGCAGCTAGCTGCTGCTGCTCAAAGGTGCTTTGATTCCCATGCCAGGTGAAAATTGACGAGCCAGATTGCAGAAGGAAGCACTCTGCAGGGTTCAATGATGTTGCCACCTGAAAGAGAATAATTTGATGGGGTATACATAACTGTTAGTGCTACTCCTTTTCTTTTAACAGTGATTGATGCAATGAGGTATTAAGATTATACTCAAAAAGCTTTTGAAGGAATGTGAAGATGGATCTTTCCTATTCACTTTAAAAGAAAAACTGGAGAAATTTTGAATTGTTCAGATGGGAAAAAGGTGATAGTTTCTAAAACTGTAACAGACTGTTGACCATAATGAATAGAAGAATTGTGGTCTCCAAATTACTAAAATATCTTCATAGTAGACTTCAAGATAAACAAAATCTATCAGCAGAAAAGAAAAGCTCAATGATCAGACCACATACTGCTTCAACTTGCACTGCCTTATTGTTATGAACTGAAGTTCCAGATATCCGAAAGAGTGCAACAGAATCTGCAGTGTAGGTTTCATCTGGCGATCCTTTCTCGGCTAGAGAATTCTTGTAACCAGAGCTCTGACCACCCTGAAGAGGAATCAAAGCAAATTTGTTTACAGCTAACCAAACAAAAAAAATCATCATTACAATAATAATTGAGACTTAAATTGTAACACCGGAATTGTAAAAGATTTAAAATGTGCACCTTGAGGATCACCAAAGGCTGAAAAAGTGCTACAAATTGTGGAGGCTCCTTACCTTGAAAAATACGACCCTGCAAGAAGCAACTATTATATGCAAGTCATAGGAGCAATATCCACAATTTAACTTCATATTGTATCGTACCTGTACAGGTCTGCCCTTTAATGAGTTGGACATTGTATTAGCCAGCCGAGCAGCCATCTTCTGGTCCTCCTGGATTGGGCAACCACAGAACTCGTTATTAAACTAGCCAAATGAAGTCCACTGATACAAGGCGATACAATCAACAGATAAATTTATAGGCATTTCTTCTGTGCAGCAATCATGACATGGCAAAGTGACATCGATAACTACCATAGTTTAAGTGATTAAGAAAATATTTGAGTGAAATAGTGAACAAACAAAGTCAAAATGCAGTACATCGTGCAGGAGTTGGTATTTTTGCATTTGTTTCACATTCATAGCAAAACAATGTGTGCACGATGCCAAGGGAGTGGAAGAATGTACAATGTATCTGTTTTTACATGCACAAGAACCCTCCACAACCGTTTATGTTATTTGCTTGGAGACATCTCCATCACTACCCATACTTCTTTCAATTATCTTAACCCAACTTCAACAATATAAATTACCTCTATGCTATTGTTTCCAAACCAACAGCAGAGAAGGTAATCTTCTTTCCTATCACCAGAGTGATAGGTATAGAGTATGATGTAGCAATCTCCACTATAAAATTTACCAATATCCTCCTTTGGCAATGGAGTCTTTGCACTGCCGTTGATGCACCATACCTGCAAACCAAACAGAATTCAATGTTCCAAGAATTATTGATTTTAACAAGCCTACGATTCAAAAATTCCCAAAACACATTTAAGGGACCCAAACTAAACCTCCATCTTTCCACCTCCTTCAAGCAAAGGTGGTACTTCCTCGTTTACAGGAGCGCTTTTTGTCATACCCTTGAGACCAACACCTTGTTGCTTCAGCAAAGCTACCATTACACAGTATACCAAATTTAATAATGTTACCCAAAATATGTTGCTTAATTCAACTCTCAGCATGTGATCATTACCTGCTACCTTCCCTCTTCCCTCTTCAGCACCAGGAGCTGCGGATCCAGCAGGCCAAGAATCAAAGTTTGACTTGAACGAATGTGTCTCATAACCTTGAATCAGTCTGGTTATGCGAGTAGCTTTCGGCCTGTTTTGGCTCACCACAAATTCCTGCAAAAATAGTTTGGAAATGAGATCCCATATTTTGTGTAGAGAAGAAATGCAAAACAGCCTTGGAGATGGGATTTCATATCCTTGTTTTGATGAAGAAATATATGCATGTCTCTACCTCAGCAGCCTGACTAGCAGCTTTTCTCTCCTCCACTTGTGTTACACGGCCAACCCAAAGAAATACCTCAGAACCACAGTCAAGGAGATAACATTTATTGTTTTCTAACAGTCCTTTGGACAGCTCGCCATCTACCATCTTCACCTCACCATCAGTAATGCTACATGAATCAATGATTACAAATTAGCATTGAGTAGCTTCTGTCGATAAGTGAGAGAGATCATAAAAACATTGGAAGCAGATTAAATGTGCCCATGTTTCTTCCAAAATAAAGGAAATTAACTCTTTGAAGATAATAAAAATGAATGTGCAAGGGTAAACTGAATTTTGATGAGGTCATGGAAATTAATAGCAATCAGATGAGTCTTTTACAGCACAATTCCCTCCACAAGAGAAACACTGAAGTTCTAGTAGAATAATTTATTTCTATAAAATTCTACCCCTACCATCTAGACCAAGATAATAAATGAAGGCACAATAAGAGATGCTTATATGGAGCTAGATTACAACGATGACAAATTTATTGTATGCCAACTATTAGGCCACAGATTCCAGAAATCCCAGAAAAATAGATTGCATATTAAAATTATTGGATGCCAACAAGAACATACCAATAATTGATACGCGGATGACGAGTGTGTGTAAAGGAGTTAACACTGTTCTTTTAAGATCATGTGCAGATTCACTAAGTGTCATATTTCAGCTTATTAGTGAGTTCTGTAGTTCTGAATGTGAATGCAAAGGGCAGCATAAACACGACAGCTAAAAGTACTTGTTTTCTTCATAACATGATGAGTAGCAGAAGTTAACATTTCCATGTATAGGCAACAAATGTAAAAGATAAAAAGAGGAAAAATCACAACTCTACATTAATTTTCAAATCTCGTAATTCTACTAGGATACACAAACAAAATCATATAAGATCATAATACCTGTAAAGCTTGGCTGGAGTTGTCTCCAGGATGATGTCATCTTCACTGACAACCTTTTTGCCAATTGGAGCAAAACCACCAAATAGGACCCAGAATTCACCAGAGTCTGACTCAGTGTCTAACTTCCCGTCATCTAGCATCACAAAAGCAATTATGTAGAGATAAGTAGCAGGCAAATAAATATTAACACTAGAATTGCACAAAACAAATAAAACATGGCTGGATAAAGTAAGACTGTTGAAAAGTATAAGGACTGGAAAGGAGGAATGTGATATGAAATTGTAAATCCAGGTGACTTACCAACAATTGCAACATCACATGTTCCATCATGATACTTTTCTTTCAAAAACTGAATCACTTCCAAAGCCTTGGCTCTTTCCTGGATATTAGAGTTTGCACCATTGAATTGATAGATCTTGTTCTCAGTATCCAAGATAAACACGTCATCGTGATTTAATGATGACCGGGCAAAAGGAACCTGCACAAGCAAAACCCAGAATCATATGATCCTGTCTCGTGGCAGATTCACATTTGAGAAGATTTTATTGTGGGTTCGTGAACTTCACATTACAAGATCTGACATGGTTATACCTGCTTCATTCTGACAACACGTTTCCCTCTACATACATACAATCGTGTTTCAAATGCTTCCTCCTCAGCTTTTTTAAACCCAGTTGCAACACCCCCCTCTAATGGTATAATACAGGGTTTGAAGTATGCCAAAAATTTGTCAGATTCATGTCCTTGAAGTTCCCTGTGCTGAACCGCACGCCCTCCAAGAACTGCATCCAGTTCAATGGTTTTGATAGCTGCTGTTCCAGCTTCATCCTGTAATAATGTTATGACATTATGTGAGAATATAATTTCAATTCTTAAATCATATGTGAAGACAAGATAATAGCAAAACCAGGTCCTTAAAGAGGAAGTTCGGAAAGTCAGAAACACACCTGACTAGTATCTTTTCCAATCCAGAAGTGGATATCGTACAGATAAGCACCTCCTTTGCCAGGGGTTGTCTACAAAAAAAAGAGGGGACAAGCAAGCATTAGATGAAGTGAGGATACAAAAGGAATTCACTCAGCAAAATAAAAGTTACAATAATCCAAATACATTAACATGCTCTCTTCAAGCAAGATATCTACAAGACTCCATCAATTAATGCAGATATTTTGGTTCAGAAACTAAAAGAAATAAATAGATAAAAAAAATATTAAACCCGCAACACCAACAAAATTTTTGTTCACGATACATTTGAGGACAAATTAAGGAAAAATAGAAGACAGGCACAAGAATTAAAAAAGAGTGTGAGAAAGAGAGAGTACCTGCAAAACAATGTAAGAATCCCCCATGTAGAATTTTCCATGATCAGATTTTGGCAGTGGAACTGGCTGAAAATTCTCGATTCGCCAAATTTCAGTCCCTCTATAAAATGTGTTAAAGTGTAACAGGGAGGAGAATGTTTAACCTTTAACAAATTTCACCAAGAAAAGTCACACACTCACAACTCCATTCAACAAGATAAAAGTTATAGCACATGCATGATACAAATTTTCATGTATGAAGTTGCTTATTCTGTATAGGATACGGTCTCTGGCCCACTCCCTGAAACGCAGGATCCAAAGCTTTTGTAGAGCTAGACATTGCCTAAAATCCTTCTTGTAATTGCTTTTTATGGAAAAAAAAATTGAGTGGATAATGTTTGAAACCCAGCTATTAGCTATTTGAAAATTGCACAAGAGCCTGTTGCAAGATTAAAAGATCAATAATTGGGAAAAATTACATATGCTGCAAATTTTTTGCACCATTCACAAACAAAGAAGATAATTTTACTGCAGCATCCAGAACAAATCAATCAGGGGAATTACATGACTATCAAATTTCATGGTCAATAACTAAGAACTGCTCCGACAAATAGAAACTATTTTCCACTACTTGGACTCTAAATGATCAGAATTCCCTCTAAATACTTTCAAAAGATCTTAAATGAAAATTACCCCACACCATACGAACAGGGTATATTTATCTGTTCATCATCATCATTTTTATTTATTTATTTTGCTTTGGGAAGGGGTTCGCTAAAGAGGAGCAGAAAGTTTCTCAATTGCATGTCTTTGCTCACACCACAGTGATTAGCCACTTCAGGGGCTCCGGAGCATTCATGGAGGCAGGCTGAAATGCATTGGAAAGCTGCAGTGTAACACTGAATGGGTATCCTGTTCTATCTTATTTTATTTATTTTTGTGTGAAAGGGGGGCAGATTAGGAGAGTCCTACATGTTTCCAGAAGTATCAAACAAGCATTGATGACATTCAAAAAACTAAAAATGTATCTGTGCTATAGATATTATAAGAATAAGAATACAGTACTTTCCAAAAGCATCTAACTATAGTTTTTGTGTACTGCTGGATATCTTGTTAGCACTTCTGATTTAATAACTTTTGTGTTAGACGTGATCACGCTAATCTTCTCCTCTTTTCTTTAACATTTAGCTTGCACAGCAAGGCTCAGCATTCATCCAATTCTTTCCACATATCCGGAAGTTTGTCCATTAATATAATGTCCTCAGCAATGGGCACAACAATCATTAGATTTCCCCTCTTATTTTTTTTCTAGAACCATTAACTTATAGGCTCCATGTCAGGTTGTATGGTTTGCTCTCCCAGTTTCCATTACATATTATCCATCATCCATTTATGAAAGATGACAGACCGTTTTGAAATACATGAGTAAATGACAATAACTCTCATCTTATTGGCACGTCCTGCAGGTGCAGGATCCCCACATGCCTTGGCTCGAAGCATAATACCTATCCTTCATGTAGCAAGAAAATGTTAGTATTAGGAATTAAATGAATAGAACCCCCATTATATAATCCTTGAAAATCCTTAGATTCCATTCCCTCAACATCCAGAGCTACATTTCCCACTGCCCTTCACATACGATAGTCATCTACCCACTTTGAATTACCAGATATGATATGAGAAACCATGTGGCTATTATCCTAGCATCACGTATTATTCATAATCTCAGACCAGAAATTGTAATTCTTCTTCTAAGAAATCTGCAAATGCTGGTAGAATTAGTCAATATTCACAGTGCATGAACTGTGAGAAGTTATCGACAAATTCAAACTTCCTGACCAGGCTCATTGCATGTTACACCCAAAATATGGAACTACTACTTTTGTACAAGGACCATGACCATCAATTCAACTTGTCTATAACCTTTTTCTCCCCGTGCAATCTCTACTTGAAAGCGTAAGCATCAAAACAAAGTCAGCACAAGTTCTGGGGGATCTTCAATCAGCCTTCTAGTAACAGCAATAATCACACTTCTCTTATACACACTTTCATCCGTTTTCAGACTTTCACCCGTTTTCAGATAGTTCTGCCGATTCTTAAAACTAGATATAGAGCCTTTTCATACTATCCACTAGCAACCTACCATGTTCCCTAGTTGTTTTGGTTCTTAAGCAACCGCTATCAGAGATATTCACATAGAATCACAACAAAAACTATAAGACCCTCGATCAGCAACTATCTCCAAAAGATGACACCCCTACCAGTCTTAGCAAATCATTCCACCATCCAATATACGATAAACAAATGCCTGCAGTTTGAGTCGCCGTACTACTATAAAGCACAAACCTTATCAATCAATGATCTAGTCGTTTTCTATCAAAAGCAAACATCATTTGACAACAAACCCGGGATTTTTCTCAATCAACCATCGATTATCCATTGACCAATATATTTGATTAAGATCATCATGATGCTCTCAAGTTAATCAAATCATTTCTAAATGAAAAATCATGATCATCATCAACTATTAAGCGCCAAAAAAAATCAAATCAATACAAGGAAACAAAATTGAAAGATCATCAAACAAAAAAACAACAAACAGACAAAACAAGAAAAAATCCAACTTACAATCAGATCAAAGCTGAGATCATCAACAGAAACGAAACCCACCAATATTTGAACAAGATCACGAAAACCCAGATCATAAAACACGAAATAAAATGCGAAATCAAAAGGGATCTAACAGAATTCCATAATTTTTTTTTAAAAAAAAAGAAACAATCAGAGTCCATCTTTCTGTCAAAGAATATACGTACGTACCCGGAAATTTCTGCGTCAAAAAGATGAGCATGCGCAAACGCAGAGATAGTTAGAGAGAGAGAGAATGAGAGCTAGAAATAGAGGGGGAGGGGGGAGCTGGCAATAAAGAGAGATATACTGTGAAAAGGGAGAAATGAAAAAGAAAAGAGAAGTGAATTATTGCTATTTGTGGGGGTTTGGTTTCTTTCTCCCTGCCTGTCTTATAACTTTATTTTATTACTATTTTTTTTTTTCAGACATTTATAAAGTTTCTTCAGATAAATTGAAAGAAAGAAAGAAAAAATACGAGTTTAAAAAGAATTTACTATGAAAGCTTCTTTTTTTTTCTCTTTTGTTGCAGAGAAGAGAGAGATGGCAATGGAGAGGGGAGAGAGAGAGAGAGAGACTGGTAGAATTTAGAAGGCTAAAAAAAAATCCGCGAAGGACGATGGCACCGGCCATGTTGGCTCTTTTTCTCCTTTTCTGATTGCTTAGTTGGATTTTTTTTTTTTGTTTTGTGTTTTTTTTTTAAGACTTTCTTGATATTTTTTTTTTCTTTAACTTGTCAGCAAAACAAGCCTTTTGCTTTTTAGATTTTTGAGCGATGTAATTTATTAAATATAATTTGGAAATCTTTTTCTTGAAAACTTTTTGCGAGGATTTGTGATAAAATTAGTAATGATTTATTTAAGATTTTGTTTAAAAATAGTACGGTTATATTTGATTAATATCTCCATGTTTAATTAGAAAAATAAAAACAGAAATATAAAATAAATTATGTATTTAAAATAGTTTTATAATAAGTTTTTATTTTATTAAAATATAATATATAATGATATGTCTCTTTAATCTCCATAATTTATGTCTATTTTATTAAACAATATCCAATATCATTTGACAACATTATAACTTGCCATGTATTGTATTTTTCTCTTTTAAAAAAAGATTAATGGTTATTTAATTAAAAATCTTTCATGAATTCATTTTTTTAAAATCACAGATATTTCGATGAGGTCGCTCATTTAATGCATGAGATTTTTTGAAAAATGTCTTGGAATAGATTTTTTTGAGATCGTCATAAATTAAAATAATCAAACTAGTCCAATTAATAATTAATAAGATTTTAAATAATAAAATTTTAAAAAAATAAAAACCAACAAAAATCACATTATTATAGATCAAATTGGTACAAACAAATTTTTTTTTAAATGACAAATTAAAAAATGCTCGAGCGCTCGGGCCTATTGGCACGTCACACCTAGGCTTTTAAAAGCTTAGGCGAGTGTGCATAGAGCAACTTACATGCTTCAGTCTCTTTAATTATTATTTTTAATTTTTACGGGATGAACTATCTATCGTCTGTCCTTTGATTTCTTTAAAAGATAAAAACAGTCGACATATGATATGTCCTGCCTAGATTCTGATGATTTCTAGAAACTGAGAAGTCAAGACTGAGATGTTTCACCCTAAAAACCCTTTGTCAACCATGTTTTGACAACAAAAGATATAAAAACACCCTAAACACCTTGAAAAACATATACATGGCCTGAAATAACCAAAAAATCAGGTTAAAAATTCAAAATCAACCCGAAACCAAAATTATTTTCAAGTTCAAATCTACCATTTCAGACAATGTTATGAAAAAATAGCGCCCAAGCTAAACTCCCTCGTAAAAAAAAACTCATTGACACTAAAATAGTCCATTTTCATGATTGAAATTGATGTTAATTGAAACTTTATCTCTTTACCACCAAAATTCAGCCACATTTTCTCTTTAGCACTAAAATCTGATTACTTTCTCTATCATCTCTCAAACCAAAGAACAAAAATAAGTAAATTGAAGTTTTGAATTACAGTTGAATTATATAAATTTTAAGGGACTTAAATTTTATAATTTAAAAGGTTTGAGGATCAAAATGAACGTTTTGTCCCAAGTTTGAAGCAACCACTCATTTTCACCGCCTTTATAGTTTGGTCCTCTTTCTTTGAATCTTGCCATTCCTAAATAAAGATGCTATAATTGACCTTCAATTCATGCTTTTAAAAAGTGGAATTGATTAAAAAAAAAGAGATAAAAAAATAAATCACTCTAGTAATCCACTATGATTTATCTTTGTGTATGTAATGATATAGGAAAAATCCCCACGTCTTTTAGTATTTATTAATAAAAATAGTATTTAATTCTATACTAAAATAAATAAGAACTATTATAGAGCCTCATTGTTTATATTCACAGCAAATCTCTACTTTTTATTTTTCAATTCAAACCCTGTTTTTGTTAAAAATATTTTTTTAATCTCATTATCATATTTTTTTAAACAATTATTCAAGTTTTTTTAATTAATTATGTCGGTTGAATCATGTTGAGTTAACTTCTACATGGTTTAATTTTAAATTTAGACAAAGTAAGAGTTCAGTTGAGAGGTCTTTTTTATATTAATTTTATCATTTTTTTTCTTAATTTTGAACTCATATTTTTCTTACCAGCTTGCTTTTGGACTACCCAAGGCAACTGGGTCACAACATAACAACTTCTAGGTGGTTTAATTTTAAATTAGAGCTGGACAAAGAGTTGGGTAATGGGGATTTTTATATCAATTTCATTATTTTTTTTCAATTTTCTCCTCATACTTTTCTTATCCGTCGACTAGGGTGTTTTTGGATCAATCAAGTCTACTAGGTCACGTTGAGGCTACTTTAAAAATCTTGATCGATTCCTTGTCTAACTTAATTTTAAGATTAAATCATGTTAAAGCTGACTTGATGTGAATTACCCAACTTGGATGGTTCAAAGATAACTCAGGCTAGCATTCAAAAATTATAAAAACAAGATGGGGGGAAATGATAAAATTAAAAGAAAAATAAGAAAAAGAAATAAAAGAGCACTTGTTTTGCTTTTTAAATAAACAGTGAAGGAGGTGTAGTAGAATTATTGTTTGATTGCGTATGAAATAACTTATTCGTGACTTTTTTTCATTAAAATTTTGCCAACCAACTTTCACATGATTCCTATCTACTAACACGAAATTTCTCATAGTTCAGGAGTTTTGTACAATTCAGCCGATGAAAAAACACCATATATTTCTACGAGACTTTAAAGATTGATGCAGTTAAATGAGGAGAAGGAGTATAACCTCCAAACAGTGCCAATATTCAATTGTAAATGAATGGAACAAATTTCTCGTTGAGAAGATTTATATCTGGAATTTATGGCCAACTAGCCAGGCATCGGGATCGCAGTTAATACGATTCAAAAGCCTTAAGCATCGGCGAGATGGAGTGAATAAGGAGTTGTTTGCAAAAGGTGAAAAAATTTATTTCTAAAAATGTTTATTTATTTAGAAATATATTAAAATAATTTATTTTTTATTTTTTTTAAATTTATTTTTTTCAAAAACATATAAAAAAAATTATAGCAATTTTTTTTTCTTGAAAACATGGTGACCATCCAAGATCTCAAGTTCGACTCTCTTATCTTATCGTGCAGACAATTTCATGGAGCCATCAAATGTGAGAAAAGTCTATGAAATCCTTTGTTTTTTCGTTTTAAAAGCGTTTTTTAAAAAAGTAATTTTTTTATTTTTTTTCTTTGCTTCAAATTAATATTTTTTTTAGGTGTTTTCAGATAATTTGACTTGTTGATATCAAAAATAATTTTAAAAAATAAAAAAACTGTAATTTAATAGGAAAAATATTTAAAAAAACAATCACTATCACATTTCCAAACACTCTATCCTCGCTAAGAGTCTATGCATGCTAGGACTAGTGGGGCCTGACCCGATACCCCTGCTAATTCAAAACAAAAAAGAGGATAAAGATCAATTTCGAGCATGTTTAACTTAACATCAGCAGCACAGTTTACAGAATTTCTACTAGAGGCAGTGAATCTGATGATGGCATGGAAGAGAATTTACGAGGCCGAAAAACCATGAAATGGACTAATGAGATTTTAATTAGGTGGCATTGATAAGGTGCTCAGTCGGTTCAAGCAATGATTGTTGGATCCCAACATATATAGGAATGAATATATAATAATCATAAACAAACAACTAACAAGTGGGTTTGGGTTGGCAGTTCAAGTAAATTGACCCAACACTAGAAGTTAGAGCAATCGAAGATTTCTGGTGCCAAGCCTCAAGGGATCTCTCAAAATATTACTTGTTCTGAATTCACCCAACACTAGGAGCTAGAGCAACTGACCACGATTTTATTTTAAAATAATTTATTTGCAGACAAAAATAGATTCTTAAAGCAATCCAGTTTTTAGCCCTCAAGGAGTATGGTCTCCCGTGAAAGTGACTTACTTCTTTTTATTCAAGCAAGAAGAAGGAAACATGATTAATTATTTCACCAAATAAGTAACCTCGATCTTATAAAATAATATAGATTATATATTAACATCTTAGATTTTTAAATTAAAATAATTTTTTTATATAATATGGTCAAAGAGATAAAACTTAAAAGCAATGCACGAGTTTGTGCAAATTTCAAATTTTAAAAACTTTTTACATTAAAAAAATACATTGATCGAGATAAATTATACTTGGACATTCTGAATTAAGAGTGAACATTTGAATTCATAGGCAAAATATACCTCAATACAAGTAATGAGACTTCATTTGCTTGTTCGTTGGATATTGAGAAGGCTTAAAATAAAGGGTTTCTAGTGATTTAGTTTGGGAGTGAATTTCAATATGTTTTTGTTAAAATTTATTTATTTATAGTTATTTTTTATGTGTTTTTAGATTATTTTGATGTGCTGATATTAAAATTAAATTTTAAAAAATAAAAATATTATTTTAACAAAAATCACTTTAAAAAATAATTATTACTATATTTTTAAACACCATCTCAAAACATAAATGGCAAACATCACGGCCAAGGATGATAGCGATAGCGATAACGATGTTATGGTGGAGCATATGTCGTGCGAGAAGGATAAAAAGATTATCCAATATTATTAATTCTTCCACAAGTCACTTTTCATTTTTATACGTATTAATTAAAATTAGGTGATTTTATTTTTTTTAAAAAAAAAACTTAATGTTTTTTTTTTAAAAAAGGAATTATATACACAATCCATCCATTTCAGCTTCTATTTCTTATTAGGCCTGGTTTGTTTTTGTGTTTTAAAAGCATATTTGAAAAAATTTGAAATTTTTTTATTTTATTCCTTGCTTTAAATTAATATTTTTTTGATGTTTTTAGATCATTTTGATGCGCTGATATTAAAAATAATTTTTAAAAAATAAAAAATATTATTTTAATATATTTCTAGATTAAAAACACTTTAAAAAATAATCGTAACTACACTTTCAAATAAGTTTACATGCATAGTTCTTTTCTTTTTTTTTCAAGAAAAAGGAAGTTATTGGATCATAAGGCTGCAAAAATAAGATGCCAGCTCATGCAAGGCAACGTAGGCAGAAGAAAACCTTATAAAAAATAAAAATAAAAAAGTATGGTCGTTGTCACATGATGTAATTGATTTGCTTTTGTCTATTATACTAATGAAAAGGCCTTTTTATGTAATCGTTTTTCAATATTTTTCCTCAGCAATAGTCATTGTACAATCTTTAATCTTACGTGTGACAGAAAACATGCCCAGGTATTCTTGTTAGATAGTTGTGTTTCATCTACTCTACCGATTGGTATGTTTGTGCATTTGTTAAACATGTATTTTTAGTCTGAAAATATATTGAAATAATATATTTTTTTAATTTTTATAAATTACTTTTTATATAAGCAAACTAAAATAATATAAAAATACAAAAAAGTTAATTTAAAATAAAATTTATTTTACTTTTTAAAAAAACATTTTTAAATAACCAAAACAAACGAAATCTAAAATACATGAGTATCAACCTTTCATTTTTCTCTTCTTGTTATTAAACTCACCACGAATATTGCCTAACTCAAAACTCGAAGTGGGTTGATTAACCTAGATAAATCTAGACAACATGATTTTACTATTAAAAATAAAATAAAATGATCTTGTTTTAAATAATTTTTAAAAATCAAACCTAGTAAAAATCATATTATTAAATTAACTCGTTAAACCCAACAAAGTTTAATAACACTTAATTAAATAAAATAATAGAACCGGCGAGAGAAAGAAATAAACTCAAATTAATCTCCCAACCATGTAACAATTGTCAATCAAATTTTCAAACAAAAGTTTTTGTCCATTTGGATTCCCCCACCAACTTTTGTTGATAGAGTTCATAATAATTTCACGAGTTGCATAAGTGCGGTGTGAGCGTTAATTCATTTATTGAGAAGAACTTAAATTGGTCTTCCACTGTAGCGATTCCCGATGAAGAAATTTGATTGTAAATTTATGCATTTCTTAGGATATAATTGGTGAAAAAAAAAACTTTTGAAACAAAATTAATGATCTCTGTATATTAACTGAGTAACAAGTTGGTGTTTATGATAATTATACCATCACGCCTTTGGATTTGTTGTTGTTGTTATTATTATTTATTGAATTTAAATATGTGTCTTCGAATTCAAAATATTATATTTTTAAGGGGTGAGTAAAAAAACTAAAAAATCAATTAAATCAAGAAAACTAGAAAAAAATAATTGAAAAAACCGAACCGTGAAAAAAACCAATTAAATCGATTAAAATTTTGAAAAAATCGACTGGTTCGGTTCGGTTTCGGTTTTATAAGTTTGGAACCGAAAAAACCAGAAAAAAACCCGAGCCAAACCGGTTTGAACCGGTTTTGTCCTAAAAAACCGAACCGAAACCAGTCGGTTTGAACCGGTTTCGGTTTTTTTTTTAAAAAAAATTCAATTTAATTATTTTTTTATAAAAACCAAACCAAATAAAAAATGATCACCCCAAATACTTTCTATATTTTGCGTGAAAAAGTTATCTTGGACTATTTGAAATGGTGAAGAACATCACAATTGATATATAAGCTAAAGGGTTCTAGGCTTTATAGTTTTACTTAACTTTTTTTTTAAAAGGAGCCTCTACTTTAACAAATCTTTGAGAATTTGACATCAGAGAATACCAGTTTCTCGATTGATTTGGAAACTTCAACAACTTCTCTAAGAGAAGCAATTGTAGCATATGATTGCATGAATTACACATCAAGAAATGACTTCTGTCGTTAACAAAAGGGAAGTGATAAGAAAAAAGTGAGAGAAAGAAAACAATAGCAAGAATTCC
Organism: Populus trichocarpa; assembly: GCF_000002775.5. NCBI lineage: Eukaryota > Viridiplantae > Streptophyta > Magnoliopsida > Malpighiales > Salicaceae > Populus > Populus trichocarpa. Next base: position 3,503,788 of record NC_037290.2, read on the forward strand.
AACTAGGGGCATGTTTGGAGGTGTGATAGATTATTTTTTAAAATATTATTTGCTTGAAAATATATTAAAATAATATTTTATTATTATTATTTATATGAATATATTAAAACGATAAAAAAATATGAAAAAAATTAATTTATAGCTAAAAAAATAAAAATTTCAAAAACATAGTCGGATTGCAATGCTAAACAAGACATATGTGTTTAAAGGTGTAGTAAAAATTGTTTTTTAAAATATTATTTGTAAATGTATTAAAATAATATTTTATTATTATTATTACTACTATTATTATTGATATCAATATATCAAAATAAAAAAACACTAAAAAATAATAATTTATAACTAATTTTTTTTTAAAAAAATACAATTAAACTGTAATGTTAAACAAAACATATGTATTGCACCAAACTCAATGGATGATATGTTCCGGTTTGCATTTTTTTTTTTAATATTTGGCAATATTTGTTAACTCACGAATGTCTTTATTATAGAAATGTTATTTAAAATGTAAAACAATACCTATGGTAATTAACAACCAAATCAACTTTCAAGATCAAATTCAGGCACACCGGCCTGTCTTTATTCATTGATCGGTACTTGGCACATCAAATTTTCTGGTGGAGTTATATGCCTCAACCTCATAGTCTTATTGGATCATTATATATGTATATGGAAGTTACTAGGGGATTAACAATTATTATTCTCTTGCGTATTTTTTTCTTTGGAAATTGTTTCCAAAACTACCAAATAGATGCTATCTTTTCTTCACTTCAACTCGTTAAATAATTAACCTTTTAATTTTTAAATCAAGTGTTTTTTTTTTCCATAATCCTTGTAAGATTTTATCTGATAATATTTTAAAACTAGATCTAACCAGATAGGTTGATATATGATTTAAGTAAGTTGAATTCTGAACCAATCAATTTTAATAAAAATAAAAGAAAATTAAATTGATATAATTAAGTAAAAAATCAGAATCAACTCACCATATGGTTACTATAAAAATAGTATTTTATTCAATAAAAATAGCAAAAACACACATAATAAAAGAATAAAAATATGAGAGGAAGGTGGGTTTTCTAATCAAGGGCATGTACTTTTATTTAGTTCACACATGTCAATATTTTAGAGAGGCTTTAAATATTTTAAGAAAAGATAAACAATAACAAATTAACAACAGTAGAGGACGGCTAGGTCGGTGTCAAAAAGACTGAAGCGACCCCGCAGCCCATCTTCACTGAACTGTTGGCATCCCTGCTTTTCATAATATTGTATTCAGTGTACACAGCAGAAAATGCATCAGATTCTGCAGATTTTAATTATTTGGGAATATAATAATTATTATTTTTTAAAATATTCTTCACTTGAAAATATATTTAAATAATATAAATAATCTAAAAAAATAAAATAAAAATTCAAATTTTATCAAATCTTCGGTGCAAACACAACTCTAAACATGATCTTAAGATGAAAATGAAGGCAGGAAGCAGAGAAGAGATGGAAAAGCAATTTCCTAACAGCAGCATGCAGTCAAAATTTCATGAGAAAGTGCGGGCTGTGGGTGGCAGGCAAAGGAGCCCATGACGGGGGAAAAAAAGAAAAAAAGTCAGTGCATATAATAGTATACTTTACAGACACATCGGCAGTTGAAACTCCTCTTTCCCATTTGACCATATGCCATCAAAGTACTCAATACGCTATAAAGTCTCCCTGCCTGCAAATCCATCTTTCAATCTACTCAATTGCCTACTGTCTTGTCTCTCGTTTTTTCGGTGTTCCGGATTGTTTTCCATGATTGAAATTGAAAACGAATCTTATTGAGTTTATGCGATTAAACCTTTTTTTTTTTAATTTAATTTTTTTATATTCTTTAATTGTTTTGCATATTGATGTTAAAAATAAAAAAAATTTATTTTAATATATTTCTAAGTAAAAAGCATAATGAAAAACAATTACTACTATAATACCAAATAATATATATCTAAATGCTATTAGCTCAAACCTAGATAAGTGAAAATTGATATTACGAATAGTCAAAACTTGATTTGGTTTTTTTATAAAAAATAATATTATTTTAATTTTTTTAAAAATTATAAAATAATATTATTTTTATTGATTCAAATCAAATCTTGTAACTTAGTCTGGTGAGATGGGTTTAGAGCCCGAGAGTGTGGTTGCGGTTGCTTTTCAAAGTACTTTTCATTTAGAAATGTATCAAAATAATGTTTTTTTATTTTTTAAAAATTATTTTTGAAATCAGCACATCAAAATAATTTAAAAAATCCAAAAACATATTAATTTAAAGTAAAAAAAAATAAATTTAATTTTTTTAAAATATTTTTAAAATATAAAATCAAATAGGATGTTAATAACCTCTTGATTGAAAACAGGAACCATGAGATGCAAAAGGGGATAATCTAGAATGGGCTAAGCCTTTGTGTAAAAGCCCAGAGCTAAGTCAAAGTTCAGCTTTACCGGGCCTAATATTGTCTTTAAAAAACTCATGCGGATTGGTAGAGCACAAGATTCACGAGCTAGTATATTTGTTTTCATGCATTAAAGAGAGATGAATTTCAGTGGGCTAACTTCAAGTTTTATTTTTTTTTCCGTGTCCAGCCCAATTCAAGGCTCTAAGACGCTAAGAATTTCAAATTTCAATTAAATATAAATTCTGACTCAATTTCATAACAAATTTTATTTAAGTCAAAGTTATTTTTAACTGAATATACCTATAATTTATTTTTAAATCAAGAATAAAAAATAACTTAAATTAATTAATAAAAATATTACCAAGCAATAATCTTAGTCTCCTGAAAGTATAAAATAAAATAAAATTAAACACACCAATTATTTCAAGCACCGCACCCCACAAAATCCCGCAGTTGAAGATTGTAGTGAAAGCAAGGGATATCGCTACAACTTAGCAAGTTTTTTCAGGTACAAACTTAGAGGTCAAGAACATCTACTCTCTCTTTTTTTTTTTTTTAATTTCATTTTCTAATTTCAAACTTAGAATTAATATTGAGAAAAATTTATACACCAACCTCTGGCACGTGAGGGAGAAACCAAAAGAAGAAGAAGCAAAAAATGCCTTTTTCTAATTTATTTATGGTTTCAAGCACCGACCATAACTGATAGAAAAACTAAAACACATGAAGTTACATTAATTTCACACAACACAAGCACTTCTGTGTTCGGTCCAGAAATCAAGACAGACATTTTTACTATCTGTCCATCAAGATAAATTCAATGTTGAGGACAGATCCCATCTGTTAATTAGCATATGCACGTTCAATTCAAGTCAACCGCGTACGAAATTGGTACCTCCTTGGTTTAATATTTAATCTCTTGCATGTGACATCAGTTAACTTTATGTTAAGATTTTTATAAATAAAAATCTATTATTATGCTTTTTTATAATAATAAAATTTTTTCTATATATAATATAAGTATTAAAAACACAATAAATTATTATGCTTTTTTATCTAAAATAATTATTCTTACTAAGGTAATTATTTCTATATATAGGTATATAAAAGGTATTTTAAAAAACTTATTATTTTATTAATTAATAATATTTAAAAAATATTTGCTTTTTATTAATATATGAAAATAAAAGACTTTAACATAAACACAAAGTAATCAATATCATATGAAGAAGTCTAAAAGGAGTGCAAGTCACGGCAAACGATGAAGAAGAAGCTGCTAGGAAAACCGGGACTTAGATTTTGAAAATAAAAGGACAGACATACATAACTCACGCCTAATTTGGTGCTTCTTTAACGTGGCTTGTTACTTTCTTTCCCTATCTTCATTGTATCCACGTTTGTGTCGGATTTGTATACTAAAATATACAAGTGGATTTGCCAAAAAAAACTTTGACCCACTAGGGAACTTTCTTGCCCTATTTAGAGAGCCACTTCTAATTGCTTCTCGACAAGAAAAATACAATGGCTTTGTTTCTCGCTCTATGCTTTGCAATCATTCTCTCATTTTGCCAAGGCTCAGCTCATGCTGCTATCCCACCTCGTCCTCTTGATGGTAAACATTCACCTTTCTTGATTACTCGTTTATGTTCAACATTTTTCATGTGATCTTTCAGACGAAATAGTGCTAGTTGTAACACTTGCCTAGCTAAGGCTAATGTTCCAAATTAAAAGGTTAAATGCATGGTTTAGCAAGGCTGTTTTATGGGGTGTGTGTGTGTGTAGCTGCTTCTTGACATTTATTGACATGGGCAAATTTTTGCAGGACTTGTTGAAAATGGGAACTTTGAGCAAGCACCAGCAAAATCAAATCTCAAGAAAAGAGCGATAATAGGAAAATACTCGCTCCCGAAATGGGAAATCAATGGCATAGTAGAATATGTCTCAGGCGGGCCACAACCAGGTGGCTTCTACCTAGCCATTCCTCGTGGGGTTCATGCAGTGAGGCTAGGCAACGAGGCCTCTATCTCTCAAACTCTTACTGTCAAACCAGGTTCAATTTATGCACTCACGTTCGGAGCCACTAGAACCTGTGCTCAAGATGAGGTGCTAAGGGTCTCGGTCCCTGGCCAGTCAAGTGACCTTCCTCTTCAAACCCTGTATAGCAGTAATGGGGGTGACACTTATGCCTTGGCTTGGAAGGCTACTTCTAAAGCTGTCAAGGTCACATTTCATAACCCTGGCATCCAAGAAGACCCCACTTGCGGACCTCTTTTGGATGCTATTGCAATCAAGGAGATGTTACCTCTGAAGTATAGTAAAGGTAAAGTCCTGAATATTTTTTTTCAGGATCCTTTATAATAGCTGAAGTTTATGTTGGTTTCTGTGCTCTGTACACAACCTAATCCAATTTTTTTTTTGTTTTAAAAAAATTTCTTTCTATGCAGGCAACCTAGTGAAAAATGGTGGCTTTGAAGTTGGTCCGCATGTGTTCAAGAACTTCTCAACTGGAATCTTGCTCCCTCCCAAGAAACAAGATCAAATTTCACCCCTCCCCGGCTGGATCATTGAATCCCTCAAACCTGTAAAATACATCGACAGCAAGCATTTCTTTGTGCCCAAAGGATTTGCGGCAATTGAATTAGTAGCAGGGAGAGAGAGTGCCATAGCACAAGTCATTAGGACAATTCCTGACAAATTCTACAACCTCACATTCACAATCGGAGATGCAAAGAACGCTTGCCATGGGTCAATGATGGTTGAGGCATTTGCTGCCAGGGAAACCCTCAAAGTTCCCTACGTTTCACAGGGAAAAGGTGGATACAAGACTGCAACTTTGAGGTTCCGAGCAATTTCAGCTAGGACAAGGATTACATTTTACAGTGCATATTATCACACCAAGTTACATGATTATGGTCACATGTGTGGCCCTGTCTTGGATGATGTTAGGGTGTTTCCTACTCACTAATAAGGAGAGATTCGTTTGATGTTACCAAATGCATGTGATCATAAGTAATTTTTGAGATAATTAAAGTCTTGCAATAGCCTCTTAACAAGAAATCTGTAACACTGAAATGGGTGCTTAAAACTTTTGAAACCGATGCAGATAAAAGACAAACTTCAGTCATTTTACTCTCGAATGTTTCTTACCTTTTTTTCTTGTTTGATTCTGTTCCTTTGAATGTTTCTATTTGTACTTGTTTGTCCAATCTGTGAAGATACGATATAAATTCATATATTTTTGACAAAGCTTCTTTCAAACTGCCTTTATTGTCTGCTAGCATATGCCCGAGGAATTTCACTTTATTTTTTCTTCGGAATCACTTCTCGGAAAATCCAACTCAAGTAGCCTGGCTCACCTGTCGTGAGTTCCATGCACGAGGCTCATTTATGGAGGAATGTGAAATAGCTAAGGAATCTTATCCTGTTGAAACAAAACATAGAAAAAAAAAACCTTGAATTTTCAATGACTTAATATATATATATTAAAGCTATTATACCCTTAATAAATAAAATTATATAAATATTATTTAAAACATCCATCAATAATTTATAGCCATTTTAGATTGCTATCCTTCTGACCGTTTTAAGATCGAATCTAATTTTTTAATAGGAAATCATCAATAAAATTCAAACTTGATTGAAGAGTTAAATAAAAAATTATAACTATTTTGGGTTAGACAACTTGATTAAATAATTTATTTAATTATCTTCATTTTTTAATCTAATATATAAAATTCTGACTAATTGTTACACACTACTTTATGTCATACAATATTGTAGTAAGATGTTTTTTTTTTAAAATAATCTAAGAGACAAATTAGAAACTTTTTTCCTCTGTAACTTTGTTATTTTGATATTTTTCTTTTACTAACTATACCCTTGCCTTGCAGTAAGCTTTTGGCCATTTGCCAACAACATTGAATCATGTACAGTGCAGTTTGCATGCAATCATGTACAGAGGACAACTTTTATCAAGATCCGCATCTTCTCGGTCTTGTGTAAAGCGTACCTTGTTTGGATAAATCGGAATATAATTAAATACTGATATAATATAAAATGAATTTTTTTTGGGTGAAATAATACAGTTGAAAAATATCACGATTTAAAAATATAATATTTTAATAATATCATAGTTTAAAAACATGATATTTGATATATATTGCATTTCAGAACCATAATGTTTTCTTGATATTTGATGTTTTGGCTTCTATAAGGTTTTAAGTCATTTTCGTGTTTTAAATCTGAAAAAATTTATAAAATTATAATTTTCATTAATTTTAAATTTTATTTATTTTATGATTTTAGAAATTTAAAATATTTACAATTTTATCAAAATTTCGACAGAATTTTTTCTATATAGAAATTATTTCTAAAATTTTATCTCGCTTAAAAAACCTGTAAAAAAAAAAACACAATAAATACAATCAACAAATTCTATCTAAACTCAACATATTATCATATTCCATGATCACAAGTAGCCTCAAGAACACACACACACACAAAACAAATATAAAATAATTTAATAATACAATATTCAAGGAATCATAGAATATATAAATATAAGTCATCTATCTATCTACATTTACGTCGTCTACTGGATGATCCGAGCTCATCAGTAGCATGACCAGATCCAGCTCCTGCTTAAGTGTCCTCGTTCTCTACCATGACATCATTAAGAGTTAGTCTCTCTTCAAAGGTTTTAAGTCCAGTGCGACAAACATTTAACCCTTTGGATGATATAATGTGAATTTCGCTTTCTTCGTCAGTACTAAGAAGATAAGATGAGGCCTCACCACCCTCATGTAGCAAGAAACCAACATAATATTAATAAAATATTAATGTTAGATTAAAAGATAAATACATAAAACTCAACGGTTAACATATATTAATCATAAAAAAACTTGATGACTTATGTGATGTTGAATCTGTTAAGCATATTGCTTGTATTGCATATATCCAGGTGGAGGAACCTGCTTGAGATATAGAATAATGATCTTTTGCATTATACTCATATACCAAATCATATACTTCTCGTTAATAATCACATGATACATCTCTATAAATATCTCATTCCTCTATGCACCACATTGTGATATAAGCACCATACCTGCCTAACTAGTCATGATCATTATTTTTACCTCTACAAGTAATGGCGTGCAAAACATCAGTCATATTGATATCGAATGGAATGTGTTGTTTATAGTTGAACTGTCGTATTACCCGATCCAAGCAATGGTACTAGAACCCTGAGGGGTAGCTCAATTGGTCAGGTCTTGGGTTTTCTCTCTAATGGTTACGAGTTTGAGTCCCCTCAGAGCCACCGGAGGCTTACATAATCATTAATTTCAGGACCCGTGAGATTAATCGAGGTGCGTGCAAGCTGGCCCGGACACCTATGTTAATAAAAAAATATATGCTATTAGACTTTCTGTAAAAAAAAATCAGATTCTAGTCAATTTAACATGATTTTAACTAAATTGCATTACTTCAACTCTAATTGGAAAAATTCATAGCAAATTCAATTAAATTCCTAAAATTTAACATTAAAGCAAACTTAACAAAAAATTAAACATAATTCAGGATATATTATCAACTAATATTTTTAATGCTCAATTGCATTAAATCAAACACAAATTCTTAGCAAATTAATTAAATTCCAATAAAATAGTAAATTAATCAACTTATCAACAATTCAATGAAACATGTAAACCGCCACATTTATGCTCTATTTCATGAGTGTGTGCGTATTTAACTACATTATTAGTCGATTCCAACAATATACATAAAATCCCTAATTTGGCAACTTAACCTAAATTAAACACAACACATAATTAATTGAAATAATTAATTCATCATTAATTCAATTTATTTTCATGTTCAACTATATCAAATAAACTCTAATTGAATGTATTTTTTAACTAATTTATCATTGATTCAACAAACCTTAAATTCACCACAAACCTTGAATTCAACCTAAACAATTATTTGATTTCAATCAAACAAATACAAATTAATATCAATGTAATATGTTTACCTTACTTATAAGACTACAAGAATGGATAAGGTGGCGGCAACAACAAATGGAATGGTGAGTTTTCAATATAAAAACATCAAAAGATGCTTAGAGACCAAGATGAGTTTGATTTTTGGTTGATTTAAAGGCAAAATCTAAGTGTTTAACAAGTTTTTTAAGAGAAAAATGAGGGTGTTAATATTTATTTTTTGTTAGAGAAAGATAACATTGTATGTTCGATCTACTCCTCTTAAATTTTAATTAACGTGACACTTGTGAAATGTATCATGTAGTTATCACATTTTAAAAATACAATATTTAATACATATAATGCTTCAAAAGCACGAAAATATCAAATTATATCATTTCACTAAATGGGTCATAGCCCTCAATTTTCAAGTTTGGTGCGGTAATTTGACTAAAAAAAACCACCTTGCTTTCCCTTTTGTGAAGGAGTACTTGATGTACCTTGCAATTTCTATCTTGTTCTAGTACTGTTCACGCGGAAATTTTTTGTTTCAAAAAGTAGATTCAGGAGCTGGTAGCCTGGTACAAATAAACTGCCGTCCACTTTCCATTTTTTTAATTTGGTAGAGCCCCATGACTCTTGGACAGGGGACACACCTTACTCTCATTTTTCTACGAGCACATGCTCGAGGCGTAGAAGACAAAAAAGGTAGATAGACACTTTGCCTTTCCATTTTGTTTGAAAAAACGAGGTCTAGAGTGATTGACTCGTGAGTCATGATAGCAATAACCAAACAATATTCTATTTTCATTGTCGACATGCTTTCTTTCACTGTATATTATAGAGCTGCGCAACTGCTTATTTTGGCATCCTAATGCAAAGCTAAAGGGTGGGAATCAGTACATAGGAATGTCCGTAACGGTTAGTTTTCCATGAACTAGTTCAGAGGTTGGAACTTGGAACTGCAGAATTCTGGTACGTCTTTTGACTGTCCACGGTAAAGAGAGAAATAGCTGAAGAATGCTTCTTTTGCAACAAAATGGTGCTGTCCACAATGCCCTACGTTAGTTGAACATAAATTTTTTGTAATGGATTACTGAAAAATGTTGCAAAACACTAGCAAAACTTTCAAATTTGTTGAAAAAGATCGACTTGAATATTGCAACATCCAGAACCCACCATGATTCAAACAACTATATATGGACAGTGAGTTCAACCTGATGTTGTTTGATTTTTCTTAGTGAAGCCCTGTAGATGATGAATCACATGCTATAGATACAATGCCATGAGCATTGAGGAGAGTATTGCGTTCAAGAAAATGCCTTATTTGTCATTTGGTTAAACAAAATAACTTTTATTGACATGTTAAAAACATGTTATCACAGACTGACAGACATATATACAATCATTGAAAGTAAATTGCTCGAGTTTATACCATACAGTAGCATTACTTTTATTTGTTTCTTTTAAAGAAGGTTTAAACACCCATTTCAGTGCAATAAACTCTCTCATAGACAATTACAAACCTCTCTAATTACCCAAGAAATTACTCACGACAATATTGGATAAGCAACGAAGATCTTATTAGTGAGTAGGAAACACACTGACATCATCTAAGACAGGGCCACACATGTGACCATAATCGTGCTGCTTATTGTGATAGTATGCACTGTAAAATGTAATCCTTGTCCTAGCTGAAATTGCCTGGAACCTCAAAATTGCAGTCTTGTATCCACCTTTTCCCTGTGAGACGTAGGGAACTTTGACAGTTTCCTTGGCAGCAAATGCCTCAACCATCATTGATCCATGGCAAGCATTCTTTGCATCTCCGACTGTGAATGTTAGGTTGTAGAATTTGTCAGGAATTGTCCTAATGACTTGTGCTATGGCACTCTCTCTCCCTGCTACTAATTCAATTGCCGCAAATCCTTCGGGCACAAAGAAATGCTTGCTGTCAATGTATTTTACTGGTTTGAGGGATTCAATGATCCAGCCAGGGAGGGGTGAAATTTGATCTTGTTGCTTGGGAGGGAGCAAGACACCTGTTGAGAAGTTCTTGAACATATGCGGACCAACTTCAAAGCCACCGTTTTTCACTAGGTTGCCTGTGTAGAAACAAAATGAAAAAACAATACTCACTTAGGTTGTCTGAAGAGAGCACATAAAACAGCATGTCTTCTGGAAATTCTAAAAATCCTGTAAATGCTGGGATCTTACCTATAGTACGCCGGAGAGGTGACATCTCCTTGATTGCAATAGCATCCACTATAGGACCACAAGAGGGGTCCTCTTGAATTCCGAGATTATGAAATGTGACCTTGACAACATCAGAAGTAGCCTTCCAAGCCAAGGAATAAGTGTCACCCCCATCGCTGCTATAAAGGGTCTGAAGAGGGAGGTCACTTGATTGGCCAGGGACTGAGACCCTTAGCACCTCATCCTGAGCACAGGTTCTGGTGGCTCCAAACGTGAGAGCATAGATTGAACCTCGTTTGAGAGTAAGATTTTGAGAGATAGATGCCTCATTGCCTAGCCTCACTGCATGGACCCCTCGAGGAACGGCTAGGAAGAAGCCACCTGGTTGTGGTCCACCCGAGACATACTCTACTAAGCCATTGATTTCCCATTTGGGGAGTGAGTATTTTCCTATGATCACTGTTTTCTTGAGGTTTGATTTTGCTGGTGCCTCTTCAAAGTCCCCATTTTCAACAAGTCCTGCAAAATGTTGCCCATGCCACACTGTGTTAAAAATGACATTATATCACATGTAAATACTGAACATTTCTTTGGTTAACTACCAAAAACATTGCACATAATCAAGTAAAGAGAGGTGATTTTTACCATCAAGAAGTGGAGGTGGACTAGCAGCATGAGCTAAGGAGAAAATGAGAGCAACGCAAAGGGAGAGAAACAGAGCCATTGTATTTATTTTGCTGTCAAGGAGCAACTAGAAGTGGCTCTTAAAATAGGGAAAAAAAGCTCCCAAGTGGGTATAAAAGAATAGCGAAATCTATTTGTATATTTATAGCACAAAAAAAGCTGGATGCATTGAAGAAGGGAAATAATAGAAAACAACCCATGTTCCATGTTAACGTGTCATCAAATAGCCATGGGATGTTTTGGTCTGTCCCTCTTTTCAAAATCTAAGTCCCAAATTTCCACTGAGCTTCTTGACTCTTGTGGTTGGACCCTTCCTTGGTTGCCGTGATTTGCTCTCTTCCAGGACTTTTTTATTTGGATCTCATCTAAATCTAGATTCATTTGTTCCTTGTCCACACAAGCCGGTGATTATGCAAGTTTGATGCTTGATTTTGTTATGCGTATGCGTGATTAATGATTAAACCAAAGATGTACCAGTTTCTTGCGTCTTTAACTTGAGTTGATTTTGCATTTGCACCCTAATATCTGCCTTCCAAATAGAATTTATGTTGGTGGGCGTAATGTAAAGATGCCTGGCTTGATTTTTTGACAGAAACAGATGGGCTCGTGTGAAATTGTGAAGGCAACACTACATTGCAGCTCTTGTATTAATTAAGGTCAGTGTTTGAACTAAAGGTAATTAAAACGGGTTGGTAAGACGTTAATGATATTGCTTGATGCCGCTAGTATCCTTAATTAAGGGATTTTATGAAGTGTAGCTCTTGTAATAATGATTTGAATTTCTTGTTCACCAAAATATTTGACTCCTAGCTAATTTTGAAAGACCTCTGCTCATGTATAAGCTATAAAATATCAACTAACTAAGGCATTTACTTCAATGTACACAGCCCTTTTCATCTGAAGTTATTTGACTCTGCTTTTTGGATAAAATAGTGCGATGCTGTAAAGAGATTTACAGAGTGTTGAGATCTGGCCAGTGTTTTGCTGCTTATGAATGGTGCATAACTGAATCATCTGACCCTCTAAACCAAGAACACCAAAGAATTAAGGTTACCTGCATAAACATGTCCCTTGTTCTGACGTTTACACATAGGGTGTGTCTAGCAAACTTATGCTTTTGGAAATAGGGAGAAGTTGAGCTTGGCAGTGGACTTCCTGACATCAGGTCAATGTTGGTTCAACTATTTACTGTGTTCTACTTGTATAGCTCAGAGTTAAGAGATATATATATGGAAAATCAAGAAAACATCCTTTACTATCGTATATGTTTTACTATTCTATTATGTTTTAGGGTATATGGGAGAAGGATGTTGCTGTGGGTTCACCTCTACCTTGGTATTTGCCACTTGACAAAAATCAGTTTTCACTAAGCAGTTTCCGGGTATCTGCTGTTGGACGATTCATCGCAAAGAACATGGTACGAGTATTTTGGTGATTTCTTTTGAACCAAAAGTTTTTATGATCATTTTGGCCGGCTAAAATATAGAGAGATGGGATGAGGTGTAAAGCTGTAAATAGGAGCAATCGATTTCTTTTATGATTTCACATCAATCCAATGCACATCTGTTCCTGACTCCTTACAAAGTGATCTATAAGTCACAGATTTGTAGCTCATTCAGTTGAAGGTTGTCAAAGAGTTCAGGCTTTCTTGGAGAAAGCAGCACTTGTTGAAAGTGTCAGGTAAATGCTTTCATAATAGTTTGACTGCATATCCCAATCTTAAAGACCGATAAATGTTAGCCTAGCTACTGGATGCAATACATTAAAATACAAACTAGATATCATGAGTGCTTTTCATAATTTTCCATTTTGATCTCATGAAGCATTTTGATCTCATGAAGGCTACCCCACCTGGGTTTCTTCTATCAATTTGATCATTCAATCTGGTTAACTATAATTTATTTTGGTAAGCATTTTGGATGTATTAGTCTCGTTTTCTTGAGCAAACATTTATGCATGCACTCAGTGCATGATCATTTCTGTCCTTGATTCACGCATGATGGGGGTCGTTACACCAATATACTTTTTCATCGCTCGGAAACCTCTGTTGACTGTTGTAGGTCAAAACTTGGAAGATGCTTCCAGGGTTTTTGCACATTTTCTCCTTGATTGCTGTTATTTGTAATTGAAAACTGATTCTGGTGCATATTTGTTTCTTGGGGACCAGAGATAAGGATTTTCCATGCATAAGTTAATGTGTCCAACTTAACTATGTGCTGTTTTTTTATTCAAGAAAAAAAGGTAATACGTATTGGATTCAAATCCCTGTAATTTCCATGCCAGCTCGAATTTTACAGATGCAATATCTCTGATGATTAATTTTACTGATACATTTCAACAAGTACCTAGATAAAGAACAGAGAGATTAACAAGTTTGGATTGGAGCTGAGTTTAGGATTATTTAGATAAAAATTTATAAATGAATATGATACAGGATCATATATGCGATTAGCATTCGGGTTTAAATGAAAATCTGACATCGGGGAGGAATTTCCAGTAGCCATTCCTAGCTGAATGAAACTTCTGTCTGTAACATTTTCAGATTCAATTTCAGTCTAACATTATCAGTAAAATTTATAGAAACCCCAACAAGAGTTGACGATCACTATTCTTCTCAAGGAGAACAGGATAAAATGTAGTGGCATCCCTCTGTGAGATCCCAACCAGCTGCTGGCTCCATGCAATGATACAAAGCAACGGATTTCCATATCAAGCAAGAAAGGGGAACAACACTTGAAAGGGTTTTGTCACTGCATGAATCATGGGCATGACACAGATCATGGACAAATGAGTCCGATGATCACAACATAGCGCAGTTTCACTAGATGAAGTGCAATGGAGGGTCCCAGATGGGCTATCCATGCAGTCTTTTGGTGTACTCCAGTTGAGCTTAGGAAAGACTGCACCTCCAAGGGTTTCAATCGATTCCTTGATCTTCAATTCAAGGGAAAGAAGGGAGCGGTGGAGGCTTCTCTGGTTCATCTTCAGATTCTTCTGACACGGTATAGTCTTCTTCGTCTATGGGATTGTGGATTCTGTTCGGCAGGGCATCTTCATTTGAGATAGAAAGAGGAAGGTGGAAGGGATCGGATCATCAAGAAGGTACTCGAATAAAGATTCTCGAAGTTCAAGAATTATAGTTCTGATAGATACAGGCTTGAATTTTGGGAACCATTCGTGAATCTGGCAACGGTTCACTTCTTCTTCCTTCATTTCGGTAGTATAGGCCATTACCTTCGAGTCTCAAACGAACCCACTTCAGTTGCTTTCTTTGCCATCTGGTATAGGAAAACACAATCAGAGCACTACAAGGGGAAATGCCATAAACAGTAGAGATCTCCGAGCCTTGCTAGTGCCCAAGCAAAGCTTCATACACTGAACTATCGAAAACAAAATATATGCCACAGCAGCAATATTCAAGGACAGATGAGAGAATCATCATCATCAGAGGGCTTAATTTAGGGCTCAGGTATTTGAATTCAACCAAAACTTTGAGAATATATGTGATGCCCACATATCACGTCAGTGTTATGAAGAGATTGGATTAGATAAAAAGAAAAGCCAAGATTTGTGTATAGCAAGGAACTTCTTATGAAAGCGAAAACAAGAGATTCAAGGCTATTTAGACAGCATAGAAGCATTATGCTAATGTCCCTTCTTCATCATTTGCCATAGACCCTAATCCTCCCAAAGTTAAACTCAAGCAACCAGCCATTAATAGCAAGCATTCACTAGCCACTAGCCAGATTATCACCACTTTAAAGCTCAATCATGGTTTTCACAGCTTCTGTCATTCCTGCTCAAGCAGACGTCAACGACACTCAACCTTGGGGGATTCTAACCCACTCAATGTAAATTATTTGACTTTGTCAAGAAAGCAGTACAAATGACTTGGCTAGTTAAATCTGTAAATTTAAATGCCGTTTGGTAATGCGGCGGGCCTGAGGTTAGGAAACCACAGTTTCTACGTTTCTACGTGTTTGGTAATGCGAAAAAACATGTTTTATTTTGGTGGGATCACAATAATTGTGGCTGCACCTGTGGCTGATAAAAAATTGGAAAATTCTGCTTTTCAACAGCAGCAGCTTCATTTTTCAAGATCCATCAAAAAGCTAAGAGAAAAAAAAAAGTCGGCTCAACGATATAAAACATGGTACGAAATGCACGCTAACTTCAAATAATAATAATAAAAAAATATGTAATTTAACTGATCAGATCATAGATTTATTTTTTAAAAATTATCATTTTGAGTTTTATAAATCTCAGGATTATTGAAGGTTTACATGGTCGTTAATTTTAGAACCCGTGAAATTAATCGAGGTACACGCAAGCTAATCCGAATACCCATATTAATAAAAAAAAACAAAAAAAAACAAACCAGTTAACACCTCACACTTGTACAAGTTGAGTGATAGAACGAACCCGACCAAAGTCTTTCTACCTTGGAGAATGGGTTAATAAGGAAAACAAATGAGATTAAGGTTGTATTTAATTAGTGTTTTAAGATAAAAATAAGAGATAAAAAAAATAAAAGGTTAAGTTTAAAAAATAAGAGATATAGACCTGTTTTCATCTCTTTTATTTTTAAATAATGATTAAATATTATCTAAATAATAATTAACAAATAAATAAAAAATAATGATGAGAAAATAGAGATTAAAGTTATATTTAATTAGCATTTCAAGATAAAAATAAGAGAGATATAGAAAACAGTTAAAGTGAAAAAAGAAAAAGAAATGAAGGGATATGGCCTTGATTTCATTTTTTTATATTGAAACAATAATTAAACATTAACTAAATAATAATAATAAATAAATAATCATAGAAAAAGCCTCTTATGAAAACAAGAAGAGCATTTTCTATAGATTTAACACTCTTCCAAAAAAACAAAGAAAATATTTTTTCGTGAATTTACTAGGCTAGTAAACTAGCTTGAATTATTTAACTAATTAAAAAAAAAACTCTTTATATATATATATATATATATCTCAATCCATTTCTTTTACACATTCAAAAATCATAATAATGAAGAAAACAATCAATCAAATTTAGAATTTTAATCCAAATTCCATTTATTTTATTAATTTTTATCAAACTCATGTAAAAAAAAAACCCTCTGTACTTGTGCCTGCTTCTAGCTATTACCTTGGCAGACCTAAAGTCATCCAGAAAAATACATTTAAAAAAAAAAGAAAAAGGAAAACCCCCCGTCTCTGGTCCCAGTCTTCTGTAGAATAAACAAGTCTTTCGCATTGTCTTTCTCTCTGAAAAAACACAGGAGTAATCAACAAGAAAGAAAGGAACAAAACGACGGCGGTAGGCAAATAAGAAGCGGAGGAGATGGAGATAGTGAAGGCAAGGACTGATAAGCGAGAATACAAGAGAATTGTTCTTCCAAATGCTCTCCAAGTCCTTCTCATTAGCGATCCCGACACCGATAAGGCAATTTCAATTCCTTAATTTTTGCAATTTCAATTCAATTCTGGCGCTTTAATCACTGATTTAGGTCAATTCTAACCATTTATTTTTCGTTTCTTTTTAGTGTGCGGCTTCTATGAATGTTAGTGTTGGTTGTTTCAGTGATCCTGATGGTCTTGAAGGACTCGCTCATTTTCTTGGTAGCCTTTTCTTTTTTCTTTTTTCTTTTTGTGGTTTTCATGACGGTTTTTTATTTTATTTTTTTGGTTTCTGGTATTGGCAGAGCATATGCTGTTTTATGCAAGTGAGAAATATCCACTAGAGGACAGTTACTCTAAGTACATTATTGAGGTGATTAATTATTTAATTATCATTTAAATTGCTTACTTAAGAAAGAAAGAAAGAAAGCTCCTTTTATTTCCTGTTAAAATCTTTATATTTATTCTATGTGGTTCGGGAAGGTTGAATTGTAATTTTGGTGAGAATTTATGTGTTACTAAACGATGTTTTCTACGTATTTTGTTGTCTACTTGATGTGTAGCATGGGGGCAGTACCAATGCTTATACGACGTCGGACCACACCAACTATCATTTTGATGTTAACAGTGATTGTTTTGAAGATGCTCTGGACAGGTATAAAATGCACGCTTTCTTATTTTTATAATCTGTAATGATAGATAGCTTGTTGGTTTTGTCAGTTATCTTATAAAGTTTGTGACCTGGTTCTTTGAATGTGATTTACTGTTCAGATTTGCACAGTTCTTTATCAAACCGTTGATGTCAGCGGATGCAACCGTTAGGGAAATTAAGGCTGTTGATTCTGGTTAGCTGCTGTGCTTAGACTTTTTTTCCTTTTTAGGTTTCTCAAGCTGGATTGATGCTGAGTTTCTTTTCGGAATTAGTGTTGGTAATTACTTACTCTGGTGTTTGTGTCTCTCTTGTACAGAAAATCAGAAAAACTTACTGTCTGATGGTTGGAGAATAAACCAGGTATCATTCAATGCACTTGCTCACCTATCCGGTAGACTGTTGGTTTTCTTTTGTTAATCTTTCTTTTCAGTCTTTTGGTTGTCTTGTATTTGTATAAACTCAACAAATTGGTTGCATGTTGCAAGTGTTTTAGTTGATATGTTGTTTGCAAATTCCTAATGATGAGGAATCCTACAGATATCTAGGTTTTCTTTTTCCTTTTCACCTTTGAAACCACCTAGACTAACAAGAGGCCAATTTAACCTTCCAAATTAACTATAAGTAATGTCACAGATCACCTGCCGTTTTGTCTTAGTCACTCAAAAACAGGTATTCCATTGGGTAGTTCTATGCTTTTGCATGATATTGCACATTTGATTCTGCTCTATTTGAAGGTGCAAAATTAGCGTTTATGATATACTTGGTCACAACCTTAAGAAATAGTGATGCACAGTTCGTTCTTTGTAAATATTGCATTTCACATGTAGCAAACCATGCTGCTTGTCATCAATCACAGCTTCGTAGTGATTATGCAATTAATACTACTCACAAACTGTTTTTTCTCTCTTTCATTGCAGCTTCAGAAACATTTAAGTGAGGAAGGCCACCCGTACCATAAATTCAGTACAGGTTAGCTGCATATGTCGATGTATATGTGTGGTTGTATGCATGTGTGTATGAGCTGGTATGTTATTTGTAGAACACAGGAATCCAGGCATGTAGCAAGTCATGCATGCTTGTTGATTTTCAGCAAAACATCCATACTGCCTATGACTTTGTAAAGTTTAATTAATAATATTTTTCTACAACATTATGTTTTTAACTAATGATAATTTCTTAGGGGCGAATGCCTTCCACTGGCTTCCCTTAACTTCTAAAGGAATCATATTTACAACTACAATGATGTTTCATATTAAGGAAGATCAAAATTTATATTCTTTCCTGAATTGTGTCTATCATTTGTCAATTCATAGGGAATTGGGACACTTTGGAAGTTCAGCCAAAAGAAAAGGGGCTGGATACAAGACTTGAGCTTATAAAGCTCTATGAAGAAAATTATTCAGCCAACCTCATGAACTTGGTAATATATGCAAAAGGTTAGTAAATAAGCCTCCCTTCAACATTAATTATCTCTTGATTTCATTATTTACCAACAATTACAACTATAAATTTCTTTGCTGTGGAAATCTTCAGAAAGCCTTGATAAAATACAAAGCCTTGTCGAGGAAAAGTTCCAGGAAATTCGAAATAATGATAGGAGCTGTTTCTCTTTTCCTGGTCAGCCTTGCTCCTCGGAGCATTTACAGGTATGCCAAGTTCTGCTGCATTTCTGATTCTTTGCTCGCTTCATACTTTTAGAGAATGTTAAACTTTTGTGAAAGACAGTTATGTGTGGCTGAAGATATTAAACTTTTGAGAGAGTGTTTAATATTACCTTTATTCTTCACTGTGTTTGTTTTAGATACTTGTTAGAACTGTCCCGATAAAACAAGGTCACAAATTGAGAATTGTTTGGCCAATAACTCCGGGCATTCTTCACTACAAGGAAGGACCATGCAGGTATCTTGGCCACCTGATTGGCCATGAAGGAGAAGGATCTTTGTTTTATGTCTTGAAAACCTTAGGTGGGTTTCCCGCATCCTTACGATCTATCTTTATATTTTTTTTAATTCTACTTTATTAGATATACACATAGGTGGTTTGCTTTTTGCTTGGCAGTCCGCTTCTCATGTTCAGTGAACTCTGTGTGCATTCACTGTGTGCATGTTCATTCTTGTGCCTGTAGTTGCCTGTCTTTTATTTATGATGCTGGAAACGCTGGCTTCTTCTTTTTCTTTTTTGAAAATCAGACTTGCCTTAAGATTTGGTTACTTTAAAAAAAATGCAGGATGGGCCACTGATTTATCTGCTGGTGAAGTAGATGGGACAACAGAGTTCGCTTTCTTCACTGCAGTAATTAATCTTACTGATGCTGGCCATGGTTAGTTCCCCTTTAGTTTTATCTCAGTTTTTGCTCTTGGACAATCTAGCTTTAACAGAGTTGCAAAGCTTAGCTTATCTTATTTTTTAGCTGGGCAGAATTATATCTGGGATTAACATCTTTTATCTAAACTATTCCTTTTTGTTTGTCGGATTGCAGAGCACATGCAAGATGTTGTTGGACTGTTATTCAAATACATTCACCTCTTGCAGCAGTCTGGTGTTTGCAAATGGATATTTGATGAGGTATGGAAATGCATTATATAATTATGGATTACCATTTTGTGATATTACTGACAAACAGGGGAATGGCTAACATGCATCACACACGCTTCTTGCCATGCTCATTTGCAACTCTAACCACATAGACCATGTTTAGAGAATTTGATGGGTGTTACCGTGTTAGTTTGAGAAAGAGAGAAATGAAATGTCATTATTGTGGTGATTAGGCAAGAGAGCCAAGTGAAAGAGAATGCTAGCTACTTAAGGAGAAAGATTATGCTGGTGATTAGGCAAACCAGCATATAATGAATTCTTCTGCAGTTCATTTCCAATTTTAAAGTTGCAAGATGAACTCAACCAATTGGCATTTTGTTTAATTGACATTCTCATGCTGTGGAACATAGGGTTCCGTTACACTTTAATTTCTAGTTGAAATTAGGGGTTATCAATTGGCCCATACAAGTTTGAGCAAAAAAAAAAAGTTCATTTGAACTGAAGAAGCTTGAGGAGATGTAAGTTTTTGACCTTTTCTACCATGCATCTTGACATTTTCATGCTTCTATCCTTTATTTAATGGTTTTCTAAGTTAATTTTTGTTTTTGGAGCGTATTTTGCATCTCCCTGTCAAGTTAGATTATTTATTTATTATCTCTTGCATTCAGTATTGAAGTTTCTCTTTCTAATCTATTCAAGATGCTGAAATATTTTGTCTTTTCTATGAAGCTTGCAGCTATTTGTGAGACATCATTCCACTATCAAGACAAAACCCCTCCAATTAGTTATGTTGTCCGGATTGCATCCAATATGCAGGTTAGTTATGGATTTGAAAGGGGAAAAAATTGCGCACTTCCTCTGGAATTTCTACATCTTGCCAATTTGGTTGTTGTTTTTATATAAGATATTCTACACCATCATGTTGTGTTGTATAACTTTTGTGAGAATTGCTCTTACTAAACAATGTAGCCAAATTTAAAACATCTATGCATCCTCTACAAACAACAATAACAACGAGCATTTTGTTTTCATTATACACTTCTTCATCAGAAGCAATACCAGTTTACAAGTGCTTCATCTTCTAACTTATGAGTTGCAGATTTTTTTTAATTTGATGAGCTGTGGCCTCATGTGAAAATAAACTGAAAGCCTTGACCTTTCAATTTAGGGCCAGAAGAAGGAAAATGGTTTGTGATTAAGTTTTTTTTAAAAAAAAAAACTGAAAAGGAGGTGAAGTTAATATAATTAGAAGGTGTGCCTCTAAAATTTGGGGATGATTTGCTGGAAGATAGATTTTTAAAGGTTGCTAGAAAGGCTAAGAAGTTTTTGTTTCCTATAGGATTTAACTGGGAGTAATTGATGGAAGAAAATGATTTTACTTTTGCTAAACTGTAATAGTTAAAGTTGAAGTGAGTTTTTGATGTGTTGGGGTCAAGTTGTGAATAGTTAAACGTTGGAGATTGTTTGAGAGCTTTGTTTCTCTTTACTTTTAAACATCTTTAAAATATATTCAGGTAAATGCATGCATGCATATAATATAGATATGTGCACATATGTATGTATATGCTTATTTGCATGCTGTATGTATTTCAAAGCTTGTGACTGAGGATATGTTAGCTAGCATATTTTTAGAATAATGGTCTTTAAATGGTTGTTTGGTTTCTTTTTATCAGCTATATCCTCAAAAAGATTGGCTGGTGGGATCCTCCTTGCCTTCTAATTTCAGTCCAAGCATAATTCAGACGGTACTTAATCAACTTTCTCCAGACAATGTTCGGTGAGTTATTTAGAGCTCAAAGGAGCTGTAACTTTTGCCAAAACAAATGAGAAGCAAACATTTTTTGTCCCTTATTCCTTATTCTGTTTTTTTGGTTTATGACAATGAAATGGATTTTATTAGTAAGGCATGAAACCAGAATTAGATCAGGAGAATATGCCAACCACCAAAAAATATAAAGCAAGAAACAAAGAAAAATCATGTTAGAGGGGCTTTCTAATCCTGTTGAACCAGAACTGAGTTGCTTTCGTGTTACCTTACTTTCAAGGGGATTGATAATCGTAAATGATGCTAGATTCCAATTAAATAATAATAGAATGCAGTGAAATTGATGTATTTTAGCACCGTTTATGCTTAAGGGGAATGTCTCAAAATGGAAGAAATATGGCCATTCGTTTTAGAAAGATGATATAACTTTCAATTGCCTATTTTTTTTGTTATGATTGGATCGGCATTACAATCACCTTGCATGTAGATAGTAGTTGTAATCTGCCTTTCCATGGTAAAGGAAAACTAGTTATTGGGTGAACTTTTACAGACTTGTTTCTTTTCCTCATCCAGAATTTTGTTTGTTGTGCTCTATACATGTCTCAATTTGTTTGTACAAATTGTTCAATCAGTTATCTCCTTGGACATCGACTTGGTTGAGAAAATTTCTTAATTACCTCCTTTTATTCTGCAGAATCTTTTGGGAATCGAAGAAATTTGAAGGGCAAACTGCAATGACTGAGCCATGGTACAAAACTGCATACAGTGTTGAGAAAATCACTGGCTCCATGATCCAGGTCTGTTGTTGGTTGTTACTTTTTAGATTATCCAGTCAATGGTGTTATTAAATGCAAATCTTTTTGGACTTCCATTGCAATTTATTTTGCTTTACTGTTTGTTGTCATCAAACTATAAGCAGCTTCATTTTCATGATTAGAATCTCTTGTAAAGGTACAAAACCTGATATTTTGCAAGTTTTTGTCTGATTGCAGGAATGGATGCTATTTGCTCCTAATGAAGATTTGCATCTGCCAGCGCCTAATGTATTCATACCTACTGACTTATCACTTAAGGATGCACAAGAGAAGGTTTGATGGAATTCTATTATCTATTACATGATCATCATTTTTTTGTTTGTTATTTACTGATGTGACTGACCTTTGTAGCAGGTCAAATTCCCAGTTCTCTTAAGAAAGTCATCCTCTTCATCACTATGGTACAAGCCTGACACGATGTTCTCTACTCCTAAAGCTTATGTTAAGATAGATTTCAACTGCCCCTTTGCTAGCAGCTCTCCTGAGACTGAAGTTCTTACTGACATTTTTGCGCGGTTGTTGATGGATGACCTGAATGATTATGGTACCACGAACTAAAATTTGGATTTATTTTAGTGAAGATAAAATTTAATCTCTTTACTTTTTTATTTATTTCCTTTTCTTCCTCAAGTTCCAGTATCTCTTATTTGATGAAGCAGTGTAGCATATGAATATATAATTCATATGAAATCCTCATCTTGATAAATTAAACTTTATTTGATATACTGGCATATTTGATCAATCTCCACTCTGCATCTTACAACAGTTTTATATGTTTTGTATGTTTCAGCTTATTATGCACAGGTTGCTGGTCTATATTATGGCATAAGCAACACAGATAGTGGTTTTCAGGTAGTAGCCTATTTGCATATTAAATGTTATTATGATTTCTCTTCTGTCCCCTCTCTCACACAACCTACTTTTGTTTTGTTTTTTTGTAGGTCACTGTTGTTGGTTACAACCACAAACTGAGGATCTTGTTGGAAACTGTTATTGAAAAAATTTCAAATTTTAAAGTGAAGCCCGACAGATTTTCTGTGATCAAGGTAATGCAAGGAAGAGTTCATACAGGGTTTGAACTTCCTGTATGTACAAGTATTTATACTCAAAAGGATACATATATAGATATATTGATCAGTCATGTATACCAAATAATGCTCTCTTTGATTACGAAATCACTATGAACATCTTTTATGATTCTTCTGAAGCCCAATCAAAGTGGTGGAGCTTGTGTCACGTGTTTCCCTGTAACCTGTCAAAGAACCATCCCAACCCAATAACTTAAGTTGTTAGGTGAGGTCCCAGAATATGATTTATATTATTTTCTAACACGCCCCCACAAGTGAAAGCCCTTTGGGCTTGAAACTTGCACAGGTCCACACTACATTGTGCTTAATTTTTATCAAATAAATGGGGATGATGAAATTCGAACTCGTGACCACTTGGTCATCAAGACTCTGATACCAAGTCAAAGAATCATGTCAACCTAATAACTTAAACTGTTAGGTGAGGTCCTACAATATGATTTATAATATTTTCTAACATAACCTGACTTTATTTTCATGTCATTTGGCAAGTGCAATTTTGATAATTAGAACAAGGGAAGGACAGATATGAGCCAAGCTCTGTACATGATGTTAAGAAGGTTGGGAATAACTTTTGAAAAATTCTTGTGGAATATGGCCAAGAGAATGCCACTTTTAGAGACCACTGAATTATTTATTCCTTTCTTTACCTTTCTTGTTTAATTTTGGTATTGTTTCTTTTCTTTAGGATTCCTGTCTAGGTGACTTTTACAGGTTGCATAGGGAAGAACATATGAGCAGTGCATTTTTTTACTGATTATCATTGATAGACACCTTGTATTTTTTCCAGGAAATGGTGACAAAGGAATATGGAAATTTGAAGTTCCAGCAGCCCTATCAGCAGGCTATGTACTATTGTTCTCTCTTACTACAGGATCAAACATGGCCTTGGATGGAACAACTTGAAATACTTCCTCATCTTCAGGCTGAAGATCTTGCTAAGTTTATTCCATTGATGCTTTCAAGAGCCTTCTTAGAGTGCTATATAGCAGGTTTCAACTGCCTGTCTTGTATTTCTATAATCATATGGCTATCTCGTCTTGAATTTAAGTATCATTAGTAATTATTCCATTCATTCAGGTAATATTGAACGCAGCGAGGCAGAGTCAATGATTCTGCATATTGAAGATGTTTTTAATGAGGGTCCAGACCCTATATGCCAACCCTTATTCCCGTCCCAGCATTTAACAAGTAGAGTTATCAAGCTTGAAAGGGGCATCAATTATTTGTATCCAATTGAAGGCTTAAATCCAGATGATGAAAATTCTGCTCTGGTGCATTACATACAGGTAACTGTATTTGCTTGTGAGAAATGGTTTTTCTGAGTCAATGTGGCTGCTTTTGCAGTTCCGTAGTTTTTGAGTTGTTGAAGATATAATTTAAGTCAAGAATGTACATGATTTCAACTTTAAGATGTAGCATCACTAATGAAACATAGTAGCATATAAATAAATTTAAATACTACATTTCTTGTCGTTTTCTGGTAATTGACTGGATTGAATAAATTATTTCTGGTGAAATTTTGATTTCTAATTGACAGAATCATTCAATTGTGCAGATTCATCGAGATGATTTTACATGGAATGTGAAACTTCAACTGCTTGCTTTAATTGCAAAGCAGCCAGCTTTCCACCAGCTTAGATCTGTTGAGCAACTTGGGTACATTACTGTTCTCATGCAAAGGTATCCAGAATTACTCTCTAAACTTTGTTCCCAACATGGATTTTTCTCTAGGCCTTACCATTTCTTTCAATGTAGAAATGACTCTGGTATTCGCGGACTGCAGTTTATCATTCAATCTACAGTGAAGGTATTTAGCATTTCTTTTGTGTGTCTCTTCTGGTCATGTAGCCTTGTGTTATTACACTCTGTTCATTAATCCTGGTAATCTTGCTAGGGTCCTGGACAAATTGATTTGAGAGTTGAGGCATTCCTCAAGATGTTTGAAACTAAACTTTATGGGATGACCAATGATGAATTCAAGGTGAGGTTCTATTCTATCCCTATCATAATTGATTGATATTTTCTTGCACGTCTTTTTAGGTGGTTCTGACCAGCATGACATTGGTCAATGTTATTTACATGCAGTGATTGTTTCTCTAACCTTAAGGGAAGCTCACATGTTTCGTAAAAGTTAAAATTCCTTTTGGGAGGAAGATGGAGTAATCTTCAAAATACGAGCTTAAGTTGCGCATGGTTAATCTTTCTTCAAATGCTTACCTTCTTCTCTGTAAATTTTCTACCAGCACCTTTTTTTCCAAGACAGAATGAGATATAGCTAGCCGCAAATTGCATGCCTAAACAAAAGATTAATTCCTCGCTACCAATTAACAAATTCTTTGGCTATCTAATTTTCTGTACGAGCTGCACAATTTTTGAACAATATAACTTCAATGAAAAGGAAATCTAGTTGTTCCTAGACAATCCACATCTCAATTCATTATTGTGAACAGTTTGGGCCATTCAGATGAGAGCGAACGAGGCATATATTAGCTGCTTGTTTATTTTGTTATCTAATTTTATTTTGTTGTTGCCTCAATTTGTTTTGAGGTTTGGTGGTTGCAAGTGACCTATTTTTGACAAACCAGTCTTGTGATCCATTTCCGTTCACAAGGATTTAATTTCAAAATGCCTGTCAATGCTCTGCAGAGTAACGTGAATGCTTTGATAGATATGAAACTTGAGAAGCACAAGAATTTAAGAGAAGAATCTGCATTTTTCTGGCGAGAGATTTCTGATGGGACCCTGAAGTTTGATAGGCGAGAATGCGAGGTATGAATCTCATATATCTGCAG
The DNA here is from genome assembly GCF_000002775.5 of Populus trichocarpa. Taxonomy (NCBI): domain Eukaryota; kingdom Viridiplantae; phylum Streptophyta; class Magnoliopsida; order Malpighiales; family Salicaceae; genus Populus; species Populus trichocarpa. Next base: position 3,530,121 of record NC_037290.2, read on the forward strand.
ATGATGAAAAAATCTATAAATTGTGTTTATGGAAGCGGCAAGTTAAGAGATAAGGGCACACGTTACCTTTCCCAGAATCTCATGTCAATATTGTTAGCCAGTTAGAACAAAGCTTTTTCATCAATGGCTTTTTTTTTCAAATGTTCTAAACTTCTAATCCATGTTGTTACAACAGGTGGCCGCGTTAAAACAACTTACACAACAGGACTTGATAGATTTCTTTGATGAACATGTAAAAGTTGGTGCACCTCGGAAGAGGACATTGAGCGTGCGGGTTTACGGGAAACTGCATTCATGTGAGTACCCATCAGACAAAAGCCAACAGCTCCCGCCCAACGCAGTTCAGATAGAAGATATTTTCAGTTTCAGAAGATCACAACCTCTTTATGGTTCATTTAAAGGAGGCTTTGGTCACATGAAGCTGTAGGGTTGGGATATAAAAGCAATGGAGGTTTCCCCTTTTCAGCTGTGTACAATCTGGTTGAAGAAAATTGAAACCTGCAGCGAAGCAAGCAAATGGTAGTCGTAGCTGAAGCCGAAGTATAGCAATAAAACAAGAAGTATTCTCCAAAGTGATTTTCATGGCACTGTTTCTCATTGATCTCTGGCTTACAATCGTGGCATTGCATTGTAATTTATATGAAGTATTTTTTATGTGTTGCTTGCTTCTCAAAGACAACGATGTCTTGCTAGATACGTTTGTTTCAACAACCGAGGCCAATAAAAAAAATTAACAAAAAACTTATTTAGCCTTTTTAAAATAGTGTTTATTTTTTAATTATATTAGATGTATATAATTGTTTTATGAGGATGGTGTGATATATATATATTAAATTTATTTTCTTATAATATCTTTAATATGTGTAGTTTTGCATAAAATTTGTTTTTTTTATTTTACTCAATAAATTTTATGTGTCATTTCTGTTATAAATTGATTTTAATAAATAAATTCATTAAACATAATTGGGTAAATAACTTGTATTGTGATATTAAATATCTTGATCTATATTTGTTTTTTTAATTTTTTTAATTATATTTTTATTTATTGTTAATGATTTATTTATTTATTTATAAAAATAGTTTGTGATTTATTTAATTTGATATGTGCCTTAGTTTTTTTATTTACATTTTAAGATTTTTTTTTGTAAAAAAGACGCGTTGAAAGATTTTACCTGAATTATTTATTTATTGAATTGCTATTTATTTTGGATTTTTTTATCTTTTTTTTTTTCAAATTATCCTTCAAAATTTCATTTTTTATAGATTAAACTTCATGATTTTTCATGTGTGGTATTTTCGGTAAGATAATTCAGGTTATGGATTTAAAAAGTTAATAGAAGTTGATATCTTTTTGTTATTTTTATTTTTGATATTGTCGTTCAATATTGTTTTTCTAATAAAAAAATAATTTTATAATTATCTTTAAATTTTTTTTTATCAAATTATTTTTATCTCATGAAATTTGTTAAATTAATATGAAATAACTTACGATCGGCTTAAATCAGTTTTTTTTTTCTGTTTTTTTTATTTTGTCATTCCATGATTTTTTGCTCTTCAATAAAGTTCTTTTTCCTGTGTTATCGTCATCATGGCTTTTATAACATAGGGGACGATATGTTTTATAAGTGACTAGTCGTTTCGGTTAACAGAGATGAAACCAGAGAACCTAGGCCCAGCAACCCCAAACCAAAGGCAACGGCGGTTCTGCATCTAATCGGGGAGTATTGCCTGTTTTTTCTTCGAGAAAGAACAGTTAATACTTGACAATCAAAACGAATTGGAATATTTCAGAATTCAATTGAAGCTTTCCAATAAATGGAAATTAGAACCAATAAAAAAATTTAAATACATCGATTCATTGGTCAAAAAATGTGTTTCTTTTTTTGAATGATTTTACATGACTGAATAGAAGACTATGTCAATAGTATCTAAGCCCTTCGCCGCCTTGACTCCACAACTGGCCCCCCGAGAAGAGCCTCGAGTCGGCGCCTGACTCTCGCTGCCACCGTTGTGGCCATGGCGCTGCTGCTGCTGGTGGTGGTGGAGGTCATCGGAGTTAGAGGGAGGATGGTAGTACAAGCGAGCAGTTTGTGGGCAGTGAGAGTAAAATCTTCCAGCTATTCTTACCCCAGAATCTAACAACCCCATTTCTCTACAACAAACTCTCTTCCTCCTCGTTTTTTTATAAGAGCGAGAGTGAGAACTCGAGAGAGAGGGAGAGAGAGACACTTTAGGAGATGTGAAAGCCAGTCAGTCTGAGACGTTGTTGCGAGAAAGAGGAGAGGAGACTGTGGTGTTATATAGGGATCTCTCCTCACCTAAAACTCTGGCTTTTGACTTTCCCAGGTTCCTTTGGCTTTCTTGTTAGGTCTTCTTTTTCTTCCCAGTCCTTGCAGTAAGTTATATTGTAATTGTGCCCCATATTAATTGTACCCCTCATCATAATTATTTTACTTTTTATGCCCTCTCGAATCCATGAAAGTCAATTAAATTTTTTAGCTTCGAAAAGGAATAAGAATCATACCAGTCAGGATTGTGGTTCAAAAAGAAAAATATCAGTGAGAACTATTACTCTAAAAAATATTAAATTGATTTTTTTTAGTGTTTTCTAATAGTTTTTATATGTATTTTTGAACAAAAAACTATTTTAATATATTTTTAAATAATAAATTATTTAAAAATATATCATATATCATAATCTTAAAACTCCTCCATCTTTATTTAAGGGCAAAGAAATCAGTGTATCTCTAGAATTTCTGGGATTTGACACGTCTTTATTTCATAGGTGGGACGTATTCAAAGGGGGTACAAGGACAAATAATTGGGGTTAATATCAAATATGTAAAAGTAAAGGACTATAAAGGTAAATGTGCGTGAAGGCGGCGCAATATGCGAAAAGGGCGTAGTCTCGTCTCGTGTTCCTTTTTTTCGGTGCTCTCTTTCTTGTATGGCTTTTCAAACGTTCAGACTCTACGCACGTTCTCGACCGCGTCAAGCTTTGACGTTACGCGTTGAATATTCGCTACGTGGTTTTGACGGCGCTGTCTAGAGTTGGCTTTAAGACTTGATTTTTTTAAGAAAAATTCTTCCTTCGAAAATAAAAAATTTCCATTGCCTCAATGGAGAATTTTCTTACCTAACTTAATTTAAATAGTCAAATTGTTAGGAACATGTTTTTGATTTGTGCCTTGTTTGTTTCAGGTAAAGTAGTCAATGTTTGGTAAGTTCTTGGAAACTAAACGTGTTTGGAAATGTAATTACGGTTGTTTTTCAAAATATTTTTTATTAAGAAATATATCAAAATTATTTTTTTTATTTTTTAAAAATTATTTTTGATATCAGCGTATCAAAATTATTTAAAAATACTAAGAAAATATTAATTTGAAGTAAAGAAAAAAAATTTAATTTTTTTAAAAATCGTTTTTGAAACGCAAAAACAAACATAGTTGGAATAAAAGCAAAAATAAAGTGTTTTCTTCTTTTTTTATTCTAGAAAACACTTTCCTTGTTTTTACAAACATAACATCTTCCACGAAATATTTATGTATATATTTATCCCCAATGCAAAAAATTTATACCAAAAAAACCTAAATATCTAACTCTCAAGTAATATTATTAACTAATTTGGCTTTTTCATTAATTTAAAAAAGTTATTTTGAGGTTTAAAAATGAAATTTACTTAAAAATATTTAACAAGGTTATGTGTCTATAATATTATATTTGTATATTTATATTTTATAAAATAAGCTATATATAATATATGATATCATAAAAAAAAATCCTCCATAATTTTACTTTTTATATCTCATTTTTTAATTATAAGTGCTTAAATAGTTACATTTGATATTTTATAAATATTAAATAGACTTGAAAAAAAATATTTATAAGTTATTTTTCAACTTATTTTTCATGACATAATTAAACACTAAAAATTCTTTTTCAGCTTATTTTTCGTAACATTGTCAAATATCAGAAAATAATTTATTTTTCATGAAAATCACTTTAAAAAAAAAATTATTTTCCAGCAAACAAACGAGGTCTTAGATCTTAAAATGATCGGTTAAACCCACAAAGAAAAGAAAGCTTATTAGTATTTAGTACAAACTAGATTATTAATTTGCGCTACATTGCAGGTCGGGTCAAGTTTTTCTTAAACATAAAAAAAATATTCAAATGTTGCTAATGTTGTTTTTTTTTCTAGTGGAAAATTTTTTTAAACCGTGTAGGGGTTAATCCAACATTACTCAAATGACTTTACGAGTCCAATTTTTAAATCGGACTACTCATAAAAACATAGTTTGATTCAAAAATATTCAAGATGATGTCTTTTTTAATATTAAAATAACAATATATTGAGTTGACTTGGGTCAACCTGGGTTAACATATCAAATCTGCGATCCGGGTTATGAAATTATGATAATCTTATAGAAAACAAAACAAAACAAATTATAAAAACATAATTCTCAATCAACTCAATGTTGAAAGATGTAATTGAAAAAATAATTAAAAAGGGGCCTAAAAAGACAACTAGAGGTAACCTGTCAAACCCACGACCTGAGTATAAGACCAAGATAACCTCATAGAAAGTAAATGAATACAAATTAAGAAGTTCAATTCTCGACCAGCTCAATGCTAAAAAATAAGATTAAAAATATCAGTTAAAAAAATAAAAAAATGACCATAATTAATCCGTCAAACTCATGACACAAGTCATAATACCGAAATAACTTCATAGAAAAAATAAAAAAAATAACCCAAGTTAACTTATAAAAATTTGCAAATCTAGTCATAAAACTGAGAGAACCTTATATAAAACAAATTAAAATAAATTATGAAACTTAAATCTTAATTGACTCCATCAAATTCAATGTTAAACGATAAAATTTATAAAAGTTTTAATAAAAAAATAAAAAATAAATCAAGTCAATTTAAATTATCTCATTAAATACTATTTTTGGATTATAAAATTAAAATAATTTAATAAAAAATAAATCAAATTAAATGAAGTCTAGTGTGTTAAAAAAAAACCAACCAAAGACACTTTTTCCCAACTAAAAGTAAAAATAAAAGACACTTTTAATTTTTGTTTTAGCCGCCACCCTCTACCCTCTGTCTCTTTCTCTCATGTGATTTACCTAGTTATTTCATGTATGCTTAACACTTGCAAGATGAACCCTGGCTTCAAATCTCCCATCCAAAGGCTTTCATTATGCTCTCTGCTGGGCACTGACAGGCCAGGTCGAAGCGACAAGCCCCTGATAGAAGCTAGGCTAAAGCCCTCCTCGCTTTGTTCTACCAAATGAGAAAAGAGCTCGTCACTTAGATCGATGGAACGAGATACAGATCGCTGAGAGGTCAATGGTTAATTAAAGGCTTGACCAACGGGAGAAGACAAGATGACCAGAAGTCCAAGAGGGGTGGGTCGACAGGAGAAGCAAGTCATTTTGAAGGATTTATCCGGTTTACCGGTCTTCAAATAAAAAAACGATACAAACCAAGCTGAACCAGTTCGGTTTGAGCCGGCTTTCGATTCAGTTCAGGTTAAATTTTTCAAAAAGAACAATGACCGGTCTGGTTGGTTTTTTGGTCCAAAATCGGACCAAATCAGACCATGAACACCCCTAATGAAGCATAATTTCCGATGAAATACAATATTAAATGATGAAATTGAAAAGAAAAAAACTAATAATAATAAAAAAAGAATTAGGCCAACTGGATCAACATGTTAAACCGTGACTCAAGTCATGAAACAGAGACAATCCAATAAAAAAAAATCGATGTTGAATGATTTGTGACTCAAGTCACGGGAATGAGATAACCTCTTGAAAAGAAAAAAAAAACAATCCGATTTGACCAAGGTTAAAATGTCAAAACTTGTGACATTGATTATGAGACCAAGATATCTCCATGCAAATCAAAAACATATTAAGAAATTCAATTCTTAATTAACTTAATATTAAATAATAAAATTAAAAAAAAAATTATTCAATAAAAAAAATAAACAACAAGCACACACCCAACCTGCTACCGTGAGCTAATTGATGAGCCTAGTTCTTTTTTGTTTTTTCTTTTCAAATCTTTCTTTGGTTTTATTTTGGTGCTCCAAAATTTTTTATCAAATTCAGTAACTTTTCAGTTTTTACATGTGGTTTTTAAATACCATGATAAATTTTATTTGAATTTTAATAATTTATTTTTCAATTATTATGTGCATGATATAAAACTAATAATATTAAAGATAAATTGTTCATGAAATTTCAATTTGATTTTTTTATTCTTAAAATTTTAAAATTAATTTTTAACATAATTTTATTATATTATAGATTTTTAGCTTTCAATCGCACATAAAATATAAAAATATTATTATATTATTTTTAAAAAAATTGTTTTAACAAGTAGCCTAACAATAAAAAATAAAAAATTTCATAGCTAGCCATTCAAATAAACAAAAGGCCACGAGATCACAGCCCAACAACATCGCACATAAAATATAAAAATACTATTATATTATTTTTATAAAAAATTTGTTCTAACAAGTAGCCTAACAATATAAAACAAAAACTTTCATAGCTGGCCATTCAGATAAACAAAAGCCACAAGATTACAGCCCAACAACTGTTAATCAAGTTGCTTGCATTGGTAGAAAGCAAAGAGCAACTCGTGAGCAATAAGGAAACAATAAAGAATCGTGTCCGCAAGAATATCAGGGACTAGGGGGGAAAAGAACTATCCTGGGATATATGATTAAAAGAAAGCGTAAAGAGTTCACAGAGACAGCAAATGAAATTTGTAGAATGTGAAGTGTCATCTATTTTTTATTCTTATAAAGAAAGAAAGAACCACGGTTATTCCTTGCATTATGCTCATTCCTTCTCATCCCATCAAAATCATCCTTAACAACAATTCAAGGAATATATATCGGCCATGGCTCCCTCCAACAGTTATCAATTGTGCATAATACTGACTTGCATTCAATTTAAGCTGAAATTATTCCTCAATCTATTAATTTCAAGTATATGAACAAAGCTTTCTCAACAGAGGTATATGGCCGAAGCCCAACTCTAGGCTCAGCAAGAAAAACAATAGCACATATCAATATAGGGAAAATGTTCAGTTAACTATAATGTATACGGTAAGGCGCTGCCACCGCCACCGCCACCGCCATCCTTGTGTATATAGTGGTGTAATACTGGTGTCACTCGGTTCCCCTTTTTTACATCTTTTATGTAATTCCGGGCAGAAACAACAGCTAAAGGCAATAAGACTATTATGCTGCTCTATGTTATGCTACCAGCCTAATTAATCATGTACCAATATTTCCTATTTCACTTTCATATATATTCGCTGACCAAAATTTCCCTTGGTGGTGGGACGGATAAACCCTAGAAGATGACCTGTAGTTATATAGTATAACTAGGTCAAGCTCCCTATACAATTTTTCATGCTATCTGCAAAAGGAGAGGTCACTGATTACAATTATAACACATGGCAGTAACATTTTTAGTGCTAATTTTATAAAGTAATCACTTCATTGAAATGTCAAAAGCGGTAAAAAGATTTATGAGAAGAACCGAGTACCTTGTAAATATATGGGTCATGTCTCCCTCCTCTGCCAGATCTTTTCACTTCTTCTTGCCTTAACAGCCTAAAATTTCACCACGGTTCATTAACAATCAAACGGTGATGAAGATTTTGCAAGTAATAAATATATATATTTTTTATAAAAAGAGCACTATTGCACACAATTAGATCTAACACATTCCACGTGTCAATCACGTGAGCTTACTCACTCACATTCTCAAAGCTTTGCTCGTGCTAGGACTGTCTCCAAGCACTTGACGAATTCTCATTTCAGCGAAACAACCGCTAGACAGCAGCTTCAATATTGCTTCGGCTAGGCTGCTAAGGTAACGCGAGCCAGAGCCAGATCTAGATCTGATCCTCTTCGGCTCCTCGTCATCACGAACCGGCTTCATCATTAATCCTTTCCTTTTCATATGGTGGTTTCGCGCGCAAGCAGCGCTGGGAGTGCTTGACAAACACGAACCTGACTCCGTCGACGCCTCAACTGCCTTCTCTGGCGGAGCTACTGCGACGGTCCTCTGGTGACCCGAGATCCAGTTCACCTTCGAGCGCTTCCTTCGTGCTACCTGCAAGAATTACGAGAATTAAACTCAACAGCAATGATTATTAACTGATCAAAACACAGAGAACGCTTCGTTTAACAACAAAATCACAAAAAAAACACGAATAAAAGGACCGATCTAGAAGCAAACACAGTGCTATGAAGAGCTTAATCGATAACAAATACAGTAAGACTGAGAGAGCTTGTCTTAGATAACATCCAAACAGAAGCAAAACTGAAGAAAATCAACTAATAATCACCGAAAGAGATTCGTAATGACTTCAAACGGGGATTTCTACTCAAAATCAACAAAAAAAGAGCAAAAAATCACATACAAATCAACCGATAAGCATAAAACAGGAAAAAAAACGATTTCTAATAGAGATATTCACTCAAAATCAACAAATAATAGCCAAAAATCTCGCTATGCTAAAATCATCCAAATAGAGCAGAAAAACACTAAAATATCAACTAACAAGAATCAACAGAGACGATCACTCAAAAATGAACAGAACGAAGCCGAACAGAAACTCTGAGATTAAACCGAGAAAAAATGAAGACCACCTCGGGCTTCATTTCATGGCAGCGAGACACAATAGCGACGATCCGTAGCTTGTGAGCTCGAATCTCCTTAAACGAAGATACATCACTAGTAAGAGATGAAACGCACGATTTCGAGCCACTAGTCACCGAGCTCAAGCTCTCTTCTTCACTTCTTATCTTTCTATCACTTCGCTCTTTCACAGACTTCTTTCCATCAACACCAAGACTACCAAAACAAAAAAACATCGTTAATTAAAATACAAGCAAAATTAAAAAGCAAAGCAAGTTTTGATTGATTGAGTAGTTACTTTGAAGGAGGAGAGATAGGTGTGGTGTTGGAGAGGAGGAGAAGAGCAGAAGCGACAGTGCATTCAACAGGAGAAGGAAACGGATGCATTTTTTGTGTTTTGAACAGAAAGAAACGAAACGAAACGTTTTTTGTGTGGGTGGCGGGCTGTTCCAGATATTTGAATTTTTACTTTTCCTTTAGTTTTTGTTACTGCTATTTTTGTGCTCCCTTTCTACCGGTTTTATCATGGACAGCCGGATGCTTCTCGCGTGGGGTGGTTACTGTCATGGGAGAGAGTGTAGAATAACGAGACTGTTTTGAATGCTTGCCAGGTTTCAGGTTTTACAGTGCGAGTTTTGCATACAAAGTTTTATTGACCTCCATGTAATCGGGCTGTTTGTTAAGTTTAGGTGACAGCCTGTTAGCTAAAGAAAGTTTCAGTAAATATTAGATTACTAGATAATTCACTAGTGTTATGTTGCTGGTTAAGTAAGATTTTTCTTCAACGTTAGAAAAAAGTTCAAATGTTGCTCATACTTTTTTTTTAGCAAAAATATTTTTTAACTGTTTTGAGATTTGACTTGATATAATTCGGTTGTTTTTACATGTCTAAAAATAATTTATACGACCTGTAAAAATATAGTTTTACTAAATAATTTCAAGATGGTATATTTTTTTTAATATTAAGATAATAACATATTAAATTGACTTCAGTCAACCCGGGTTAACATGTCAAATGTGTGAATCGAGTTTTGAGACTATAATAACCTCATAAAAAGTAAATCAAAATAAATTATGAAGTCTAATTCTCAATTAACTTAGATGATGAAATTAAAAAAAATCAATTAAAAAATAATCTAAAAAAGTGTCACAGGATAACCTGCTAAACTTGCAACATGGGTTATAAAATCGAGATAACCCTAAGAAAAGCAAATCAAAACAAATTACAAATTCTAATTTCTATTCAACCCAATGTTGAAGGATATTATTAAAAAAATCAATAGAAAAAAAACATTAAAAAAATACACGAGTCAATCTGTCAAACTCATGACATGGGTCATCATACTGAGATAACCTCGTATAAAAAAATAAATTGATTTAACCCAAGTTAATGTGCTAGATTCGTGATTTTGGTCATAAAACTGAGATAACCCCACAAAGAGTAAATCAAAATAAAATTATGAAGCTCAATTTCTAATCTTTCTTGTCGGACTTAACATTGAATAATAAAATTTTAAAAATATATAATTAAAAAAAAGGAGTCAAGTCAACTTGAATCAGCTTGTTAAACATTATTTCTCAATCATGAGGTCAGGATAACCTAATAAAAAGCAAACTCAAATAAATTATGAAATCTAATTATCAATCAACACAATATTAAATGACGAAATTTGGTGGAAAAAAACCAAGTCAACTGGATTGACCTTTCAAACTCGCAACTCAAGTCATAAGACGGGGATAACCCAATAAAAAACAAATCCAATGTTGAAAGACACGTGATCCAGGTTATGAGATCGAAATAACCTCTTAGAAAAAGAAAACAAAAAAACAACCAGATTTAACTAATATTAAAATGTCAAAACTCATAACTTTGATTACGAGACCAATATATTTTCATAGAAAAAAAAATTATGAAGCTCAATTTCTAATCGACATAGTGTTGAATGATAAAATTGAAAAAAAAAATAACACAAAAAACAATTTAAGTCAACTCATTAAGCACTATTCTTGGGTCATAAAGGCTAAAATAACATAATGGAAAGTAAACAAAACAAATCATGAAATCTAGTCCATAATCAATCCAATATTTGGTTGACTTGAGTTTTTTCTTTTCTTTTTTTAATTGATTTTTTTTTTTCTCGAATTCATCATTCAACATTAGGATGATTAAGAATTATACTTTGTGATTTTCTTATGTATGTTTTTTATGAGGTTATCTCTATTTCACAACTCTTGTCAAGAGTTTGGCGGGTTAACCTTAGCTGACTCGAGTTTTTTTTTGTTTTTTTAATTGATTTTTTTTAATTTTATCTTTCAAAATTGAGTTGATTGGAAATTGATATTCACAATTTGTTTCAATTTACTTTTTATTGGGTTATCTTGGTTTCATGACTAGGGTTGTGGATTTGACAAATTAATCCAGGTTGACTCGGGTCATTTTTTTTAGTCTTTTTTTTAATTGATTTTTTTTCCATCTTCATTCTTCAACATTGAATTTATTGAAAATTAAATTTTCATAATTTATTTTGATTTACTTTCTATGATGTCATGATCTCATGATTTAGTATGTAGATTGACAGATTAATCGGCTTGACCTAATATGTTGTTGTCTCAATATTTATTAAAAAGATCTCATCTTAAATATATTTTTTTTACTCAAACTATATTTTTACTGGTCATCCGAATTGCTTTTGAAATAACTAAGAGAATCAAGTTATATCGGATCAAATCCTACACGGTTTAAATTTTTTTCTATAAGAAAAAACATTACTAATGTCTAGATGTTATTTTATATTAAAAAAAATTAATCTAATTTACAATATAACGCGGGTCAAATGATATAATATAAATATACTAAATTGCACCATTTCTTTGGGCTACCCCGTAATAAAAGCAAAATAATGATCATAGTCATACTCAAAATAATAAAAACCAGCGCATGCATATACTTCAACACTCTTTTGCTTCACTCTTCCCTTCATCTCCATCTCCCTCTTCATGCCATGCATTAAAGAGAACATTAATTAACGACTAGTTTTTTTTATCTTTCTGAAAATTACTAGTCAACTAAAAATTCGTCGTGACATGTTAAAAATACTAAAATTATAAGACTCGATCCAAGTTGCTGGTCACAAATCGAGTGGGCTTTTTTATAGCCTCTGTTAACCAAGTGGGCTTGCTGTTTCTGTTTGGTTAGGGTGTCTGTCTGTATTCTGGTGGTTGTACTGGGCTTATCAAGTTCTGAAGGAGAAAAAAAAGCCTTAAAAAAATAATAATAATACAATACTAATTATAACGAAGAAGACTAGCAAGACAAATAAACTGTTCTTATGGTAAATTCCAAGGCAAAATTGGAAACTCTTGTTTCCTGATGTCTAGGGCATTCTTTTTCTTCCTAATGATTAGAATCACTTTATTTCTTGAAGGTATGTAATATATTTATAATACCTTCAAGTTATAAATTATTAAATATTTATTTTTAATTGTGTTAGAAAATTATGAGATAGAATTTTGTAGCTTCACCAAATAAATCATTATTGTGGCAGTGAATATTGAATGAATATATTTATAGTCGAAAAAATGATTTGTTATCTCGGACCGTGCACACACAAATTTCAATTATATATAAAAAAGCATTGCAAATTATAAATTTGTATTAGTGAAGCTTGATTTGAAAGAGCTTCAAGATGTTGATGTTTTTTTTTCCCTGGTTATCGGAGAAATTGATGAAGATCTTTAAAACTTCAAGCTTAATCTGAAGGAGTTTCAAGGTGTTGATGATTTCTAATTTGTTAAAGAATTTCTAAACTTGGAGGAAGTTCCTGTTGAAGAGAGCCTTTTTTTAAAAAAAAAATTTCTTGAATTGAATTTCATATTTTCTTACATGAAAAGTAAAATTTACGTTGATTACCATTTATTCTGGGGTATTTTATTAAAACAAAAATAAGAAAGTCATTTAAAATATTCTAACTAAACGAGTATTAACGCTGTTTATTTTTGCGTTTTAAAAGCGTTTTTGAAAAAAATCGAATCGAATTTATTTTATTTTTGCTTCAAATTAATATTTTTTGATATTTTTAGATCATTTTGATGCGCTAATATCAAAAATAATTTTTAAAAAATAAAAAAATATATTATTTTTATACATTTCTAAATATAAAACATTTTAAAAAATAACCACAACCATATTTTTAAATACGCTTGTAAATCCATGAAATAGTATTTGATGAGTGTTTAATGAGATAAACAAAAGATTATATGATTTCCACGTGACTACTTATCCACTATGTTAAACTTGAATTAATAGAAGGATTAGATTGAGAACCTATTGATATATCAAGGACCTAATCAGGATGAAAATTGATAGAGGACCTATTTGAGATCACAACTACAAAACAGGGACTATTTTGAGGTTTGCTCTTTCGATATACAACTTGATAAACAAGAAGAAGAAGAAGAAGTCATGTTTGGTGCACGAAAATGGATCCAGGAATATTAAGCAAAAAAATAATCCAGCTGTATTTGACGTGTCGTGTGGATATGAGTCAGTGATTACTTGTTAACTTGTTATTGGCAAGACAAGCACGCCTTTTTGCCACGTCAGGTAAGGATATGCCTTGAGAGTATCTTTTGCTAATTTCCCTCTTTAAACCCTTAACTCTCTCTTATTTACATACAACATCATAGTGTTTTTATTATATTATGCCCTAAAATCAAAAGTCAAATAAATGAAAATTGCTTCTTTTTTTTCACCCACATTTTCTCAATTTCCCATGAAAAAAATGAATGACAAGAACCGACGTTAATTATATTTGGGATAGACTTGTAAAATTTTGATGTCTACAGACTAATTAGTTAAAATTATAATGTTTTTAAATAACTCTAAATTACAGGGGATTTGTACTCACTTTTTATCTAGTCGTATTATAAAACTAGAAAACACTATGATTAGAGGCAGGGGCGGAGCAAGAAAAAAAAGTCAAGAGGGATCAAATTAAAAAATTTATTCTAAAAGGGGTTAAAATTTTAAGGAAAAGACTGGAAAAATTTTTTCTTGCAGAAGCCTGGGTCCCTGCCAGCCTCCCCCTGCCTCCGCCACTAATTAGAGGGTTGGCAAGTAAAAAATAGCAATCTCCTAGAAATCACAGTGTATGAATACATGATTCAAGGTAAATCACGAGTACCAAAATTACAAAAAAAAAAACAAAACAAAACTAACCGGGCTCATGAATTACTTACATCCAAACACAATGCAATATAGACAGAGATAATGTAACTACATCTTGCATTTCCAGTAAAAAAATGATAAGCTTAATATACAATATAAAAACTATATAATCTTTAAAAACAAAATTTATAAGAAGGTTAAATAGAAGCAATTAAGTATTTTTATTTTTTAAAACTATATTACTCTTAAAAGTAAAGTTTGTTAATCTTGCATCAAGGGTTTTTTTTTTTTCAAACTAGTTATTACTTATTAGTAATTAACAAGTTGGCTCGAGTTAATTTGATCTTTTAACAATCATGAGTTTTATTTTTTAAAAAATATTGTTGGCACCGCTCACACCTTTCTTGTGGCACCATCCCTTGCTCAAATGTTGCCTTTCAAAATGACCTTTGAAGTGTCTTGCCATGAGCTTTTCACTGGTGTCGTGCGTGTATATAGAGGAGCGGTGGTTAGACTTCGATTAACTTTTTTTTTTCTCATTTTTCTTTTCTTTCTCATTTCCTTACCAAAATATAAGGGTATCGTTTCATTTGTTTTTTTGTATCCAATTTTCTCCTCACTCTCTTGATTGTTATTTTTTTTATTGATTTTTTCTTCAATTTTTTTCCCTCGTCATTTGATTTCATTTGATATTTACATCAAATTTAGTCATTATTTTTTTTATTACTATTTTTTTTATTTTGGATATTTTTATTGTATTTTTTTATTTTAATCACTTAGTATTTTTGTTGATTTAGAATTTGTTCACGTTAATTTTTAGGGTATGCTTTCCATGTGGTTAGTCTTAGGCTCCTAACTTGGGTCACAATTCTCAAAATTTAACATGGATTGGCTTTGATATTTTTTTAAGGATTTTTTTTAAAATTTATTCTTTCAACATATGATTTATTGAGAATTGATCTTTATACCCTTTTTTTTTCACTTCCTTTTCTACAGGGGCTATCCCAATCCCATGCCAAGGTTGCGGTGTGAATGGGTTAACCCGGGTTTGTTAGGATTTTTTTACTATTTTTTTAATTATTTTTTTCATTTCCCCCCTTTACATTGGACTATTTGATAATTGAGCTTCGTAATATTATTTAATTTGCTTTTGACAGGCTTTGTAGTTTTTGTTTTACCTTGCCAATTTTTTTTTAATTTTTTTAATTTATATTATTTAAATTAACCAAGTTTATTAAATCCAGTCGAGTTAATAATATAAATCCTAAATTGTTTTTGTTTTTTTTTATATATTTATATAAATTTAATATTTTTTTATGCTATAAAAAAATTAGACTGGCCGCAGGGTAGCAAGAGGCCTAAGTAGTCTAACACTAAATTACTACCATCTTTTCTTTTCCGCAAAGAAAGTTGGATAATAGAAGCAAGAAATCTCTTAAAAAAAAAAAAACCATCAACCTGATTCCCAGGTTTCCAACGAAATCCTATCGTACCAAAATCAAAAGGAACAAAAAAAAAAAAAGAAAAAAAGAGAAGAAAGCATTTCGACACTGTTTAGGAGTGTGGCTTAAATAAAAGTTCGTAAAATTTAATTTTTTTATTTAAATTTAAATTTTTAGATTATTTTAATATATTAAAATTAATTTTAAAAAAATAAAAAAATAAAATTTATTTTAATATATTTTTAAATAAAAAATATTTTAAAAACCGGAAGTACTTTCCGTTAACTAATGTTTCGTTAACTAATGTCGGGAGAAGGTTTGCAGAATGTGCCATCCAGACCTGGATGCCCGAGACAAGTTGCTCTGTCAACTGCTACAGCAGCAAACACATGGGCATTTCATTCTTCCATATTTTTTTTTAATAAGTGGACCCCGCATGACAGACAAGCAAAACGATGTTTTGTTTGTTTAAAACCACCAATCACAAATAAGCTCTTACTTTACTGCTAGTCCTCAGCAGATGAGCAAAACAGTGTTTTCTTCTTCTTCTCTACTCTCAAGAATCGATGTCATAGTTGCGAGATCCTTTCCAGTTTAGAAAAACGTTCGAGGACAATTATTTGATAAAGAAAAACAAACTTGAGCTACCAAATTGCTAGACGAGATCACAAATAAGTTTAATCTACTTCCATATATATATATATTAAAACCGAAGAAACGAGAAGGAAAACAAATAAGATTTGTGACCGACTTCATTAAACAAGAAAATAAAAGAAATAATTTAATCAATGAAGCCAAAACCATAAATAATTGGAGCTGATTGGAAATATTAATCATGAAATGACCCATACAAAAAAGAAAGAAATGATGGAAGAGAAAACAACTAAACAAGACAAGGACACCTCAACCCACTCCAACAAGAGGCAGCAGGAACGTTACATTGCATTTCATTCAACTTCAAGCCTAAGCAACCCCCAACCCCTTCCATGTCGGCAGCAACCTACTTCTTCCTTTCTTTCTTTAGCAGCTAACAAGTGGACTCCTCCCTCCTGTTTCATTTCTAGAGAGAGAGAACGATCGGAGACATTATTGTAACTTACTTTTAGAGAGATAGACTGAAAAAAAGGACGAGAGAGAGACAAGGAAATCGAGAAAATGTTTTGACAGTGAGAGTCAATGTTAGAGTGAATAAGAAACTCTCAAAAAGATTGAAGCTTTCAAGTTCAATTAAGAACTCAAAATAACACAAAAGATTGGAACTTTGAGCTTCAATCTCTTCAGTTTCTCACAAAATCACTACAAAGATTGAAGCTTTGAAGTTCAATCTCTTCCAAAAAACCAAAATCAAGAAGATCCCTTTTTTTCTTTCACCAATGTTAGTCCAAGATCGTGTAACCACTAACCCAAATCCCAAATCTCCCAAATCACAAATCAGAGCCTCCATCAACAGCCACCATCACGACCTCCACCACCGCTTCTCAGAGTCAAAATCTTTAGATTTCTCCACATGGGTATCTGAGAATTTCTGCAAAATCGTCACAATCACGGTGCTAGTTGCCACTGTCGCCGCCATCCTCTTCCTCTTGAGCACTGGTGACACTGCTGCACTTAGCTACATTCAATCAAAAGCCCAACCTCTAGACAAAGCCCATCATCCTCCTCGTATAAATTGGAACAATATCCCATCAATCGCTGACAAATCTTCGCCTTATACGAATTTCCGGTCAGAGAAATGGATTGTTGTTAGTGTCTCTCATTATCCTTCTGATTCGCTTAAAAAGCTTGTTAGGATTAAGGGGTGGCAATTGCTAGCAATTGGGAATTCAAGGACACCAAATGATTGGTCCTTGAAGGGTGCAATTTACTTGTCTTTAGAACAACAAGCGACTTTAGGGTTTCGGGTTTCAGGTTATCTACCTTTTGATTCTTATTTAAGGAAGAGTGTGGGGTATTTGTTTGCGATCCAACATGGGGCGAAGAAAATTTTTGATGCTGATGATCGCGGAGAGGTTATTGATGGTGATTTAGGGAAGCATTTTGATGTGGAGTTAATAGGGGAGGGGGCTAGGCAAGAGACTATATTGCAATATAGCCATGAGAATGAGAATAGGAGTGTAGTGAATCCTTATGTTCATTTTGGTCAAAGGACAGTTTGGCCGAGAGGGTTACCATTAGAGAATGTGGGTGAAATTGGCCATGAAGAGTTTTACACTGAGGTTTTTGGTGGGAAACAGTTTATACAACAAGGGATATCGAATGGATTGCCTGATGTTGATTCTGTGTTTTATCATACCAGGAAAACTGGTTTAGAAGCCTTCGATATTAGGTTTGATGAGCGTGCCCCGAAAGTGGCATTGCCTCAAGGGGTAATGATGCCGGTCAATTCATTTAATACGATTTACCATTCGTCAGCTTTTTGGGGTTTGATGCTTCCAGTTTCAGTTAGTACTATGGCTTCTGATGTCTTGAGAGGCTATTGGGGGCAAAGGCTTTTGTGGGAGATTGGTGGGTATGTTGTGGTTTATCCACCGACTGTGCATAGATATGATACAGTTGGGGGGTACCCTTTTTCTGAAGAGAAGGATCTTCATGTTAATGTTGGGAGGCTTATTAAGTTCTTGGTTGCATGGAGGTCGAGTAAGCATGAGTTGTTTGAGAAAATTTTAGAGTTGAGTTTTGCTATGGCAGAGGAGGGGTTTTGGAGTGAGCAGGATGTGAAGTTTACTGCTGCTTGGCTTCAGGACTTGCTTGCTGTAGGGTATCAGCAGCCTAGGTTAATGTCATTTGAATTGGACCGGCCTCGTCCTAATATAGGTCATGGGGATCGAAAGGAGTTTGTTCCTCGGAAGTTGCCATCTGTGCATCTTGGAGTGGAGGAAACGGGGACAGTGAATTATGAGATTGGCAATTTGATTCGTTGGAGAAAGAATTTTGGGAATGTTGTGCTTATTATGTTTTGCAATGGGCCTGTTGAACGTACTGCCCTGGAATGGAGATTACTTTATGGGAGGATATTCAAAACTGTGATTATCTTATCATCGCAGAAGAATGAAGATCTTGCTATTGAAGCAGGGCATTTGGATCGTATGTACAAGTAAGTTATCTATATTTATATATTTTACTTGTTTTGGTATTGTGATTTGAATCTAGATTCTTATGCTAACCAGAATCTCGGATATCTGATATGGATTCATATATTAGTCAGATAGCAAATTTTATATAACTATGACAAGAACTTTGTCTCTCACAGAGACTGGGGAGTTGGAGTGTTGGGAAGCTTTGACACTCTTGTAAAATGAAAGAGATTTGTTATGATTAAGAAAGTCTGAGGTTAATTTATGGGTAGCAAGAGAGTATGGAGAGAGCTTTCATGGAATTGGCTTTTCTTAGTTCATTTAATTCTATATGTCTGTTTATACGGGAATAATCACTCTTAGATTGTGTAGATTTTTGCCTATGCCCTATAGTTACAATACTGAACTCTTGTGCATTTGGACATTAAAGTTGGATTTTGGATGGCTGTTGGAGTTGCATAAAATACGACAATCAAATTTAATAAATGGTGGCTGTGTTTCTTGTCATGTTTCTAATTCCAACTCACCATTTTAGCATGTCTAGGGTAATGTTGACATCCTGGAGAACATTTGTGATCCTGGTATTCAGATTCTTTTACTAGGAAATGATGGCTTGGGAATCATCGTATCCTCCAACTTACCTTGTTGTTTACTGATGCCATATGGAATGAGTTTAATCTCCAGGTTCAACATGATACATAAGCTCTGATCTTCAAGTCAGGACAGAGTACTGCACAAAAGATTAATCCAGATTGTTTTTTGTGATTTTCATTTGAGATGTTTTGAAATATACGCATTCTGTTGAAGGTTAGGGTATGATATGTGCATAATACAATAGTTTAAGCTTTGTCTATTTTCAAATTCTTTCGGGCATGAGGCACTGGTGCTTGTGGATAAACTATTCTAGTTAAGCAAGATCAGAGCGTGAGTTTTCTTGGAGTCTCAAACATCCCTCTAGAACTGTCCTTTTCTCAAGGAGGCATTTGTTTCCTTCCCTCAAATTTGTTTTGGAGTTATGCCAGTTTGAGTTTGTTACTGTGTCTTTTATTGTAGTTTTCTTAAAAGCACCTCTGGTTGTTATCTTGTCAGTATCTTGGTTTCTTTGGCATGCATTCGTTATCGATAACCATGGAATTGGTGTAAAGTCAAATTTTAACTGTTTTGCACTGTCAAGTGGATATCCCCTATCTTTCATCTTAAACTGGTGTTGCTTTGTGTACTAATTATCCTATCTAATGTTGGTTATAGACATCTGCCTAAGATATTTGATCGATATAGCAGTGCCGAAGGCTTTTTATTCCTTCAGGATGACACCATCCTCAATTACTGGAATCTGCTTCAAGCGGACAAGACTAAACTATGGATTACTGACAAGGTAATTTTTTTTCAGTGCTCTGCTTTTTTGGTCATTGTTATCTCCTTTTCAATACATAAGGTTGCCTTATTTTATCAATTTTGTTTTTCTCCACACATGAGGATTGTGCACATTGTGTTGGTATGCCAGAGCTTTGTTTCTTCTTTCTCACACCATATCATAAAAATCAATATCTTAATGAATATCCATGTCCATATTTGTTGTGATGCTGCATGCTTATGGTGAATAACACATGTGGCTCCCCTTCTCTTCCTTTCTAACACACGTTGTTGCATGTAGGTATCCAAGTCCTGGACAACTGTGTCTACCAATGGAAACACAGGTTGGTATGCGAAACAAGCAGAAATGGTAAGAAAAGTTGTTGGCTCAATGCCGGTTCACTTCCAAGTCAATTATAAGGAAGCCATGAAAAGTGACCAGAGCCTTGTAATAGGCAGCTCTGAGATATTCTACATTCCTCAGCAGCTGGTAACTGACTTTGTAGATCTTGTTGGTTTGGTGGGTGATCTTAACATTCATCAAAAGGTTGCCATACCCATGTTCTTTATGTCTATGGATTCACCTCAGAATTTTGATTCAGTGCTTAGCACAATGGTATATAAGCCGAAGCCACCACCTGCTAATTCAACTTTTTATTCTGCTCAAGCACCTGCTGTTCATCCATGGAATGTGTCTAGTGAGCAAGATTTCATAAAGCTGACAAGAATAATGGCAGAAGGGGACCCGCTCCTAATGGAGTTGTTTTGAAGGTAAAAAACATCGTTTAATACTCAAAAGAGCCAGAATAGAGTAAGAAAGATTCAAAGACACCTGTAGCGCTACTTTCTACCTGTTATACTGAATTCTGTTTTTTCTTTTTCCCAATTTTTTTTGTTCAAGGGGGAGGGCTCCTTTTCTTTTTTCCTTAATTTTTTTGTATTTTTTTCTTTTAACATCTCTGTACATTTACCTTGTATCATTCATTTACTGATGGGGATTCCTCTGATGGAAAAATGTGTTAGATCTTTTTCTTTGGCTGGAAAATGTAAGAGAAGAAGATACTTGTTTCAGTTTCTTCTCTGGCGCTGTTCGCGAAACATTTTCAGATTATTCATTTGCTCATATTTCAATGTCTGCCTTCCTTGCTTTGGGGCTTTCAGGATATGGTTCTTGGTTGGAGTTTATCTCTTTGTTTGGGGTTTGTTTTTTTGGTGTCTTGGCTATTTTATATTAGGCCTTGGCGTTTAATTATGTTCAGGCAGCTGCTGGCCTTTTCTTGGCACCGTGTACTGCTCGTGTTCTCTCTCTTCAACCTCTGGGAGCCTACTTTATCATACTTTGGTTGGCTTATCAAAGAAAGAAAAAGAAAAAAGAAAGAATTGACAGTGGAGATGCTAACAAAACCTATGAAAGGGATTGAATTGCAACTGTGGATTTTATTAAAAATCTCGCATTTAAACGTGGTTGTCACATCCATTCATTCAAGAGAAACAGAGAAATAACCAAGGAAATCAACCATGTTAATGGGTATTTGCAAGTCTAGTATCTTTCCAGCAGTTCATTTACAGTTTACCGATCAATACCCTCAATCTTGTCTTCAACTTCTGAGTACAACTGTCTCAGCTTCTCAATGTTATCCTGTGAAGTTTCCCAGTACCCACGACCATTGGCCTCTAAAAAGGTCTGCAACATCTTCCTAAATGAATTTGGGTTTGTGCTCATGAGTTTGTTCAGCATCTCCTCATCTTGGATGAAAGTTGAGTTAGCTTCTTCATAGACCCAGTTGTCGACTTGGCCTGAAGTTGCACTCCAGCCAACAGTGTTTGTAAGCCGCTTCTCAATTTCACGAACACCCTCATAACCAGTAGACAGCATTCCTTCATACCACTTAGGATTCAACAATTTGGTTCGAGCATCGAGTCGCACAGTCTCTGAAAGAGTACGTACCTTGAAGAGACAAATTTTGAAGTAGTTTAGCATTAGAAGGAACTTAATAATTTTAGACTTGGCTATTGAATCAGCCCTTCGGATTAAAAGAGATTGAAATTGCAGTAATTGTCCAATTGCTAACCTGAGCATTTGCTGTTGTTGTGTCTGCAATGTAAGCATTAGGCTTCTTCTTATCCTTCCTCAAGTTCTGCACCAAGTTTGTGGGGTCTGAGTCAAAATAGTGGCTCACATCGGTGAGTGAGATTTCTGAAGAATCAAGATTTTGGAAGGTGGCTTCCGCTGTGCTAAGAGCCATCTCAAAAACTTTTCTCTTCTCTGCCATGCCTGCACCTGGGGCATCACAATCAAAGGCAAAGGACTTCCTGCTCAAGTACATGTCTTGAAGCTGCTTCTCATCATTCCAAGAAGAATTCTCCACTGCAAGGTTTATGTTTGAGGAGTATGATCCCGAGGCATTAGAGAATATACGTGTTGCTGCTTCTCGAATGTCAACACCAAGGGCTTCAGCTTGTTCTAGAGCATGCTTCCTGACAAAGTTCTGATCAGCTGGCTCATCTAGTTCAGCTACCATTTTCACTGCACGGTCGAGGAGGTTCATCTGTGGACAAAATAAAGGAAAAACAATACAGAAGTTCATCAGTAAACGGTTGAGCCAAAACGACGGCTATTAAAGAAAGAAAGCAGAACTGAAATATTCATATGTTAAAATAATTACTGATCCTCATGATTTTCCCTGAATGAAAACAAATTAGTAATATGAAAAAGACTCGGTACCTGATTGATAAAGAGATCTCTAAACACCCCTGAGCAATTAACGACGACATCAATCCTAGGCCTTCCAAGTTCTTCAAGACTTACAAGTTCCACCCGGTTAACCCTACCAAAGGTATCAGCAACTGGCATTACTCCAATCATCCACAATACCTGAGCCAGGGACTCACCATAGGTCTTGATATTATCAGTTCCCCACAATACAAGTGCAACTGTCTCAGGATACTTCCCACCATTGTCAGCTTTCTGCCTCTCAATTAATCTGTCCACCACAACTTTTGCACTCTGCATTGCTGCTGTTGTAGGAATGGATTGTGGGTCTAGTGCGTGGATGTTCTTTCCAGTTGGCAACACCTTTGGGTTTCTGATTGGGTCACCACCAGGCCCTGGCTCCACATATTTGCCTTCCAAGGCTTGTTTCAGACTCCCCAACTCATTGTCAGCGACTATAAGTTTCAAACAGTCTCCTAGGAACCGGAATAATGTTCTCAGCTTATCCCTATCTGCCTGATAGAATTTTGTGCTTGACAAGTAATCAACCCATGGTTCATTAATGCCAAACCCGAGGATAGAGCTAAGCTTATCTGCAACATCTACAACTTGACCCTTTTTGTTAGTTGTTTTCTGCACAAAGGCAGAGACGGCGCCACGCGAGGCCTCAGTTATTTTCCGAAGAAGTTCTACATCCTTCAAGATTCCCTTGTCACTCTCTCTATATACATCCTCTATGTTTCGTCCAACAGTTTCAGCTAATATTGATGGGAGCGATGAAATCTCATCTTCAGGACGGTCTAATGCAGCAATATTGACCAAGGTTGCGACAGCTTCCATTGCAGATGGAGGTTCACCAATGACATGAAGCCCACATGGCAAAAGCCGGGATTCAATCTCCATGATCTTGGAGTATACCTTTCCAACCACAAGATCTCGCTCCTTTGCAGAGATCTCCTCCCCCTCTTCAGGAAGCTCGACATCCTTGTCAAGATTGCATTGCCTAGCTGTACTGATTATGGAGCTCACAATCTGTGGCCCACGACCTGTGTCTTTGAGGGATTGGTATGAGGAGATAAGCTCACTCAACTGCTTCAGGCCCTTGTAAAGCCCAGCATTTTCAGCTGGAGGGGTCAAATAGCTAATAGTATTTGCATAACTGCGGCGTTTTGCAATGGTGGCTTCAGATGGGTTATTAGCTGCATAATAATAGACGTTGGGGATATTACCAATGAGACTGTCAGGAAAACAAGCATCGCTCATTCCCACCTGCTTCCCTGGCATGAATTCAAGTGAACCATGTGTGCCAAAATGAAGAACTGCATCTGCTTTGAAGATTTTCTCAACGAAAGAGTAATAAGCTGCAAATCCATGATGTGGGCTAGCCGATTTGGAGAATAATAGCCGCATTGGATCACCCTCATAACCAAAGGTGGGCTGGACTCCGATGAAGACATTACCGTACTGTTTTCCATATACCAAGAGATTCTCTCCATCAGAATTCAAATTGCCAGGAGGTTTGCCCCAGTTTTCTTCCAATGCAGTGGCATATGAAGTAAGGCTTTGATACTCTCGAACACCCATTTTGTAAGCAATGTTCAGATTTGGGCTGCTAAATTGAGCCTCTTTATCATGGAGTATGTCTTCAATCAAGGCTTCTGAAGTCTCTGGAAGGCCCTCAACATTGTAGCCATCTCTTTCTAGTTCTTTCAGAACCGAGAAGATGGAGGAGAAGACATTAAGGTAGGCTGCTGTCCCAACATTCCCCTTGTCTGGAGGAAAACTGAAGACAGTGATTGCTAACTTCTTCTCAGTCTGCATTAGGTAATATACTTGTCATCATGTGATGAAAAAATAGATTCAAATTGAGTTCAAGTATTGTTTTATAGGAGAAAATAGACTAGGTAATGAAAGTGTGAATCTTCTGCCACAAAGTTGAGAGGGAGAGACAGATGGGTCGCTAAAAGGGGCAGATGTGGACAGCCTATCCCTATCATTCCATCAGAATCAAATTTACATTTTAAGCAGTTTCTGAAGCAAAATTCTCATGGCTAATAAATAACTAGTGCACATATACAATGTGTGTTCTTTGAGGCCCATTCTCTCTCCATCACCGGCAAGCATAGATTCATAAATTGAATCAGGTAGTGACAATAGAAGTTCACATCAGCAATGATGCCTACTAATAGTAAATGCAACCCTTGGACTTCAACAATTTCGTTTTCTTTTCTTTCAAAGAAATTCTTGTTTCACTTGTAAACAAATGAAATGAGGGTGGGAATGATGTAATGCTTCATTGTGATCTAAGCACGTAGATTGCCTAACCATTATGAACTATCATGAACATTTTTATGGTTTTCATATCAACTGGAAGCAAACAACAAAACTCCAGGTTGTATAAAAAAAATATGACATGATGTTTAATGATCAGGAAGGAAAATACCTTTGATTTCCTTTTCAGTTCACCCCATCTGATTGCTCTCGTGCAGAGCTGCTCCACCCTTTTGTGAAGAGCATGTGATTTCCCTGCAATTACATTGAATTTTTTACTAATCCTTCAAGAATATGAGGTCGTGTGCATTGAAAGGAACTGCTTGAAGTAAAAGTAATGAACATACTGTTCAGCTTCAGCTTGTAAAATAAAAGCACCGAAAGATGCATATTTGCTTGAATTGTAGTTTTTTAAAATATTTGCCCCTTTTGGAAATGATAGAGACTCTAAAATCTTAAAGCAATTCCAAGTCTAATGATGGAACCTAAATCACACGAGTATTGATGGCCATGAATAGAACAAACAATAAGAAGATGAATTAAAGAGGGAAATTAGGCTTGCCTGTTCTTGGATCCCGGCCGGCAAAAACAATGGGCTCCATGCCACCATCCAGCTCAGGAAGAGCAACTTGCAAAGCCACCTGAATTGGGTGCAACCCCAAAGTACTATTTAACCACTCCTCAGTTGTTTGAAACACCAAAGGCAATGCAACAATATAAGGCACATCAAGCTTGCTCAATGCCTCGATAGCTCTTGGATGATCCTGCCTTGCTGGACCTCCAACAAGAGCAAAACCAGTCAATGATATCACTGAATTCACCATTGGTTTCTTTGTAACTGGATCGATCAAATACCTCTCAACAGGCCCAGAAAAGTCAAGTCCACCAGCGAAAATTGGTATCACTTTAGCACCTCTTGCCTCCAACTCCATAATCACAGCCACATAGTGACTCTCATCACCAGTCACAATATGACTCCTTTGCAAAACCAGCCCAATGACTGGTGCATTAGGGTCTTTAAGCTTCTCATTAGCATCCCTCCTGGTTCCATACCAATTCAGATACTCCTTCGCATCTTCATACATACAAGGAGCCAAAGGGTGCCAAATTCCACTATCCAAGAACAAAACTGGATCAGAATACGCAATCTTTTTCCCTTTCAATGCAGGAACATAAGACCCAGATATCATTTTCAAGAAATTCTGCAAGTTATCTGGTGACCCACCAAGCCAAAACTGCAAACTCAAGATATAAAGCCTAGCATCTTGAGCCTTATCACTAGGCAAATATTTCAAAACCTTCGGCAAAGTTCTCACTAACTTCAACATACTGTCAGCAAAACCCGCACCTTGCTTCTTTTTCTTGAACAACTGGAAGAATGGACTCTTTGATTGACCAAGCTGTGACATACTGAAAGAACCCAACTTGTTAAGCCTCATTACCTCAGGCATTGAAGGGAAAACCAAAACTGCATCAAGCCTATCCCTTTCTTTCTCCACAGCAGTTTTAACCTTCAATGCAAGCTCCTCAACAAAAATCAATGACCCTATAAAGATATTTGCATCTTCAAGATCCTTGCAGAAAGTTTTATATGTGGACGCATCACGAAGCTCCTCAACTAAGTAACCAACAACTTCGTATGATGCATCTTTGGAGGTCTTGTTTAGAGCTTGAACTGCTGCAGTGAGTGAAGACTGATACTGAGCTTCAAGGACTACGTAGACTATCTTCACAGTGGGGAGGTTCTGGTTGTTTTCAGGCACTATTCGGCGAACTTCTTGGGTGGTTTGTGTGAACAGGCCATTGCCAATTGCAGCACATTTTACTTTCAACGAGGATTTCAAGCTGGTTTGGTTGATTTTCCTGGGAACAAATGAGTGAAGAAAGTAGTGTTTTTGAGATGGTGAAGAGAGTTGGTCTGGTTTGATTGATTGTAAAGTGAATGGTGAAGACACTAAAGAAGCCATTCTTGGTAGAAAAAAAACTCACTTTAAGCAACTCAAAAACAGAGCCCTCGGTTTCTCCTCTCTGTTTCTAAATTAGAGAGAGGGAGAAACAAAGCAAGAGAAAACAGGTTTTGAGAAGCAAAAACGTATGAATTTGCTTCAGTTTCTCGTGTTTGTGCGTGTGTTCTTGGTTCTGGTTCAATGGTGTTTCTTCTTCTTCCTCCTCTTTTTCCAAGAGGTTTAAAGGCTGTGTTTATAATTTGTGTGTGTGGAGAAGGTATAGAGGGATATTTCAGAAGAGAAAAGTCGGTTATTATGGTTAGTGGTGGGAGGGAAGAACACGTGGCAAAATAGGCAGTCAAGCAATTATGATGGGAGTGTAGTTTCTGAGGTTGAGTTTTGTTTTCAAGTATTTGGAGAGAGAAAATGGGAGTGTGTCTACCCATCTATCTGTTAGGGTTTTCATGATGGAGTTTCCTGGATTCTGATTGGTAGAATTGGATTTCCCAAAAAGTAGCAGTAAGGGAAAGTGAGGTGGAATTGGATGGTGATAGAGAGAAATTATGTGACTAGATTCTTCCTTGCACTGTAAAAAAGAGGGGCTTGTCTTGCCTTGTAACAGATTCTTCATTTTGAGTTTGTGTTTCTCTGTGAAAAAGAAATGATATTTTTTTTGTGACCTAAATGGGGCCAGGTAACCTAGTTTGTGGCCAAGTGAACTTCTGTCCTTCTATCTTTTGTTCATGATTGATGCAAGATATCTTTTGGATACAAGGACAAGGTGGGAGCCCATGGTATCAGACTACTACTTACAGCAGCAGGATAAAAAAAAAAAAAAAAGCTGTGGTAAATACTGGGTTCTACGTTGCCATCCATGTCGTCACTCCCTCCTCTTTCCACCCTTCCCGTCTTCGCACATTATGCTTTTGTTTTCAATAAAAAGTCCCCAGAGAGATTTCATTGATTAAAAATTGAGCAGGTTGAGAGTCACATATATTTTCTTGTCAAGAAAATAAAGAAAAGAATACTGAAACTTGAGATTTCTTGGAAAAGAAGTGGACATGGACGCCATTAAATCACCAATATTTCATGTAATATTGTATACTAGAAAACTCTCATATAAGGCTGTCAATCATTTGCTTTTCAGCCCTCATTTCTTTTTAAAATCTCAACCAATTTAAGCATTTTCGCTACAATGATGCAAACAAAGCTTGGAAGAGAGGATTGCTATTGTTCCTTCAAGAAAATTACATGTTTCTCCGATCAAAGACTTGCATTCTGTAACAAAACACCAAATTCCATAGCCAATATTTGCGAGGCACAGCCCATGATTGCCATACGTTGTCAATTTAAGCCATGACAAGTCTACATTTAGCCATTGGTTCGATGGATCTTCTTGGGAGGGCCATAATTGAAATTAAACCTCACGTCCCATTATATCAACTCACATGCAACACTACTATTAAGTATCCCAATAAATGAGCCAGATACCATTTCACACACATTAACAGCGACCATCATCAATCAAGCTATCCGATAATTCAAAGAAAAAAGGTTCAAAGGTCATCAGCCTTGAATTTAATTCGAAGAAATGTTTAATCTCCATTTAAGAAACTGTGGCTTTCAACACATGAAGCTGCTTAGAGATAAATGCAATCCTCGTATTACATAGCTGGTCAATTGATGAATGGATGGGGGAAAAAATGAAGTAAAGAAAAAAAAAACAAAGAGAAAGCTCACATTACAGGAGACTGTCTGATACACAGTCAAGGGTTTTTACTTGGTAGTAAATTGCAATCAAGACGTCAATCCAAGTGGTTTTGGTAAACACCGCGTGCAAGTCAAGAAATAGTGTGGTTTCAAGTTCTAGAAGCAGGGAAGGAAGGGGGGGATTGCCTTCAAAGTGTGGAATACAGAGTATGCTGCCAAAACAAATCTAACGTACCAATTGGTCTACCTGGCCACACACGCAGGAAAGTTCTTTTTCCTCCCAAAAGATACTATTCGATCATCTTGCGAGCTGTGACTCAATCTAAGCTATGGACATCCACTACTATGATTGACTAGCTAGTATTGCTGCAGAGAGTGATAGAGATAGAACAAAATGCGATAAACCAGCTTTTCCATTGATGCAAGTAACAATTCACTACTTTTCCCTCCAAAATCTCTTTTCAGAAATACTTGCTTCATAGTAAGAAGACAGAATGAACACTGTATTTTTTAAACCGTAGAACTACTACATCCTAAATGAAACTTAGTCAATCTCCATACCAGAAATGGTCTCATCTAAAATGTCTTGAAGTTCCTTCACTCTCTGCCTAGTCAATGCAACACAATCCTGCAACCACAGCAAGCCACTTCTTTGTCAGCGTTACATATATCAGTCTTAACAAAAACAAGTGATAGTGTAAACCATACAAGGAATTCTAATCGAATGACTAGAATGTATCTTGTAAGATATTAGAAAGTTCCATTAGCTTTTATCCAAGCATTCAGTATATCAACTCCTGCCTATCTTCTCTTGCATACTGTCATTAACACATTGGATTTCAAACAAATCTACCTCATTATGCATCACTTGCGTTGAGGATTAGAACTCTGAAAATGATCTGGCATTTGAAGGGGAAGCCATTTTAAAATTTCAATTTTCCACACAAATCCCAATAGTCAAAACTTTTCAAAACCTTTAAAAGACTTGAGTTTGAATCCAAGAATTTTATCACCAGGTCAACACCACTCCCCAGAATAGTGGTAACAGATCTATCACGACATAAACAACTGAATATGAATGTTGCTTCAATTATCATGGTTCAAATGAACAGACTGCCAGGCAATAACTTGCAAAGTGTTTTGCTTCCTATCATAACGACAAATTGAATGGATTCTTTGACATTAAATTTGATTTCAGGAACCATCAATGTATATTCTCAAAAGCAGAGACTAACCTGGACAGCTGATGTCTGGGCAAGAACTGGTCCACCTGGCTTGTAAAAAGACACGAGTCTGGAAGATGAATCCAAAACCACCGTTACAAGAGTTTCCATAATAGACTCTTCTTCTGCAGTTGGGTCTGCCAAGATGTAGTTCTTGTGAAGTATGCATGTCAATGAAAATGGAATGCTGCTCAGTGTGAGCTTCCTCTTCTCCTTGTTGACAGGCTCCTCCTCCAATTTTGTTCCATCATCTTCCTCCGATACGAGTACTATTTTTCCATCATCATTTAGGGAAACTATGGGGATTTGCACTGCACATATTAAGCTTCTGTAATAAATAAAGGCAGCTGCAGATAAAAGATATTAATTGCAAGCAGAGCTTAGTTTGTACTAAAATCGCATTCAATGAAACAAACTAAGATTATAGAGTGTTCAAGCTTGGACTGAATTCATAAGGAGAAAAAAAAAGCAATAAATTACCTTTGCTGCTTTGCCTTGGTAATAATTACAATAGCTGGTATAACTAGAAAAAAGTGAAACCGGGTATCACTACACATTTTTTTTGTCATTAGTGAGGTTAGCAAAGTGAGCAAGGGTTATTGTACACCAAATATGTAAGAACCCATTGATACCATGTTGGAAATTATCTGGAATATAATGCTACAGAGAATTCTTAAATCAAATTATTTTGAACCATCCAACCGGATCAGATGATTTCAAATCATCAAAGAATTATGATCACTATGATTGACATTTATAGGCCCGCAAGATATTCACAAGAAACTGGCTTTCCTTCACATAATTATTTGGGCATACTTCGTCAAATTCTATTCAGAAAGAGAACAAGGATCTTTTGAAACCTATTCTTACATATCTAAACTGACTTTCACTAAATCTCCAACTTTTTTGAGTGACTGATATTCAAAGAGTGTAAGAACTTTAAACCACTGGAGAACCGGACACCATATCCAAACAGAAAGCATCCAGCCCAATGAATTTCAATAGTATATGCAAAGTGAATCTAATTCAATCTTCCAATGTCTATGCAAAGCGAAGTCACAGTAAATGAACAAAGAAAAATGTGTCGCGGAATGACATATGTGTACTATAGGCAAGAACGCTGATTTCTAAAGCCTATTCCTTATTTCACTTTAACAGGCCATGAATTAAACGGACATGGAAAGGGTGCAATCTTACAATGAGAGAAGGCACCGACAGCTGAGAGTAGTGCAGCATCAAAAAGAGCACCATCAGCATCCAAACAATAAATGTCCTGCAGGAGACATAATAATATTTATTTTTCATCCAACAGAAAACATATATCTAGCCTGTCAAGGTAAGCAAAAGCTAACTTTTATGTGGAACAATATATAGGAAAAAAAAATCAAAGCCCAAGATATATTAAAAGCATTTCTGATTTTGAAAGATCAAAAAGGAAAAAATAGGCAGCGACTGCCTTAATTTTGAAGCCAAATGCGAAGAAAGAAGACAATGAAAAACCAATACTACTAACCAGGTACGCCATCCAGGCAGCTTTTCCACTGACCAGGGACAGTTCCTTTAGATTAATCATGCCAGAGCTGTAATAAGCCAATGACAGACAACGTGTGTCAAACTAGGAATATTACTGAACAAAATATGAATTCAGTAAAAACAAACAGGGCAAGTTGATTTCAATAAGCTAACAGAAGTTTTTATCCAACACAAGGAAGCTAAGAGGCGAGGCCTAGGTAAGACACACATCTCTGCACACAATCAGGGGAAAATCAACTGTACCAGAAAAGGATAACAAAGGAAAGACTTCACTTGCCTTGATATGGTATCGGATAATTGCTTTGATATCACAGGTGCAGCCTCGGCAGGCCTACCAGGTCTAACAATTGGAGAACAGATTGGGGGCATGTGGAAATCAATAGCTGAATAACAAGATTAATGTATTGGCATCCTATAAATCAAACTGGAAAAGAAAGGGTACATATGCATGCAAATTAAAAAAGAGAAGAAAACAAAATTCATGGTTCATGGGTAACAACCAATGGAGCCCTCTTCCGGTGACTCTGTTGAAGGGGTCATCACTTCCATTTTTATGGCAGCCAACATGGTCTGTGCAAGAAACAAATTACATGTCTTTGAATCAAACTACTCAAACAAGCACATTTGCACACACAAATGAGAGAGGGAGAGAGACTAACAGTTGAACCGATCTTTGCCAATGCTGACCCATGAGCAGATGCAACAGCCCCTACATATTAACAATGTTTAGTTAGATCATCAAGGTCATACAATCAAAATCTAGCTAAGCAGGTGAGGATGAGAAAAACTAAGAATAACAATGTTAAACCAACCAAGGGCTAATGTTGTATCTCTAGCTCTTCCAAGAGGCCTCGCATCGGGGCGTATAGATTCTGAGAGATGACGCTCAAAATAGCGAAGAGGGAAGAGGCGTCTGAAAGCATCCACCTCCATCTCGGATGACAAGTCCCCTGAGGCATCTGGCACCCCCATTATATTTTGTTTGACTTATTTCCAACAATTTCCCTTGGCTCTTCTATATGAAAGGCAACCAATAACATAGAACCAAATTAACAAACCTATCAAAGTTCATTTTTCTAAACACTCCCGTAAGTCCAGCAACCGAGATTATCTATATTTTCAAAAATTCATCAAAGATAAAAAAACTAAAATAAAAAAGCCACTCAAACCAACTAAATAATCCCACAAAACACAAAGCACTGAATTCAAATTTATCCAGAATCAATACAAAACCAAACCGAAGCAGTTCATATATACTCAAATTTACACTAAACACGGCATACCGACATCCCAGGTTCCTTTTATTTGAACAAGCATTGAACACCAATACAAAAACAATGATTTTTTTTATAACAAAACACTAAAGCATATTTAAGTTCAGGTTCTTAGCATAGGCTGCAGTATCATTGTTAAGGAGCTAAGCAGCAGTGTGAAAAACACAAAAAAATGGAACAAGAATAGAAAAAAAAAGTTCACAGCTTTCTTATTCTTCGTTCTCCATTGCCAAAACCCAGCAAAACCAATCAAAAGAAAAGGGAAAAAAAACAAATGAAAACCCAAAATTTACTTTCTATTCTTTTAACATGAAATTAACAAACAAGAAAAAATGATCAAAGAGAGAAATCCCTGACATAGGCTTATAGCTTTTGTTGATACCTGTTGTTAGCTATCAAGGTTAAAACTTGAGCAGAGAGCAGTGTCAACTGTGTACTTCGGCAAACGGAGACCAGAGGTTTAGCCGATTTTATTTTTCCGTTAGGGGTTTTAGCTCGTAAACCAGGAAGCCCTAAGTCCTTATAGGTCTTGTTTGTCAAAACCAACCCAACCCATTAAAACATGAGCTTCCATAATAATAATAATAAATAGTAACAACTAAATTATTTACTCATGCTACGCTATAGGTGATATTAAGTTTTTTTCAAAAAAGTATTCAGACATTATAACATGTTTTTTTAGTAAAATAATAAATAAATTGTATGAAGATTCTATAAATAACATAGACGAGTGATAAACAATTATTAAAAAACTTTGAAAAAATTTAAGATAATATTTTTTAAAAATATTGAAACAATAATATATTAAATCAATTCGCATTAACTCAAGATAATCTATCATATCTACAACTCGAGTCATTGAGATCAATATAATCATATAAAAAGTAAATTAAATCAAATTATAAATTTTAATTTTCAATCAACTCAATTTTTAATGATAAGATTTCAAAATCTTAAATTAAAAAAAAATTAACCTAAGTTAACTTGCGTTAAATGACCAAACCTATGGTCTGAATCACTAGATTAGGATAACCTCATATAAAGTAAATAAAAAACAAATTATGAAACTTAATTCCTAACCAATTCAATATTAAAGGATAAAGTTGAAAAAAATAACAAAAAAAAATAATTTGAGTCAATCAGGTTAACTCATCAAGTTTGCGACCTGAATTATTATAATAGAATAGCTTTATAAAAAGCAAAACAAAATAAATTATAAAATTTAATTATCAATCAAACTATTGAAGAATGAAATAGAAAAAAAATTATTTTTTTAAATTTAAATTAACCAGGTTAACCCACTAAACCCTTAACTCGGATCATGATACTAAAATAACTTGATAAAAAAATTCAAATAAATTATAAAACTCAACCTCTAATAAATCAAATATTAAAAAATTAAATTAAAAAATCTCTATTTCAATAAGCAATGATATGATGTAGGAGAATAATAACAGTGATTTCCTCTCCTTAATTCGTTGCTATTAATAACATGATTTGAGCTTTATGTTATGTGTTCTTTCATATGGATATTTTTTATTTATTAGGTGACCTATGGTAAAGCATAGTTGTGGATATAAGATACATATACGAGTATGATATAATACGGTGCTAAGATCAATTAAATAATAATTATTTTATTACCCTCTTAATCCTCTTCATACTGATGCGAGCTAGATCTATTATCTTAACTGTATAATATAATTATGTGTTTATCAATCAAATTATAGAAAACTTATTCAATGAAAATTATTATTATTATTGAAATTTTAATTTGAATATTGTTTTCACCTCTTACAAAGTTCATATGTAAAAATCAAAATTGTCTATTATTTTATTGATTTCTAGTTTTTTTTCTTGTATTTAGTTTAATATCTCACATAAATTAATATACTGCTTTCAAAACCACAAAGAATGCTAAATTTTAATAAATTTGAAAACTTATCCTTCTACCTTTTGTTGTTAAAAATTCTATATATATATTAAAATTCAAGAAAATCTCATAAATTCAGATAGATTTGATGTAACTATAAAGAATGGATCATAGTTTTGAAACTCAACCCGACGAATTGATCCGGGACCCGGGATTGGAACCAGGCTGGGTTTAAGAAAAAATAGAGAAAGTCACGATCTAGGATGACTCGACCGGTTGACCCAACAAGACCCGATTGTAATTCGTTGATTTTTTTGTTTTTTTTATTAAAATGATGTCATTTTAAGTTAAAAAAAGAGAATTGACCCGAGTGACCCGGTCAAAATCCGTGACCCGGGTCTTGAGCCAGGTCGACCACCGGGCCAGATTTCAAAACTCTGGAATGGATATATAATTTTCGAGTAGGAAAATAAGCTAAAAAAATATCTATTAATATCCTTTTTTACAATTCAATTAGAGTTTAAAATAAAAATATAAAAATCTTAACTTAAAAAACTCAACCTAAACTTAATGTATTTATTAAATGATTTAGAAAACTTTAGATGCTTAAACCAATTAAAGTTTTTATTTAAATTAAATAAGATATTAATCTTGTAAAATAAAATAAAATTATTAAATATAATTAAATCAAAACCAAAAAAGAAAAAAAAGAAAAGTAACAGGCATTTAATGTATTTGTTTTTGCATTCAAAATATATTGTTTAAATTTCTTTTTAAGTTTTTTTTTATGATTTTAGATGTGATGATATGAAAAACAAATATATATATATTATTTTAGTATATTTTAAAACAAAACACACCTCAAAAAATAACTATTATTACAATCACAAGCAATACAATAGATTTAATAAAAATAATTTATCTAATTATTCATGATTTGACGTATGGCTCTTTTCCCATTGGTCCGATAACTATGGTTTCACATGAACAACAAAGGTGAAAACCCTACACACTCTTTTGGACCTGAAAAACAGTTAAATCAACTCCGCTGTTCAACATCTCCTAAACAAAAAAAACACAGACAACCGAAGTAAACAAAACAATGTCTTGCAATTCCTCAGGTTGCCAATCCAATTGCTACAAAAACGGTGACCAAGTATCGGACTCACCGCCACCACCACCACCACTAGCAGCAGCCAACAATTCTAATAATTTATGCCTCAAGTGCAAGACCAACAGCCCCATCACTCCTGGATCTCTTTCTGGTGATGAAGCACGCTTTTGTGCTGATTGCTTTAGAAGTAATATCTATGGGAAGTTCAGGCTTGCTGTTACTTCTCAGGCCATGATTTCTCCTTCTGATAACGTTCTTGTTGCTTTCTCTGGCGGCCCTTCCTCCAGGTTTTCCTTTTTTTTTCCCTCTGTAAATTAATACATGGGTGTGTTTTTTTATTTTATTTTATTAAACTGCGCGTTCATATTTCTATTTGATTTCAGGGTAGCTCTACAGTTTGTACATGGGTTGCAAGATAGAGCACAAAAGAATTTTGAAGCAAGTAAGGATAAATCATTGCCAGTTTTTGGTGTTGGAGTAGCGTTTATTGATGAAAGTGCAGTCTATCCAGTTTCTTCTGATAAAGTTGATGGAGCGATTCAGGATATGAGATCGGTCGTGTCAAATCTAGCCCCACCAACAAAACAGCTGCATGTTGTTCCAATTGAAAATATCTACGCTTCAGATTCAAGTGATGGGAAGGATAGATTGACAAAGTTATTAGATGCTGTTAATGATGCCACTGGGAAAGAAGATCTTCTGCTGCATTTGCGAATGTTGGCTTTGCAAATGGTTTAACTCTAGATGTGATGTTGAACGTCAATTGTAAAATAAAGAATCACATGCACATTTTTATTTTATTTTTTTGTTGTTTCTGTAGGTTGCATCTCAAAATGGATACAACAGACTTATTCTAGGATCATGTACATCAAGGATTGCTTGCCATGTCCTTGCAGCAACTGTTAAGGTTTGTCTTTCAATAGCCTAAAGTTGAAGTCCTGAAGGTCCATGAGTGTGAAATCATATAGATATACTAGTTATCTTCCGCGGTGAATTCTATAGAGTAGCAAATGGGCTATAAAATGGAAATCAAGGGACATTGGTGCTATTTTATCAAGTGATGCAATTTCAGATCAAAAGAAAGAATAGCACGGCACACACGTTCTACACTCTAGGCACTTTTGAGGCAGTAATATCTGGTGAATTGTCGCATTGGAAATAATAATAAAAATTGCTACTACATACTTTGGATAAGTCTTATGATACCCAAAACTATTGATCTTATTCTTGAAATAATGTTGATATGGATTGTCTGTCCTGAAATCATAAAGCAAATCTTAGCTTGAGGAGTTGTAGTATCTCTAAAGGAACATAACTTATAGTTGGAATTTTATAGATTGTTACCTTATAGATATGGATGACACCTTATATGTTTAAATTAGAAGAAACAGGCATTCCAAAAGCAATTTCAAATAAGCCTTCTACCAAGGGTTTTCTGTTCTATGAATTGATCACCTTCACAAATCTACCACTTGATTTAACTGGCAAGGCCATGTTGAGACAAATGGAAAGGTGGGAAAATGAGGTGGTGTTGGAGCTTTCCATGTTCTTTTTATTTGAATGGGGATCAATGACACAAACATTCATTCTATCGCAGATTTCATTTTCATGAAATCTATTTTCATTGCACTGCTAACATTAGCAGACATAGTCCAGAATTTTGTTGGCTGCAAAGCATAAAACATACGACCATGGGGAATAGTCAGTTTATGTGAACGATCTGAAAACATACTACTTCAATAACACATTCCAGCAGCTAGGTTGTGTCACAGTGCTTTCTATCAATGTAACCAGGCATAGAAGTAAAAACATGTTTAATGCTTTCATTGCAGGCCTTGTTTTCATGAATCCATGTTCTGTATATCCGGTTTATTAATTTTCTCATTGTTTTTAACAGGGCCAGGGATATTCTTTATCAGCAGATATACAATATGTTGATGCACGGTGGGAGATACCAGTAGTGCTTCCACTTCGTGACTGTACTTCACAAGAGCTGAATTTGTTGTGCCAACTTGATGGGTTTGTGATTCAAACTTTCAGCTATTTCATACTGGATTCTCTTTTGTCCTTTAATTTTCTCTGTAGATATATAATCGGTGTAAAATTATTTAGACTACTACTGAATGGTGGTTCATCCTGGCAGGGCAGTCTAAAGACTCTGCAACCGTTTGACAGTACTCCCTCTGGAATCAACGGTTTGATATCTTCGTTTGTGAATGTCTTGCAGGTAAAGAAGTTCTGTTGCTTTCATAACAAAATTTGTTTCCTCTGGTGTGCATGTGTGTGGGAGTTTATGCTTGATAGAGTTCATTTTTGCATTGTACCCAGAATGTTACTTGAGTTGTTGAAGCAGATAACATCTGCTTTTTTTTCAACATTGAAAGTACTTTCTTTTTTGCGTGAATATCATACTTTCTTTAAGAAGAGAACTTTTTTCCATTTTAGTTTAAATATTTCTGCTCATGATTTTCTTGAATATTAACTAGCAAGTCACTGACAAACCTTTTGGATTCTAGGAAGAAAATTCTTCTCGTGAGTGCACGATTTTACGGACAGCTGGAAAGCTTACTCCATTTGAATTCAACAGGATTCCTGAAACTGATAACTGCAATGTTCCTTTGGCTATTCGAAGGCGTCAAAAGAGATACAATCTAAAGACGAAGGAATCTATTTCTTCAGAGTTGTTCTGTCCCATTTGCAATGCCCCCCTCAAGAATTTTAATTCCTTGAATTTGAGCAGTCTCAAGAGTTGCCAAAGTTCAAGGTTTAATGCTGCTTGTTGTTCAAGTTGCCAGTTTCAGATAATTCCCAAGGACCCCTCATCAATGGGGAATTTCTGTTCTCTTTTACCACAGCAAGTGGTTGACAGAGCAAAGCATGGAAATTGTAGCAATTTAAGTTTGCTAAGGTGAGAATCTACAATTTTCATCAGCATTATTTTCTTTTTTAGAGGTATAACGTGGGAATAACTGGGATTTAAGTATCTTTACTCTCAGCACGTTTGGTGGCTCTGGCATAAACAAGTATAAGCGCACAGCTTTGGCTTGCCACAGTTCAGAGTTCAGAATATTGACTCTGTTTTAGGGCTATATGCAAAAGGCCTGTTTGCTCTTTTTACCCCCTTGCGTTCTCTCAAATTTCTGCTCTGGGTATCTAACATCAGATGTGATTCCTTATCTTGTGTAATTCTGAAAGAAATTTTCTTCTTGCAGGGGGCAAATTCAAGATTGCTTGCTTTCAGACAGTGAAGATGAAACTTGAATCATGTGCCTAATTTCAGAATTCTCTCTTTTCCTAATCGTCACTGGTTATTTGGTATTGGATACTATAGGCAGTTCCAGGAAGACCGCTCTGGGTTCCAGCTATATCTGGCATCAATCCCATGCTTCCCAAATGAACTAACATTGTAGCTTGTATTTAAGCTGGAATTATATCCTTAAATGACCTGAGTTGTGATCTTTGTGGGCAAGGGCACGCACAAGAGCGTCATGCTCCTGTAATTCCCTGGAGGCCATGACACAAGCTGCTTGTAGTGAATGAGAAACATGTCTTGTCATTATTGTTGTAGGAGTTGTTACCTCTTATCTTCTTGTCATCAGAGGTCACAATTTCGAGCTAAAGAAAGTAGGGAGTTCCTTAATCAAAGATAAGAGTGAGGTGAGACTTGAGTACTCTCTGTTGTACACCAATAATTAAGAAAAAAATTGATTTGGTAACATATGAAATCCACTCCTTGTCCTACATCATGAGTTGCACTTTTTCATATCATGTCAAGGTTCTGAAGCCAAAACAGTAGCAGCTAAAAATTGAAATTCTGTATTATTTACAATTTTTTTCATTAGGTTTTAACAATTTTTTTAGGTGACGTTAGCATAGTTGCTCCTCTCGCGTTGCCTTTGTTTTTTTTTTTTTTTAATAGACAAATGACATGTCATCATCTTATTTTTTTACATGGCAAACAATGTGTCTTCTAGTTAACTCTTTGGCCACCTTTGATACAAAAAAGCAGTTTTTTAACTTTAAAAATTAAATTTTTAACATGTTTTTACATGAAAATATCTCTAAAAACATTCTTGAAATTTCAATAAATCAATTTCAGACATCAAAAAACTTATAATCACTCTAAAAAACAAACTTCACGGGGAATAAAGATATTGTTAATATTTGTAATAATAAAATTAAAAATATTTTTACTTGTTTTGATCTCTCTTTCACGACGGAAACAATACTTTTATTTTCTAATATAGATTATCAATCACTTTTTCCATTTTTTATTTTTTTATAATTATTTTTCCTCTCAAATTTCAGGGAAAGAAACATAAAATAAATAAAGTTTAAAACTAAAATGTGAAATCCTCAAAATACAAGGACCAAAAATGAAAGAAATTACAACTTCAAGAATTAAATTGTAGTTTCCTATGCCCCATGAGCAGTAAAAAAAGGTTTTCTTGAAGTGTTTAATCTAGTCCTTGTTGTTTTTATTTTTTTATTAATAAAATTAAATGCTTTGTTTTTGTATTATTGAACTTTAATTCGAGGTAGAGACATTTTTTGCCATTGCGAATACACCATGACATGTAAACCAAAATAAATTATTAGACTTAAAATCACGTGAACTTAACATGAAAAGAATTAAAACTAAATAATTGTTTGATGAAAAAACAAGTATCCAGTGCAACTGGATATTCATACCATATTTATTACCAATTGAGTAAGAGATTTTGATATTTATATTCTATCCATTGAATTTCAGGTGTTCATAAAAATATTTATTTTACAATTATTATTTATTATTCAATAAAAAAAAAATAATAATAAATATATGCAAAGCATATAGATATATATATGAAGTTATGTTTAAATCCGATTTGGAATTAAGTCCGTATCATATTAATAACTCATCATATAAAATGACTATACATTCAAAAAAAAAAACAAAAAAAAAGCTTATTCAGTCAATATCTGAAACGGATATATTCTTTTCATATTGATATTAAAATAAAATTAAAAACAGGGCCCAAGCCCACGTCCCATTTTAAGTTTTAGACAGTGATCATATCAATACGCCTGGAATCTAAACTCTATTCAGTTAAACTACTTCTTTAAGTTTTCTGTGTTTTAATCTGATTTGTATTGTCGGATTTTTATGCCAGAAAGATAAGCACAGTCCCGTAATTATAGCTCAGTGTTTATATACAGTCAAAAAAGGGAAACAATTAAATATTTTTCTCTGTCATTTATTCCTTAAACATAGGAAACCTTTTCCTTTCCGTACCAGTACTAGTCGGGTTTTGCTGCATCACACTCATATATATTCTCATCTTACATGATTTGATTGTTATACACAGATTTCAGCTATTAACTTAGTCTTCTCTCTACCCTTTTTCAAGAAAAGTTTATTTTCAATCATGGAGGAAAATAATGGCCTGTCTGGTACGTTCATCAACAATAGCATGATGAGACTGGTTGCAAATAGCCGTGGAAGCAACAACAATGACATGCAATTTGATGCAAATATCCTCAGCAATGGCGATAGCAATGCCATACAATTTGATGAAAATATCCTCAGCAATGCCATGCAATTTGATGCAAATATCCTCAACAATGGCAATAGCAATGCCATGCAATTTGATGCAAATCTCCTCAACAATGGCAATAGCAATGCCATGCGATTTGATGAAAATATCCTCAGCAATGCCATGCAATTTGATGAAAATATCCTCAGCAATGGCAATAGCAATGTCATGCAATTTGATGAAAATATCCTCAGCAATGCCATGCAATTTGATGCAAATATCCTCAGCAATGCCATGCAATTTGATGCAAGTATCCTCAGCCATAATGGCAATAGCAATGCCGTGCAATTTGATGCAAATATCCTCAACAATGGCAATAGCAATGCTTATATTTCCCCTGGCTCTTTAGTTGATGATCAATTTTGTTCACCTAACAATGCCATGGTGATGGCTTGTTCATCTTCTAACTTGATTAATCATAGCGGCCAACCACAATCACAGGGATCCTCTAGTGAGTGTCAATTTAATTTACTATACTATAGTAGCAGTTTAATGTCTTGTTTTTCCTTGAAAATAAGATTTTTACTTGTATAGCAATTAACCAACTTGTGACTTATATACTGACATGCTACTAATTGGTTTTTGTAGGACAGGTTAATGTAGATGATGGGGACTACATTGATCCATATTTTTTTACCTTACCAATCGGTGTGAGGTTTTGCCCTAATGATCGAGAGTTGGTTATGGAGTACTTGATGAAAAAGGTCAGGAATGAAGCATTGCCCAAGAATCGTATTCATGAGGTTAATATTTATGAATACCATCCTGCAATCCTTACTGGTTAGTAAATACATTGGTTGCTTATTTATTTTTCTCTTGAGATCTTATATACTATATAGTTAATGCTGCTGTGTGCACGTATAGCAATGTTTCTGCTGTTCCCCTTTGTATCCATGCTACAATATTGATCCATAAATCATGTGTC
This sequence comes from Populus trichocarpa, assembly GCF_000002775.5. Taxonomy (NCBI): domain Eukaryota; kingdom Viridiplantae; phylum Streptophyta; class Magnoliopsida; order Malpighiales; family Salicaceae; genus Populus; species Populus trichocarpa. The sequence goes on from NC_037290.2 coordinate 3,571,993, forward strand.
TGATGGAACAATTTCTTTTGATTTATGTATGATCAGAGAAGTATAAGAGGTACGCGGAAATACATTGGTCTTTTTTCACTACTAGAGACAAAAAGTACCCCAATGGGACGAGACCTAGTCGAGCAGTACCTGGTGGATTCTGGAAGCCTACTGGAACCTCAGCTACATGCGTCTTTGATGAGAACAAAAACCCGATAGCAAGCAAAACGCCACTGGATTTTTATGAAAGTAAAGGAAAAGATGGTAGAACAGAGTGGAAGATGCTTGAGTACTTTCCTAAATGTATGGCTATTCATTCAAGCAGCGCTGGAGGCATGAGGGTATGAGTTAGCTATTCTTTTTAATATGATTCCTTGTTTTCTTTTTCTTTTTTTCTAATGGACAAATCATTTTGTTGCAGTTGAATGACTGTGTTTTATGCGTAATATACCGCAAAGGAGAGAAAAAAAGTGGGGCCGCGACCGCTAACGAAGAAACTTAGGGCAAGTTATCTTGTTAATGGAAATTTTTATTTTCCTGAATTTTCTCACGACGAACAATGACATGATGAGCATCTCTTTGCCTCCTAACATGGTAATTCGTCACACCCAAGCATCGAGCACAATCACAAACAAGCTCTGGTTAGCATCGTACTACCATTATTACAGAGAGATAGTTTCATGCTCTTGTTTTTTTTTAATAAAAAATAAAAGGGTTAGTTTTAATATAGTAATTTGTGTATGTTTTTCTCTTCAATAGGAGGCTTACTGTGCTTCTGATAAAATCAGCTCTCTCCCTAGCACAATTTTGCTATAGTATGAAATAAAGCACTGCATCATTGCGTAAAAAATTAGGAACTGCTTTTCATAAAGTAGTGCACTGAAAAAAACCAATCAAGATATCTATAATTTGAACCTGTCAATTTACAAGTTTTTGATACACAGCTAAAATGTGACGTCCGCTTACAGCTCGTTTTTCTGCTAAACAACATAACACTAGGAAAAAATAGATGAGATGTTCTCTCAATCCATTGAATGTCTCAAAAAACGCCCCAATGTCTTGAACAAATGGATTAACAAACCAGCAGCAGTAAAAGTGATAATCAACATCATAGAATGAACAAAAAAGTACATGTATGAACTCACGCACATGAGCAACTGAACAGAGATCAAGAAATTTGAGAAAAGAATTCCTCCAACTGATTCTCGCCTATCACCACACCAAGTTGCTGAGTGAAAACTGAATTGATCAAATCAGCCTCCATATTTGTTGATTCATCAGATGCATGGATCTCCATGTATTCATTCAGGTTGTGAATGGTTCCGTCTGCACGCATACAAAAATTTCAAATTTTTTGATAATGATGGCTTTTCAATCAAATTATGAGCAGTTCATCTTAAGGAATCGAATTGCACTCTGCACACTAAGAGAATGTCACTGCATAAAACCTGCAACTACTTTCTCATGTGAGTTCGGAAGTTGAGCAGTTTCTTGTTAGCAAAAACAAGTGTGAACCAAAAAGGATTTGCTGACAAGCAAAGAGCTAGTTCATTCGTAAGAAAATTAGAAATCAAAGGAATGGTATGACAAGACCATGCACAAGTACATATTCTATTTCAATGATTAGTCCATTACTACGTGATGACCTTTTCCATAGGAAATATAATGACTGGCTATCATAAATATCACCCACATGTTATATGAATGCAACAAACAGGACATGTGGACCTTAGGAACTTTCTTCTAGATCTGACCATGAATGGAACAGTATTATAAAGTTTTAAACCAGCACCAAGAGATATTTATGTGGCTGTACACAGAATTTACCTTCAGCTACGATGGGTTCATATGCAGGAGGTTGGGCAGTCCAATTACCAACAGAATCTTTCATGTGTCTTCTATCAGATGCAAAGAAACGGAGGAAAATTGGAGCATGCACAATTCGGAAAGACCTGATACCAAGAAAAACATTTTGTTACATTGAAATCATATCATGACATTTAATTTTCACATCATAAATAAGTATATACCCTTCTCTGAGAGACTGCCGAACATCTGAGATAAAACTTCAAGTTCTTTAGAAAGAAAATAAAATCCATATCATAATTCAGAAATTTTAAGTTTGTTATGACTGAGGGTAGTTTGGGATATAATAGTTAACCTAAGCGACTCAATTCACATCAGCAAAAGAATGAGGGCAACCTAAGTTACCTAACCTTTCTTAGGTTCCAGAGAAATAGCAAAAGTGCTCTCGTGTAGATAAACTACAGAGAAGAAAGCCACTTTTAGATGCACCATGGCATGAGGAATATAATTATGTTAGAATTTTTAGGTCCAGGTAGTAATCATCTTCTATTCTTCCATAACTATTCTTAATTTCAAGCAACATTCTTGTTTCTTTCTCACTTTTCACCCCTAATTACATGCTCTTAAGACCATAGTCAGCGGATGCATCAAATGAAACCTAAGGCCTCAAGGGCCAGCTGCCGTTACTGTCCATGCCTTGGATCGCAGCATGAACAGCCTCCAAATTTCCTTCTTCTCTTCCTCCCCTGGATCCCAAGTAACACCTCAGGAATCACATTACAAACTTCAAAACCGACAAAATTCAAGCCTATTCCATCAATTAAGCCACACAAAAAGCCATTTGATCAGCTAACCCCTAGATGGCATGAAAATTTCACTAAGATAATTCTGATATTCCAGCAACAAATAGAGCCAAAACTTCAACTATTCAATCCTCAATTTTGTTCTGCAAAAGATGGGTCCATCAATTGGTAAGTTTTGCCATTCATAAAGCCATGGCATATCTTGCATCAAGGTGATTTTGTTACTTTCTTTTTTCAGGAGGAGGACGTGAAAAGGGAGCTCGTTTGTATTTGAATCAAGCTAAAGCCCAACCAACAGAAAGCCAAGAATCTCATCCTCCATGTTTTGAACAAGTAATCTAATTTCTTACGAGCTAAAACCATGGCTGCTTTGCTGTAGCAATTTGACACACAGACCTTTTGGGCTCATACATACTACATACAGGAGAAAAAAACCGCAACATTGGCTAAACTACATCCTCATAATGCATTGACATACTAATACAGAAGGCACAATTTCATTAAACAGCTAACATTACCTTTGGTACTCAGAGAAGAGCTGAAATGATGGCCGGATGGTTTCGGAGACATATGAAGCTAACGGAGAAGGAAAGGAAAGACTTGAATCCAAATCCCACACTAAATGAGAGTTCCCATCTCTTTTTCTCTGCACATACCATTTAAAACCTTAATGGATACAAACAGAATAGCAAATTTCCATCCAAACCAAAATTAAATCCACTCAACCATCCTGAAACCCAAAGTAAAGCAGAATAATTTACCAGACCACCAGTAATTTTATGCTAGAAAGGGTTTGGCTCTCACCTGAATGCAAATCACATGATAATCCCAAAGAATGATTCCATCTGCTCTTGTACTAGCCTTTTGATGCCACAGTGGGATCTAAATAAAAAATTTCGGTTCAAAAGTTGGTATAAAAAATGACAACAAATTTTCTCAAATACCAAAACCACAAAACATATTCACTCAGGCTTTCATTACCTACAGCTAAAAAAAAGTTAGCCAAATGACATACAATCAGCAACTAGAACATTAACAATGTAAGTTAACTACAAAAACAATAATAAAGTGAACATTAATACAAGAAAATAAAAACAAGAAAAAATGCCTGTTTCTTATCATTGGAAATGAAAACAACAAAAAGATCAGACCCATCAGCATCTGCTACACCATCCTTGCATAGTTTCTTGAGAAGAAAATAAACATTTTCTTCACTGCATCAACACAACATTACACAACCAAAAAGAACAATAGTTGGTGTAAGGAAAAAAGAAAGAAAGAATGATCAATCAACTAAAACCCCATGATCAAATACATAAGCAAAACATAAAAAGATAAGAACAATAGTTGGTGTAAGCAAAAAAAAAAAGAATGATCAATCAACTAAAATCCCATAAAAACAAGACCATGGTGATCAAATACATTGGCAAGACATAAAAAAAATAAGAACAATAGTTGGTGTAAGCAAAAAAAAGAATGATCAATCAACTGAAACCCCACAAAAACCAGACCATGATGATCAAATACATAAGCAAAACATAAAAAAGAACAGATTTTTACTTATTGGGATTGCCCAGAAATTGCTAAAAATGCAAGATGAGTGATTTTGAAGTATTGTATGTACCAGTAAAATGGGGTGTGAGTGAACTGGGAAACCTCCAAATTGCTCATTCTTCGTTTCGAGCTTCTATTCCCTGTTTGATCAGCTTTATATTCGAGAGAGCGCCTGTTTTCGGCTTTTCGCTGCCTTAAACGACACGTTGGATGGAAGCTCGAAAGGGTGTCATTTTCTTACCAAAACACCAAACAACAGTTTATCTTTCCGCCCTCCTAAAACCGACATCGTTTTGTTGACTATCAGGCGCTCTTGTTGTGTTCTCTCTCAAACTCACAAAATTCATCCATGGTCTCTTAAACAAATCGAGTTCATAAACACTTTGATTAAGTCACTTTTTGATAGAGCTATTGAACCGTATTTTTTCCAGTTTTTTATATATTTTTTTAAATATAAATTATTATTTTAATTATTTTGATATATTTATATTAAAAATATAAAAAATTATTAATTTAATATATTTTGAAGCCTACGTTACAACTTCAAACACGCAACAGTGAAAGTGCAATACCTATATGTATATTTACCATTTACCACTAGATTATCGAGTTAATTATTTTTAAAATGAGGTCTTTTTTTTCAAAAATTTCCCTGAACCAGGATCAATTATAGAGTCTAGCTAGGTTTAACGAATATAATATATAATTTTAATATATTTTTAATTAAAATTTGAAAATTAAAAGTGTGTGTGTATATGTATATCGCCAGACACTCGCATGACAACAAATACATTTGACAATAGACGAAGCCTGCATTATCTGACGAGAGAATTTAGACAACATTGGAAATAGTTGGGCTGTGCTTGAAGACTTGGTATGGAAGAAATAGTAATACAATACTGAGATTTCCATGCTAACGCTACCTTCTTCTTCTTCTTCTTCCTCTTTGATACTTCTCAAGCTATACAGATGAACTTCAAATTGTTTGATACATGATGTCATTTAAAGATGATCATTTTTTACCAAGCTTGCCATCTAAACAGAAATTTTCATGTCTTAATAATCTCTCAATCTATATACTCTCCTAGGAAAATGAAGTAGGAGGACTGATTTGATTAACAGTTGGAAATTGAGAGATCACACGTGATTTTTATCCTCTCTTTAAAACAAGGGTTTGAGTTAAATCAAATAAAACTCGCAAACGCAGGAGCCGCAACCCTACCACCACAAGTCGCCACCACGGTCGGAAATGGAACCAGAACCAGAACCAGACAACAAGCCACCGTCTCCACCACCAAAACGCCGTTCAATCTGCCACAAATGTGACCGTCCAATCCCAGTTTGCCTCTGCCACGTCATTCCGACCCCACCAATCCCAACAAGAACACAAATCATAATAATCCAACACCCCCACGAATCCCACCACAAACTCAACACCACACCTCTCCTCACCAAATCACTCCTCAACTCCTCCTCTATAATAACCCGCCGGCTTACCTCTAACACCCTGATAAACGAACCCCCTTCCTCCACCTACTACCTATTCCCACCCTCACAGTCCTCACCGGCTGTAACTCTATCAGACCTCAAGACAGCGTTAAAAAACAACACCCCTCCTGTCTTAATCGTGTTCGATGCCACGTGGAAGCATGCTAAGGAGATGGTGAGTGCTAGTGAAGGGTATCTGAGTAGATTCGCAACAAGGGTGTGTTTGGATGGTTTCGATGGAGGCATAGAAGGAGGGAGTATTTATGACTCTGACCTGGTTTTGAGAAAGGAGCCTTGTGGTGGTTGTGTTAGCACTTTGGAGGCCGTGGCTAGGTGGTTAGGGGTCGTAGAGGAAAATGGGCTTGAGATTGAAGATAGACTGGTTGGGCTTTTGAAAGAGATGGTTCGATTACAGGCTCAGTTTTTGAAGCCCATGAGGCCTAGGCCTAAGCTGCTGAAGAAAAGTAAACAAATAGAGCAAGGAAAAAATAGCAGCGACGCGTGATGGGTTTCAGCTTTGGATTTACGTTGTATTTGTGTAGCAAATGGATGATTCTTTCTTCTTCTTTTTTTATCAATATTCCTTTATGAATCAACGTGGAATTATTATTTTTTTCTAGTTAATTATTTTGCCTCCAAACTTGATATTTGAGCCGTTCATAAGGGCGGTCGACCCACAAGCAAAACACACCATGGGCCAGTTAACATGGTCCATGGATCCCCACCATCCCACACTATGATGCAGGATAATGCCAAGAGGAATTCAATGAAAACAGCACCAAAATAAAGCCCCATGGCCAAGAAAAGAAAAAATAAAAAAAACCATAGACAGAGAGAGAAGGGGGAGGGGACCCTTGATGCCGCAAGCAGGTGAGACAATACATGATACAAGGGTCATGATGCATGTCTAGTAAAGAGAGAGCCCAGTCTCAATCAATACAGATTCTACAGTGAAATCCCATTTGCTTTTTCAGACCCTTTTTCTGTGGTCACAAGGATGGCAATCACCAAAAGAGGCTCCCCACACCATCACCCCTGCACATGCTATTGATACGAGGCAGACAGTGGAGTCATGTCTTTAGAAAGTGAAAAAGCGTGCTCTGCTATGGAGGAGGAGGAGGAGGAGGAGGGAGGGAGGGATTGTATCTGTTTCTCTTCATAGTTAGTACAACCCCAAGTAGGGCTCTGTTGCATCAATCACATGATATTTATGAAGGGCCCCTTCCTAGCAAGTGAAGGCCATGTTCATCATGGAAAATCAATTCAGGAGAATATCAGCAAATAAAGGAGGAGGAGGAGGAGGAGGAAGAGGGCCCCCCATATATCTCATATATTCATCATTGCAACTTTGGGCCTCGCACATGGAGATTTACATCCATTTTTGCAGTCCTGGTTTTTGCATGCTGGAAACTCTTACAATTCGAGTGTCAAAACTCTCGCTTACAGATTCAGGACCGAAATTTGTTAATACAGAGAACAAATTAGAAGAGAAAAAAAATTCAATGTCAGGTAAATTCATATCAAGTTGTTAGCAAGAAGTTGAGACTGAGATTAACACTGTAGAGCAATCTCTTCTATAGATTTTAAATTTTAATTAAGGCATTAAAGCATAGTTTATTGCAACGTTATTAATCTAATTATAATCTGTTCATTTACGACCTAGTTGAGGTTGTTTTTTAAAATTAAATTGGGTGGATGTTGATTAGATTAAATAATATTTTTTAAAATATATATTATTTTATAATTAACTAGCTAAAAAAACATTGATCTAGTGTAATAAGATTGGTTTACAGTGGAGATGGCATTTCACTTTCGAAAAGAAGGCTATAAACTTGAAGTGCTACCTGGCCCAAATTATGATGTGTGTGTGTGTGGCCTTGCTTCTAATTCTACTTGTCTTTTCAAGGAAATACATCCTTTTCATGTCTCAAGAATCTTCATCATCATATCTTATGAACTTGTTTTTGTTTTGTGCCTTCTCTTTTCTGTTCAAAATCATAACACAGCACGGCAAAATGGAAATATATATATATATATATATATATATATATATATATATCGAACGGGAATATTTGACTGCAGAATCAATTTGACGTCCTCAGGACATTTACATTTCCTTTCTTCTTTCTGTGACAAAATCATTATTGTTGATATAATTGATAGCTCCAGCAGTTTAGCCTTTCTTTTATATATAGTTTTAGGGTTTCGCTTTACAAATCGGCATTCTCTATAGTCTATGCTGGGATGCCACTAATGATGCTATCATGAACCCTAATGATTTTCCTATGACATTAGATGCTGTCTATGAGTAATCAATTTTAAAACTCTGGTTAATCAAAGCATCGAACAAGATGACATCCCAACTTCCAATAGAGTAGAAGCATGCAACGAACAAGAGGGTTGATTTTTTTTTTTTTTTATCATAGTTACTACTATCATAGTTATCAAATCCAAATTGAAAAAGAAAAGGTTTTTTAAATATTAAAATAATATTTTTTATGAATTTCTTTTTTAAAAAATTAAATTGATGATTGATCTGAATTTTTAACTAAATAATTATATCGTTGAGATTCCACCCAAATCAAATCTTAAATCAACTTAATTCTAGTTCAACTCATCGAGAGTTTTCAAGGTAGTGTAAGCAATATAATTCAGTAATTCACGCATGCATGAGCTTGATAATTTGATTTATCAGCTATTTGACGTTCTTCTATAAGATATAATCTTTGTTTCGTTTTCATTTGAGCTGAAGTACTTGTATATATTAGGTAGAGGGATATATTATTATCTTCTATTATCTCCTATATGATTAATTGGTTCATTTTCTACCGAATAAAATTAATAAATCCGATAGAAAAGATAGAAAATATTTGAATTTGTTTTTGTATTAATTAGGACGACTATCGTTTTAAAACCACAAAACAAGATCGAGATATGGATTAATCAAAAGCTCTCATTTCTTTTGTGATCCACCCAGAAAAACAAAGAAGAAGAGACATTTGAAATCATTTCTTTTTTATTAATGGGGAGGTTTAGGGTTTTAAGTGTGTTTGTCTTTGTATTTTTTATGTTTTTTCACAGCCAACCACAGTTTAAAACACAATAGAATTTATTTATTTTTGTGTTTTAAAATTATTTTAAAAAAATAAATTGTTTTTCAAATTAATTTTTTATATTTTTATATTAATTTTTTGTGTTAATATTAAAAATAATTTTTAAAAAATAAAAAATAAATATTACTTTAATAATTTTTAAAATAAAAAATACTTTAAAAAACTATCATTATTATATTCTCTCAGACACCGTTGATATTCTTAGATAATTAGCACCTAAATCGTAAAAACAAACAAATAAATAATTGATTTATATATCCCATCAATCAATCAATCACTCATCACAATTATGAATTAAATCTTAATAGAAATTGTGCACTGAAACAATACTTGGAACTTTTCTGACTGGGTTCCAACAGATGCCAGCCAAAAATGGAGTCAAAGTGGAAAATATTGAGATTTGAGACATCTACAGATCCTAATACTATGGTTCAAACGCATGATATTGAGAATTAATTTAATCAAAAGTAATGTGATAGAAAATCATTGGACCCCTCAATCGTGGTAAAGTGGTGCCGCCATGGCATCCCATGGAAACATGGTTGTGCTCCATGCCTTGATCCCTGCAAAATCCTTGCCTCAATTCATGGTTTCTTGTTTAATATTTTTTTAATTAAGTTTGATAATACTAAAGCTAATAATAATCATTAAAGAAAATTGATTTTAAAACTTGGGGTCTTGGTTTCACATTGAAAAAGAAATATACTTACCGATGTGGTCTTTGTATTTACCAAAACCACGAGCAAAAGGTGCCAAGACATCCATGATGTTGTCTTTGATTTCTGTTAGATAAGTGTTGTAGTGGTTATTTTTTAAAATATTTTTTATTTAAATTTTTTTTTTTATATCAGCACATTAAAACAATCAAAAAATTTTAAAAATAAAAATTTAATAAAACATTATAACACAGTCCAAATATCTTTTGGTCCTATTTATTTTTACGTTTCAAAAATATTTTTGAAAAAAATTAAAAGTTTTTTTTCACATTTTAAATTAATATTTTTGTAGGTTTTTTATATAATTTTGATAAAGTGATTTTAAAAATAATTATTAAAAAATAAAAAAAATATTATTTTTATATATTTTAAAATAAAAATTATTTTAAAAAACAATCCGTTTCCGGTACCGAAGCCAAAATAGTCTTCCTAGAAGTAAAGATTTTTCTAGGAGGAGTAAAGATTGTGAGTATATCGCAACATCCTTTATCTCTTGTACACCGGACGTATATACCATGGTGGTGGTCAGCTTACTCTCATGCAGACATGACTTGTCCCTACTTGTCTGTGAGATTCCATAACCATCACCCTTTAATAGGGTCGCATGCAGCATTTGAAATTAAAAAAATAAAAAAATTATGTTTAAAATTTGTTTTGATAGGAGGAGAAGGAGAGTTCAGGGTGTGGGAGTTCTTCAATAATTCACAAGGTAACAAACGAAAGTCACATTCGAAACAAATACCTTTGTCAATTATTGATGTATGTTTGGTTTGGGTTCTAAGAAATTTTGATTTGATGTTTTGAGGAAAAACAAGAAGTAAATGGAACTTTTCAATAGTTATAGAATTCCTGAGATGATTAGAAAATATAATTGGAAAAAATTAAGATAAAACAAGAAAAATTTATAATGCTCGTTAAGTAATTAATGATATTTTATTAGTTATCTTATAAGATCTACTTTAAAGAAAAAAACTAGACATGAAGAGAATATACAATTCATAACTTATAAAAAACAATTGTTTATGATTTCTATTTGTTCATTATATATCTTAATTTTAAAAAATAAATCCATAAAATAAATAATAAAATATTAATAGTTATTCCATGAGCAACATAAAATATAAAACATGATAATACCCTTAAAATCTAAAATCCACACCATATCAAAATATTTTCATTTATAATTTCTATATCCTAGTTGTATATATTTATTTTTTAAAAATAAATCCATAAAATAACTAATAGAATCATAAATGCAAAACAGATAGATTTCTTTTTTAAAAAATAATCTCGTATGGATCTAAAATCTATGTTGTTAGAAATTCGTGGAAGTGCATTTTTCTTTAATATAAACTTCTATATAGTACCGTTGCAGAAAAAGGTGCTCTGCTTCAGCAAGCAACGTTCAACAAGTGCTTACACTTTTTTTTTTGAATTAATAAAACTGATATGCTCAATTTAATTTCTTAACCATAGAAATAATATATCTTAATACAAGGTTAACTATTTGGAAGTTACATGGTGTTCTTGGATTAAATCCACCTCTTTATTTGAATAAAAATAGACTAATGAAAAATTTATAAGATTTTTACTTTTTTATAATATGATCTCTCATATATAATTTTTGGATAACTAAAAAGAAAACACATTTCTTTTCGGCCAACCCGTTAAATAGATTCCTTCGTTTAAGATCGAAGATATGAAAATACTCTTTACTAACCTTTTATTTAGATTTATTCCAACACTAGGTTAATTATGGCATCACTTTCATGCTGGAATTTTTTTTTCATGTTTAATATTATGGTGTAGTATATTTTTAAAATATATATTAAAATATTATATATATATATATATATATTATTTTTAATATCAATATGTCAAAATCATAAAATAAATATTTTAAAAAAATAATTAAGAATAAAAGCTACTTAACATTCATCACAGTCCACTTTCTTAGGTTACATTAAAGCAAGACTATTGTCAAAGAACTATCTTAACTTAATAGTTTAAGCTGTTAGGTGAGGTCTCAAGATATGATTTATATTATTCTCTAACACACCCCCTCAAATGAAAGCCATTTGGACTTGAAACTTGTCACAGACCCATACTACCTTGTGTTTAATTTTTATCAAATAAATGAAGATGATGAGATTCGAATTCGTGACCGCTTGGTCATCAAGGCTCTGATATCATGTCAAAGAACCATCTCAACCTAATAACTTAATCTATTAGGTAAGACCCCAATATATAATTTATATTATTTTCTAACAATTATGATCATAGAAATACAAGACTATTCATTTACAATTTAAAGAATACGACACTTCTTTCATCATTATCATCATTTAATCAAGTATTATATATATATATTTTTTAATGCACAAAATGATAGCCAAGAGGGAACAATTAGAGGACAAAGTGTACTTTTCAAAGGAGATTTTTCAAGAGTAAGCATGCATGCATAAAAATAAAATGTCTAATTTCATAGGGTGACGGGGTCGAAGAATTGGATGCCAATCATCTTACTATCTACCACATCAGAGAGGATGATAGAACCAAGAGAGCTTCCACTTGTCGCAATCCTAATGGGTCTGTCACATCTCCTCCTGCATGCTCCCTTCAAGAGACTGCCTTAATTTCCCGATATGTGCTTGGAATCTTAAAAAGGCAGGCTGAAGGTTTTTGAATATGTTTTTCATATTTAAAAATAAATTAAAATGATTTTTTTAATGTTTTTTTATATGAATACACCAAAACCATCAAAAACATATTAAAAAAAACATTAATTTAATATTTTAAAAACAAAAATTACCGCGCTATCAAGCAATATCACACCATTTGATGATTGGATGGTTCATCACTTATCAATTCTCGCTCCCTTGTTTATTCCGATTTGATGAGTTGGAAAGACCCATAAATCTTGCTAAAGATCATGTTTGGTACCTCTTTTTTATATATTTTATATTTTGTCGAGCCTAATTTTCGAGTCCCTCTTCTTTTAATTCCAACGGAAAGTAATTTGACCCATGATCCGACTTTTTTATTTAGCTACATGGTTGGATCAAAACCAAGATAATCGAACGGTGGTGGGTCTTGAATCGTCCTGATTACAAGAAAAGGGGTTGATTTGAGACGATTTGAAGTAGAGGACTTGATTTAACCATATGTGCAAAGTAAAGGACCACAAGTGATTTCAAGCCACGATTATTTCTACACGAGAGAGATGGAGCAACTGGAAAAGGAAAAAAAAAAATAGTAACATTCAAGGTTCTTGACTGTAATGATTAGATGGAGCAACTCCTGTAGGCTCGAGTCCTTTTCTTTCCTCTAAATTTGCAAACCAGGTGAGGGAGAGATATAATTTTAATTTTCAAATAATTGGGTTTTATCTTTTTTTTATATTATTATTAATGTAAATGTTTGGATCAGCTTGGACATACCTCGACTAATTCCACGAGCCCTAAAGTTAATGATCATGTAAGCCTCCAGTGACCTGAGATTTATGAGACTTGAATTAGTGATCTCTAGAGAGCAAACCCAGCTGACAATAAAAATTCTTTTAAAAAATAAATTTTTTAATGTATGCAACCCAATATTTTTTATCAGGATTAAATCATAAAAAACATGCTCCTTGAACTTGTTACAAGCTGATTGAAAATTCTTGGATCACACTCCTAAAAAAGATAGCTCTTTTCTTTATTTTAATCTGATTTTTTCCTGAATGGAAGTGAATTATATCCACAATTAACCCTAAATCGACTTGACACCATCCCATTTACGAATTTTCTTAAATGGTATCCATCATGAAAGCAAGAGGGTGTCACGCATGGTACAAGAAAATGTAGCTTCAAATTTCAATTCTCTAGAGTGGTTGAGTGTATAGTACAATAATGGAAGAACAGCAAGACCCCATGCATCCTTTTATTTTGTGTGCACTAATTTGAGAAATTTTCCTTAAAAATCACTCGATAGAACTAAGCAACTACTCAACTAGCATTGTCTCTTGAAAAGAGGACATATTTTCCTCCTTTGCATGACATAATAGCAAGATCACAGATGATCGAAGGTGACTGACATGGACTAATAAATAGTAATTTGCCCCCGAATTGCAAAAAAAAAATGAAGACCAAGATGCGTATCTTATCATGGAATTGTCTAACATGTTATTTAGCAAACTTAATTTTGTTTATGGACCCATCTCATGGGACAATGCCCCCCCAAACAGGCAGATCCCACAAGTTCTTAGATTTAACAACCTTGTTTAGATTTATCTACCACGTAACTCATATTGTCCGTGTTTATTATTGTAATGCATGATATTTTTCAAGTATATTTTTTGTTTTAAAATATATTAAAATTATTAAAAAAATATTAATTTGATATTTTTTTAAAATTAAATATATTCTTGAAAGGTGTTCGATACAGTTTCAAATACAAATACCAACCATCATTGATTTTAAAAGTATTTAGCTACTAAATTAGAAAGTTGAAAATGAAAATGTTTTTTTGAAAATGATAAACTTTATGCGTGGAATAAAATGCCCACCCCAAGGTGGAGGGGAATCCAAGGTTTGTGCCATGAAAGAACAAATTTAGGGTTTCACTGTCCTTTTCCTTTCCCTACATTCCGCAAAAAGAATGGGATGCTGAAATTGGGAAAGAAGGTTTTCCTGTGAAAAATTCTCTTATTTTATAATTTGAAACATGGAGTGTTTTTTTTTTTTATATAAAAAACTTTGTTAATAATTTAAGAGATAAAATCCCATAGTAAAAATTAAATATAATATTCTCTGAAAAATATTTTTAGATATTACCTTCTCAAATTACTGTTGATTATCCTTCTTGACTTTGTGGTCCTGTTTGTTTTTGCTTTTAAAAAATTTAATTTAATTTATTTTGTTTTGTTTCAAATTAATATTTTTTTTAGTGTTTTAGATTATTTTGATGCGCTGATATCAAAAATAATTTTTAAAAAATAAAAAAAATATTATTTTAATATATTTTTAAATAAAAAATATTTTAAAAAACAACCATAATAATACTTTTAAATTGTAATTTAAATTAAAAAAAAAACCTCAGCAATTCAAAACTTACAGTATCACCAAAGGTGTGATTGAAAAGTTTCAACTTTTTTTTTTTTTGACACTGCAATGATATCATGATAGACCTAAAATACCTTTTGCACATTTTTTCAGCTTTGTAATTTCACATCAGCACTCTATCAAGTTAGGCCTTACCTCTCCACATTTTCCTTTTCTCTCATATTTGGTCAAATCTTTCTAGGGGAAAAAGTGAGAGAGACAGTGAGCTCTGAACTTGATTGTTAACATGAAAATAGAACATTTAATATGATGTTGATATTTTTTAAAAATATATTAAAATATTTGTTTATATTAATATACCAAAATCATTGAATTACCATTAAAAAATATATAAATTTAATTGTTTTTAATAGATAATCATACTTTTAAAATTATAAAAAAATAGAAATTACCACACCCTCAAATAAATGCTTACAATGTTATAAAAAAGAAAAACAAGGATAATTACATTATATTTAAAATATTTTCAGCTCTTCAAGAATCATGCCATCCCAAAACTAAATCTATGACAATTTACCCTTTTAACACTTATCCAAATCATTAAAGTTATGAAAATCATATTAAATCTACTTAATAACTTTTGTTTAATCATGACTCAAAATAAGAAATTATTTTCACAAATCATGTCTAAGAGAGATCTAGATCTTAAGTTTATGGAAATTTATCCTTTGCCACCATACCCAAATCCATAAATTTATGAAAGCAACCTTTTTCCCACCATGCATTGCCCCATAAATGGAGGAACAAATCTATTTGGCTAATTACTGTATCAAGATTAGTATTAAAATACATCCTCTAAACATTAGTCAATATTAATTAATTAAAATGAATGTGGGGCTACTCTACTCTACTCTTGAATGCATCAACATAAGTATCAAAACCCATAACACAACGACAGTTGCAGTCTCACACAGTAGAGAACCGAGAGAGAGAGATTTTATGCAGCTTTCATTCACTCATCACTGCTCATTGTCATTTCTCGTGAAAAAGCCTTACGTGAGTGAAGAGAACAATTCCTCTTCTCTTTTTCAGATTCGGACCTTAAAGCTCTCTCTCTCTCTCTCTCTTCCCTGTCTAAACCCACCTGTACTAAAAATTAAATACAAAACAAGAAACATAGTACTGTGTACTTTCTTTTCTTGCTTCCCTCAACTTCACACTTTCCTTTCACTTACATAGGCCTTGAACCATTTTCTTCTTGTTTTGTTCTTTGATGTATATTGATAAATATGAGTACATTTACAGCCCATGCTCTATAATGCATTAATCCTTTGTCGTCCTTCTTTGGTCTGTTCTCTCTTGTTCTTTCCTCTTCCTTTGATGTGGGTCTTTTTGTTTCCAAATCACATTTCTTTGATCACTTCAGACTGTGCATTGCTTTGATTCCAATGAAATCTCAAATGGGGTTTTCTTGAATTGTTAAATGGTCATTTGGGGTTTGCATTTCTTGGTCGTTGCTTGATGAAACACCTCTCTAAGTCCCCATCGAAGTGTTCTTGCTGAAAAGTTTGATTCTTTGATCAAAAGATCAAAACTTTATTGTCGAAGATAAGTGGGGTTTTAGGACATGGTAATGTTCTTGAGTTGGGGCGTGAAGAAATTTTGAGTTCTTGCACTGAACAAGTGTTAACCCAGGAATAAAAGACCAACTCAATAATGGCATTTTCATGCTTGGTGTATCTTTTTCTTGGGTTTTTATCAAAGTCTTTGTTAGTGACTGCTCAGTTGGATGATCAAGCTATACTGTTAGCCATTAACAGAGAGCTTGGAGTCCCTGGGTGGGGTGCCAACAACACAAATTACTGCAAGTGGGCTGGCATTAGCTGTGGCTTGAATCATTCAATGGTTGAAGGGCTTGACCTTTCAAGGCTTGGCCTTCGAGGTAACGTGACTCTAATCTCTGAGCTCAAAGCACTGAAGCAGCTTGATCTTTCTAGCAATAGTTTTCATGGTGAAATTCCTTCAGCTATTGGGAACTTGTCTCAGCTTGAATTTCTTGATTTGTCTTTGAATAAGTTTGGAGGCGTGATTCCTATGGAGTTGGGTAGTCTTAAAAACCTCAAGTCATTGAACCTTTCTAATAACATGCTTGTAGGACAGATACCTGATGAGTTTCAAGGTCTAGAAAAGCTGGAGGATTTTCAAATTTCTAGTAATAAGCTGAATGGTTCTATTCCATCTTGGGTGGGTAATTTGACAAACTTGAGGGTTTTTACTGCCTATGAGAATGACTTAGGTGGTGCAATTCCTGATAATCTAGGTTCAGTTTCTGAGTTAAAGGTGTTGAACCTTCATTCCAACATGCTTGAAGGGCCAATACCAAAGAGCATTTTTTCTATGGGGAAGTTGGAAGTCTTGATTCTTACGCTGAATCGGTTGAAAGGTGAGCTTCCTGAATCAGTTGGCAACTGCAGAGGCCTCTCCAATATCCGAATTGGAAACAATGATCTTGTAGGAGTCATCCCTAAGGCTATTGGGAATGTTAGCAGCCTCACATATTTTGAAGTGGCCAATAATCATATGTCTGGTGAGATTGTGTCTGAGTTTGCTCAATGCTCTAATCTAATCCTCTTAAATCTGGCCTCAAATGGATTTACTGGAGTTATTCCTGCTGAGCTTGGACAGCTTGTAAATCTGCAGGAATTGATTCTTTCGGGTAATAGTTTGATTGGAGATATCCCGATATCAATTATTGGATGCAAGAGCCTTAACAAGCTTGACCTTAGCAATAATAGATTCAATGGCACTGTTCCTAATGGTATTTGCAACATGTCAAGATTGCAGTACTTACTTCTGGGTCAGAATTCAATCAAAGGTGAGATACCTCACGAGATTGGAAACTGCTTGAAACTTCTTGAATTGCAAATGGGTAGCAACTACTTGACTGGAAATATCCCTCCGGAGATTGGTCACATCAGGAATTTACAGATAGCCTTGAATTTGAGCTTCAATCATCTCCACGGACCTCTGCCCCCTGAATTAGGGAAACTCGACAAGCTGGTTTCATTGGATGTCTCCAACAATCAACTTTCCGGCACTATCCCTCCTTTATTCAAGGGAATGTTAAGTTTGATAGAGATTAATTTCTCCAACAATCTGCTCAGTGGCCCTGTACCCACCTTTGTACCATTTCAAAAGAGTCCAAATTCAAGCTTTTTTGGGAACAAAGGACTCTGTGGAGAGCCGTTGAGCTTGTCATGTGGAAATTCTTATCCTTCTGGTCGGGAGAATTACCATCATAAGGTCTCTTACAGGATTATACTAGCTGTTATTGGCTCTGGTTTGGCGGTATTTGTCTCTGTAACTATAGTTGTTCTACTGTTTATGATGAGGGAGAGACAGGAAAAGGCAGCCAAGACTGCAGGGATTGCTGATGAAAAAACCAATGACCAACCAGCAATTATAGCTGGCAATGTCTTTGTTGAAAATCTCAAGCAAGCAATAGATCTTGATGCTGTTGTTAAAGCAACTTTGAAAGATTCAAATAAGCTCAGCATCGGAACTTTCAGCACAGTATACAAGGCAGTTATGCCTTCTGGGATGGTCTTGATGGCGAGGAGACTAAAATCCATGGACAGAACCATAATTCATCACCAGAACAAGATGATAAGGGAACTTGAAAGACTGAGCAAGCTCTGTCATGATAATCTAGTGCGACCCGTTGGATTTGTAATTTATGAAGACGTCGTTCTTTTGCTGCATCATTATTTACCCAATGGGACATTAGCTCAACTTCTTCATGAATCAAGCAAGAAGTCCGAGTATGAACCTGATTGGCCTATGAGGCTATCCATTGCCATAGGGGTGGCAGAAGGATTGGCTTTTCTTCATCACGTGGCCACAATCCACCTTGATATTTCTTCTTTTAATGTTCTTCTAGATGCTGACTTCCAGCCCTTGGTTGGGGAGGTGGAGATATCGAAGCTCTTGGATCCATCCAGAGGCACAGCAAGCATCAGTGCAGTTGCAGGGTCATTTGGTTATATTCCCCCGGGTATGCATATTTAAACCGTATCATTCTAGACTTGGTAGCTGCTTCTTTGTTTCTCACTGTCATTCTACTTTTCCTTTGCTATGCAGAGTATGCATACACAATGCAAGTTACAGCTCCAGGAAATGTTTATAGCTATGGGGTAGTACTGCTCGAAATCCTAACAACTCGGCTACCAGTCGACGAGGACTTTGGTGAAGGGTTAGATTTGGTGAAGTGGGTTCATGGTGCTCCAGCTAGGGGAGAGACTCCTGAGCAGATACTTGATGCAAGACTTAGCACCGTTTCCTTCGGTTGGAGGAGAGAGATGCTGGCAGCTCTTAAGGTAGCGTTACTCTGCACCGACAGCACACCAGCCAAGCGGCCAAAAATGAAGAAGGTAGTTGAAATGCTTCAAGAAATAAAGCAAAGCTGATGGAGCCGCCTGTGAAGCTATTTGATTCTGCACGGCCTATATTTATTAAGACTATGGTTAGTGGGCTGTACACAACATGAGAAGCTTGTTTCTGAATACATGATTCGTTTCTGATATGCCTACCTGGAGGAGTAAGACTCACTTTGTATATTTCATTTCGACCTTGGATTCTGTCCATTTGCTTTGTACCAAATTCAGTTCCAGCAATGGCAACTTGTAAAGTACTATTTGAGTCAGGAAAAAAAAGAAAGCAGTTGAAGGGTGGATGGACGGAAGAGGGTGCTTCATTAACAAGATCACTCTTGGGTTTTTATTGCATGTTAAGCCTAAAATTTCTATCCTGAAGTTCTGGTCTTGAAATGTTGGAAATATATGTGAACAGTCGAGTATAATTTTTCTTATGAAATTCCAGATTAGAGTGCAAAGTTTTCAAATATGTTAAGATTATATGCACACTACAAGTTCTTGCTCTCCACAACTAATTTCGCCCAGTCTATCGGTGCATATCTCTCACCAACCCCCCGCGAAACCCTTCATGTCAGAATGGAGAATTTTTAGATTTTTTTTTTTTTTCATTTTCAAGGGGAGGATGTTAGGACTACCTGTCTTTCTTCTTGAAAATGTTCATGCTCTTATTATGATTAATCGGCTGACACTTTTACGTGGAGGCTTCTTTTTCACAAGAAGATGAATCCAATCTGAACACTATTACAAATGACAAATATTCATCCAGAAGTAATACAATGGCTTCAAGAAAGTATCCCAGAAAGCAGACACAAATAGGAAAGAAAATAAAAACATACAGAAAACAGGGCAGACACATGCAGCCTCAAGACAATACCTGGAAGGAACCAAGTGTAATGCAACCAGAAGAGCACTCACAGCAGAAACAGAAAACATAGACCAACAATGCCAGGGTAAATTCTGACTGGCTAGTGAACTGAACAGTAGAATAGGTATTTCATGCTTCTTAACAAATAAATAAATGAAGCTCTAACATTCGAAAATATGCAATTTTCGAAGGCTTTTTAAGACCTTGCACATCTTGTGGCACGAAAGATTTTCACAAATCCCAAATGTATAAAATCTGAAGAGACTCCAAGCACCCAATCCCACCTTCTGGCAAAAGCTTCTGCTCAGTACACATAGCCATAACAATGGTAGGCTGATCATGTACCTCGCCTATCTTTAGCCAACTCATCCAATCCATAGTAACCCAGAATCAGAGTTTGAAAAATTTGTATATTGAAAATAGATTTGATCAGTCTTTCCATTTTCGTATTCCCCAATAAATTTAGATATCTCAAATGCATCTTCTGTGGTGGCACCTCCAATTAAAAACCCACCATTTTTATTCCTCGCAAATGCTTAAATTTTGAAAAAATAATTTCGCAATGCCTGTTTCAAAACTTGGCCCCTCTAGAATATCTTGAAAGAGAAGTGTTCTTGCACGATCCAATCTCTGGGAGTGTAGGAAGAGCTTGGAAAAAAGAAATGAGGGTCAAGAAACGTCAAGTGCCAGGTAGTTTTGGAAATCTGCAGGTTGTTAGAGCTTATGATTGAGCATTCAATTCGAGCCGATGATAATGCAAGATCGTGCATTAAATCATGCATTTTAAACTGCATGAAAAGCATTTTGTCCTCAACATCTTGAAAAAAAAAAAAGAACGATAAAGAAATTGCACCCAAAAGATATCATTGAATTTGTAATCTTTTGGAAAAATTGAACGATAGATATAGCTACAGAGTAATAACAACTCGGCTCCAGATATAGTTGTTTGACACCCTCATACCATTGCATGAGCAATTCAACAAAACATTAGTTTATGCCACTTGCAAGAATATTAACGTTTTTTTTTCTTTTTTTACCAGAGGAAAATAAAAACGACAATCACAATAAATAGGATTTCAGTGGAATTACATTGTTCACCAATCTATACCCAATTCTCTGGAGAGGAAGAGTTTGTCAACATACATTATGACTGGCGCAGATGCAGCAACATAACTCTGCATTTGAATTATTGCCGAGCTTTCTGCAAAAACAAATGAAGAAATCAATACGAGTGATTCTAAAACACATAAGAGTGCCTGCAGAACAGACACGTTTTAGTTTGAAATAACCACGGGCATAATTATGGTGCACCAAGTCAGATAGAAAGTGGATTGGAAAACAGGTTTTAGTCCTCCCAGCATAATTGTTTGCACACCTTTCAAGAACATATGAGATATTGAATTCAGAAACAAGTGTTTGAAATGGTCCAAGCACTCACCATCTTCATTTAGCTTCTTTAAAAGTTGTGCTTTAGTAGGAAGGGCGTACATCCCTGCAGCAACAGCTTTTCTAATTGCCCACCCATGATGGGGAGCAAATACCTGTGCATAAGCCTTCGAAGCAGGGCCCTTCAAAGAATTTCCCCTGGCACAGGAATAACAGGAATTGTTAACCATCTTTTCAGCCATAAACAAAGACCATTAATCCAGAATCAAGGCCAGTCTGTATAAATCTACAACTATAATTTGCTTATTGTGGTCAGGAACTTGAATGTGTATTAATTAAGGTGAAACACAAGCATCACCGTCTACACACTGGATGTTTATTGAGGCATGCAGCTTATAAATCAACCAATCTATTGCTTCACACATCAAAAAGAACGGTACCAAGTCAACACCAAAACCTTTAAGAAGATGGCTTTTAACCAGAGGGGGGGATCCGCTCCTTCCCGCATGAGGTACACTGACTATTCTCACCTTGGCACAATATGAGTATAATTGGAAGTAGGTACACAGCAAAGAAATGGGGGTTAAATACCCAGTGATCCACAAGTGATTCAGGACAGAGACATTTGGCAAAACTAGCATTAATAAATCACTCAACCTTTACACAGTAACTAAAAAAACATGTTAATTTGAACCTAGGTTCAGAAATAAGTAGACTTGATTTGAAGACATGTGATGTATATCAGTTTCATCCTTAAGGAAAACAAAATCACGAGCTGAAATGGCAAAATGAGTGTTAAGTTGAAATTATACAATTGACCATTCCATATCGCTATTATGTATGATCTATTACAACGGCATTGGCAGGACATATCAGCTATTATGGAACGTCCCATTATGTCGGCTAGAAAGGCACTGGAATTGTAAGGTAGCTGAAAAAAACAAAATTTCCATCTAATGCAGGGAACTGAAACAAACAGATGCCCATACATAACACCGTCCACTGTGAGCACTAACCCAGGCAAAAAACACAATTTTATGAGCACATGAAACTAAAGCCCTGGACCATAACAACCTCCAGTTAAGCGAGCTCATCATCACAAATATAAAACTTCAGACCCCTATCCCATTGTGTAGTGCCTAATCCTTTAGCCCCCAAAATCAGTTTCCCCAATTCACCATGAACAAATAAGATCAAAAAAGAGTTAACATGAAAAGAATCTAAAACACAACCACCATTTGCCTCCAATTTCTCCAGTTTATATATCAATTAATCAGTGAAGCAAATGCCACAACTGTTGTCTATATTCCTCTGCAATTGAGGACCAAATATGACTTTAAACCTTCACAAGATCCTGTCAATTGGAACATCCTGCTATATTCTTTGTACAAATTTTAGCAGTACCCACCTTGATGAGAATTCAGTTGATTTTAAGACCAAATACTTGTAATAAACTCGCATATGATTTTAGAATTAATCACTTCACACAAACTAAAGGAAACGTAACAAAACAGGAAACTAGACATGCATACATACATTAGTAGGTTGAATTCTTGAAACTACAGCTCCGAACAGCTAAGACAGGCACATCAAAGTCAACAATGATCAAAACTTATAGAAACAGAACAACCCAAATCGAGTATGATCATCATCAACATTGAGCAGAAACCTAATACAACACCTCACAAGAAATCAGGCATCAATTCATATAACTTAGTAACCCCCAGTCTAACCACTAATATCCTTTAATCAAGACTTAATCATGGAACTATTCCTTTATTATACATGAAAAAGTGAAGCAACTCACAAACACAATTTCATCAAGTACTTGAAAAATTATTAAAACCCTGTTCATGTAACAATAACTATCTTCCATAACGAAAGGCAAAAGAGAAAGTAGTAGACACATACTCTGTAACCATAATCTGCTCAAACAACACCCTGACCATATCAAGACCACGCTTTACTCTCAAAAGATTTCTTGAATGACTCCCACCTTTTCTCACAGAATTCCTTTCTACATCCTTATCTAACACACTTTGCAATGTACCAATCGATTTTGATGCCTCTGCAAGATCATGCACCTGTTTGTTTGATTTTATCATCAAAAACACGAATTTAAACAAAAAAAAAACATGGGTTTTTGGATATTGATAAAAATGAATGATTTACCTTGGCGACATAATCCATTTCGGCGAATTTAAAAGCGATGCCTAAGCAACCGAAGAGAGGAGAAACGAGAGAACAAGCATGAGAAAATGGTGCCACTTCAACTTCTTGGGTTTGAGATTTTATTGTTGCTTCTAGTTCTTTAAAGGCTTCTGCGATCTTCTTCAGTGGCTTTTCAGTCTCCAGATCGCCCATTTTCTCAACCCTTTTCGTCAAAATCTAAATCTCTCTCCCTCGATTCTGGATTTGTTGATGATGGTGATGAGTTGTTTGTAAATTCTTGGTAATGCGGAGTTTTTATAGAGAATGAGGATTAAATGATATCTCAGCACTTATGCAGAATAAACTTAACCCATTTTTGCACTAAAAAGAAAAGAATATTCCATTTTCATCCTTGTAGTTTACAAGTTCCCAATACCAGTCCTCTAAGTTCCGACGAGCCTATGTTTTTCATCCGCATGTTTAGAAATCTCTAAGAGGGAAATCTTATATTTAAAATCATTTAAGAATTAAATTTTAAATGAAATTTAATCTTTAAATATGATGTAAATTAGATATCAACTCTTTACAATTACAAAATTTTAAAAAAATTAATATTAAAACTTTCTCAAAATATCTATCTAGTTATTTTTTTTTTAGAAAACCTTTGAAAAAATATGATGAAGTTAATAGGTGTAATATATAAAATAAAATAAAATAAAATAAATTTTATCTCTTTTAAACATGTAAATTCAATTTATTTATCAATTAAATTTAAATCAAACACTATAATTGAATTCAATTACAGTAAAAAATTAGTTTCAAAATTGTTTTCAGTAAATAAAATGTGAGATCATGAACTATTTCACATATCATAGAAGAAAATATTCTATTTACAGCATTTAGAGAGAGAAAATTATGATTATTCCTTCTCACATTTTAAGTTCCTCCCACTTCAAAAAAAAAAAAAAATCAATTTTATCATGGTAAAAAAGCTACAATAAAAAGTGTTAACATGAGACTTGTAGTTTAGAATGCATGCAAGGAGATACAAGATGCGCACTTGCCATCAAATCCCCCTTCCTCTTTATGCAAGTTGGACATTGTGTGGATCATCGTACTCCACAGCCGAAAGGGAACAAGAATCTCAGCATAAATGACAGATTATATCTTTAATTGATGCTATTTTTTGTATTTAATTTTTAATACTTTAAAATATTTTTTATTTAAAAATATATTAAAATAATATTTTTTTAAAAAATTATTTTTAATATTAATACATCATCAACAACAACAAGAAGGATAAAACTTTTGTTCAGATTTTTTTCGCATAAAGCGAACCCAATCCCAGACAATAAGTTTCTAACCCAATCCCAGACAATAAGTTTCTTCTTCCTTGTAAAAGTTTCACATAATTTTATTTATTATTATTCTTTGTAGAGTAAGAACTAAGAATGGTATAACATTTCCTTTACCACCAATTAAAATATATCTATAAGACAATGTTTGACAATGCGGTGCACTGTAGATGGCACCACGGCCGAAACATTATTTTTTGTGTTTTTACCTGTGAAACGTTGCCAAACAGGCCCTAAGCTAAGGCATGCAGGCCAAACTTAACAGTAACCAGAAACAACCACAAAAGAAGGTGAGGCGGGGCGGCAGAGATATTTCCCTCAAGTGCACGATCATGAATCTCAAGGCACGCACTATCTTTGATAATTGCCCCAGTCACCTTCCTGGAATCACATACAAACCAAGAAAGGAATAGAAATGATGAAATTCTCTGAATTCTGTCACTTGACTTTTATTTAGATTTAACCATGACAGCATTGCTGACCAATCCCATATCCAGAAAACAAATAAAAACAAAAGGGCACAAGGGCCATTGCCATCAAAGCTAAAAGTGGCTGTGTCCAAGCATTCGAACCTCACTAAACATTATCGATGACAAAAATAACACACCAGCGAACTGAAACTGACATATCACAAGCTAAAATTGGATTCAAGAATCTTGGGACTTGACAATGAAATTCTGGCGAGTGATTGGATTCATCACCACTGGTGGCCCTCCGGTACGAGGCCATGCTTGAAATTTCTTGTCAGTCTCCTCCCACCATTCCTTGTTTGAGACTGTTCTGGGTGTGGTGCCTGGATTCAAAAAAAGTGACCTTAAACCATGGCAACAGAAAATAACTAAATCTTCAGGCCAGCTAAAATTTACCTCCAAATATCTTCTTGTCAGAAACAACATAGTCACAAACATATGCTATTGCAAATGATCCCACGAGAGCAGATACTATGTACTTGGTTGACATGTTCAAACTGTAAAGGAAAAAAAAAACATTCACATGAGAGGGAAGTATTAGCACCTAAACAGATACTTCACATTCCATTACTTCAGTTATGAGAGCCTGGGACATATTTTTTTAAAAGAATTCAGGTAATTCAGAAATGTGAGTTTATAAAGAAGTATCCCGGCTGCTCCAAGAATGGAAGACTTTCTACAAAGCAGAAACTGCACAAATGAACTAGTAAAGATATTAATATCAGAGGTTTTTATTCATAATGTGCTTCTATAGTGAGAATAACCATAAAAGATTGCCAAGCTAAAATTGGGGAATTAGAATAGAAGCAGAATTTGCAAGCAGAGGCAGAGCCTCATTTGAATAGAAGCAGAATTTTCTAGTAAGATATATTTTTGTGAATTTTTTCATGAAGTCGAAAATTTTGCAAGTTTGTGTCCTTGATAAATTTTGACATCTTTTGTTTTTTCAGTTAAGTTTTAATATCCTTGATAAAATGTCAACACGCATAAGCATCCCAAGAAAATATTTGCTAGTAAACAAAGTTGGTCCTGTAGAACAAGCCTGTCCAGTCCATGATTTTGTAAACAGAAGAAGCATGTAGCCATAAAAAATAAACAAAAAAACATGGGTGCGAATTGGCAATTAAGAGCTTGCTTCAAAAAAACTAGACTCATAGTTTTCAGCGCACAAAGATCTGATTAATAACACAAAAGTGTAACACATGGTAGCATAAAAAAGAAATGCATCTCCAAATCAGATTGTGCCAAACACAGCTCTAACTGGAAAACAAAACTACGACTAATCCATATCACTACAGGTAATCTTGACGATCAAAAGGATCTATGAGGAGCATCACTCATCCAGATGACCATCTATAAATAGGTCAAACATATCATGGGAATAAGACCTACATTCCTCTGTTCCCATGAATAGCTGTAGCCAACCTATCTTAGAGACTTTTTTTGGGAAAAAATATCCAAAAGACATGTTGCAATTATGCACAAAAGAAAGTCAGATCAAACAAAGAAAGAAGCTTAACATGCCACCAAACCTATACAACAACAACAACAACAACAACAACAAAAAAAAACCGAAGGAAAAAAAAACCTCTCTAAAAGAAAGGATAATGTAGCAGTAATGTCAAGGAAACGAAGCCTAGGACACAGACCACATGAGGTCCACATAAAAATATTGCAGCAGTCTGTAACAGCATCCCATGGGTTCATGTTATGCCAAGGGAATAAAATAAAAATACATCATATAAAATAGCATCATCACATGAACAAAAATACCTATCATCCACATTTCCCAGATTCTTAGCTATAAATTGGTCAAAACACCATGAAGAACTCCCATATGAACTAGAATGATATGCACACCGCATCTGATAAATGGAAAAGCATCCTAATACTTCAAATTGAGTGATAAAATGGTAGAAGGTTGAGTTAGGTTTTTGATTGAACATACAGATTATTGGGAAGGAGGGAAAAAAAAGAAGGAAAAAGCACACCACACAGGACATGATAACATTAATCAATTAAAAACCTGACAGAAATGAATCCAAAAGCATTAGCTAGTTTTATAATTCCTCATTTTCAATCTAGTTTCCTGAAATAAGAGACAACCAATCCCCTGTATGTCCACAACAGAAAAACACCATTATTATAAACAATCTCCTACAACACACTAAAGCTTGAACGGCATAGACTTCCTATTTCCACTGCCACAGTAATATCAACAAAAAACATTATCCTACCATTTTGCAAACTATAAATCCTCTCTTATTCCCTTACAGCATTTACATACCAAAACATTCACCAGTCAACACGCCCACGCCATTCATTAATCTTTTCAAAGCAGAAAACAACATGAACATGAACAGATTCGTACATAGCAAACCTTCTATCTCCTAGTAAAACCCCACAAACCCGTATCCTTCTAAATCATTATTTTTATACATTTCTCATAAACCCAGAACCCAAATCAATAAAAAAAAACGACCCAATTCAAGATTCCATACAGTAATTCCTCTCTGTTTTGCACCAATTAGATTCAAATTTTAGATGCGACCCACTTCGTGCAATCTATTTAAAATCAAATTCAACAAAACGAAACCCTAATGAACCAAAAATCAAACGTTAAAAGATTATCCAAAGTCTCTGATACACTGTCTTTGGTTACCAAACAGATTGAGGAGCTCACCGATGGTGACGAATCAGCTAAGGCGATCTGGGTCCTCCTGCGGTCTGCTTGAAGCTTCTTACAAGGCAGAAAAAGAGGTTGCCTGTTTTTGTTTGTTTTTATCCCTTTTCGTGTTGGGCTGAACTTGTTTGGTCCAGATTTTCTGTTTCTTTGCTTATTGGGCTAAGACGATGCAAGGGTTTTCTATATCTCTAATTAAATTCATTTTCTCATCAAATAAAAAATAATCACAAGACTATAAAATTTATTAAAAAATTACTAATTAAATTCATTTTCTCATCAAATAAAAAATAATCACAAGACTATAAAATTTATAAAAAAATTAATTTTTTTATAAGAATGCTTGAAAGTTGATAGTTCAAGTTTGAAACTTTATGAAAAAAATTTCTTAACACATGCTTATAGAATGCATAATTATTTTAAATCTCACAGTTTAAAATTAACCAATACGATGAACATAAGAAATAATAATGTTCTTTTTTCCTACTCTTACTAGATGACAAATTATTAGATATTTTCAATGCATTATTTTCTCACTCACATGAAAATAGAATCTGCACTTGACTTAAGATTTGACCTAATTTAAGGCACAGATTACCGGATCTGATTTTGAATAAAAATTAAAACAATTTTGTTTTAGATAAAAAAAAATTAAAAACCTTCTTAAATTGATTTGGTTAATTAAATTATGAATTAACATGTTAGACCATCTAAATTTAATTGTTTCAATATCCAAAATAATTTAAAACAATATATATCTCGGATAAGTACAGAACAAATGGAGTTTACTGAATCAATCCAACAAGTAAGTAGATTTAATAACTGATTTTACATGAGAAATGGAGCCCTCCTACAACTCTGAAAATACTTTCAATTTCTCATCATGTTTGATATTAGTTTTCAGAAGTGAGAAACCAGAAGTGCAAAGAGAATAAAATTAAAAGAAACTAAAAGGCTTCTACTTTTATTGTACATTTATTACTGTACACATAAATTCATTTTCCCAGTAGTGAATTGGAATAGTTAAATTATAAATTTTTTTTATTGTTTTTGTTACCTTTTTTTTTTTCACCCGATTATCAAATTTATTGTACTTTTTTAAAAATATAACCATAAAAAAAAAATCCAATCCATAGCATAATGCGAAGTAAGATTTTGGTTTGGTTTTCAGTAGTGTCACTTGTGCAGCAACAGAAGCCAACTATGCATGGCTAACCATGCTAGAGGGATTGGACTAGGAGACAATGCGTAGTTTTCGGTATCTCTTACTATGAATACATGGAGGAAGAACAAGTGAGGTTGATTTCATTAAATAGGCTTGATATCTCAAAATAGCACACATGATCAAGCAGAGAATTTACATACACATTCATCATCATTCAACGATGGACATTTAAAACATATTACATTCTTTAAAACTCCAAGCGGAATCCAAGCACTCTTGCAGGACCACTGGGCAAGAAGTAAATGGTAAGGCACCTTCCTCTTGCAGTCACTGCCAAAAATATTGAGATAATAGAAACAAGAAAGGTAAAGAATGAAAGAATTGAATGTGACGAAAGTAACCAACATCAACCAATCTTGTTCACATCACTGACTTCTTGTAACACTAATAGAATATGAGATATATACGTTGTGACCAACATCAACCAATAAATTCTTGTAGCTGTATGGCCTTTGAGCTTTGAGCTGATTGATCACTTGATTCTTGACTAACCAGAAGAATGTGCTTCTCTTACTTCTTTACGATCAACAGCCAGCAGCTTTTAGGAAGTTATCAAAGGGGCTTGATGCTGGTAGCCTGAAGAAGTTAGGCTGATGTTGATACACTGTCGCGCACTGCATTTGAACAGTGCCAATTGGCGGTATTTGTGGGCTTGCAATAAGATTTTGGTCGAGGAAAGGATTGGTAGCCTGCATATTTTTCAGTTAGCAAAGGTGAGGGATTTTCTCATGCTGATTAATTCAGCATGCCAACGCATTGAAAACTGTCAAGGCTAAGCTTCATAGAATGTAATGAAATGTAATGTAGTATAATCATAAAATCACATGCACATGGATGATAAGTGAAAATAAATGCATAACTAGTATGTCATGCGAGTATGTCCAGGTTGAAATTTCATGAAGAAAACACAACCATCTGAACCCAAAATCAGCATAAGAATAAGATATTACCTTCCTCGCCTTGTCATCATATTTCTGAAAGGGGACATTCATCAAACTCTCCTGTCTCAATTGGACACTCATCACATGAGACATCTTCTGTTGCTTTCCCATCTGAAGTGTTTCGCAATGGTGAGCCATTTCCTTATAAGACACATCAGGTGCAGTTACAGACAATCGTCCAACTTGGTGTGTCGTCTCTAAGACCTGCACACATAAATCATCTATCTGTGATTGTGCTTTTTACTATTTTTTCCTTTTTCCGCATAATTGCAAGATTTCAATGTGTTAGCTCGAAGACGAGTCCCAAGCCCAAACCATTAGGGCCATGAAAAGTAAGGCCTCAAGAGCAGAGAAGACTGAACAATATAAATAACTTGCCCAAACCATTAGGGCCATGAAAAGTAAGGCCTCAAGAGCAGAGAAGACTGAACAATATAAATAACTTGTAATGAGAAACCAACCCGCATTGTGAATTTTTAGTTATAGCATCAACAAAAGCCTGCGTTGCACTTCTAAAAGCAAATAGCTCTTAACTAGAGAGCATGATATAGGTAACATACTGATTCTAGAAGTTGATTGACGCTCAACAGGTTGGTGGCTTGGAAGACAATTTCTGTGGTCTGAGTGGTTTGACCTTCCAATGAATCTAGAAAAACATCATCTACTGTAAAAAGTGGAGTGCCCTGCGAAACAAAAACAAGATGATGCAAGCACCAATTTTATTTTTTTTCTGAGAATTCAAGTCCCAAGTATTAATAGAAAAGAAAAATAGTGAAAGGCATTTACCTCCACAAGAGAGTTATCTTTGGAATCAACTTGATCTATTTGATTTGGAGTATCCATAAACAACTGGGCTCCCAAAGGACACACATCATCAGGTAAGAATTCGTCGAGGAGCTTCTCCCGTTTAGCAGATACTTCAGACTGTAGAGAACAAGTCACTGTTTAATGCATAGCGATCACACAGTGATAAATTTACAGTAAAAGCACTAAATGACAGCCAAAAATACTTGAATAAATCAGATAAATGCTTTACATTTGCCAAATTTGCCAAGCTCTTAGCAATCTCAGCAGCAAAGAATTCCCTGCTTTGGTTCCCAGTAACATCTATCTCTGAAAGGGATTTTAAAGCTGAACTATCATCGTCCTTAGATCCATAAACAATTGCGGGGTGGCCAGAATCTGTAGCCACAGCCTCTAACTTGCGGTCTTCAACTAAGCGCAAATATGGATCAACCTGATACAAGCATGAGACTGCGTCAAAAACATAAAGTTCATGGTTATATGTCACAAAGCACGTGAAAGCAACCAGAAAAAGTCATTTGTTTGTGACAGTAGAAAGCATAATCCACATTTAAATATAAAAGCTTCAAGCAGATGCTGAACGGATGTGTTCAAGGTGAACCAATGCAAGTGCAACTTAATCAGCAATGACACACATACCATTTTTTCTGTAAGCACCACCTTGGTACAATAAATAAGCGGAATAATATTGAAAGCTTTTGATGAAAAAAGAATCATCGAAGTTGCCAGAGTAAAGAGGGACCTGCGGCGTGATGGTGAGAGTGACTCTGCAATAACAGCAAGATTGTGGCTTCAATTAAAGAGATGATGCCCAATGAACACAAATTTTTAACATGTTCATGCTACTTGACATGCTTATTAGCATGAAAATGGTTGGAAAATAGCAGGAAAAACTGAACAAGATTGAATTCAATTGAACCCCAACCACTTATTCAAGAGGACTGTATTCTAATTACACAATTTTAAAACTGAAGCTGCGGCATTTACTTTCAGCAAAACATCATGGGACTCAGTATTCACCCTGTATGCACTGATAAAATTCATCCACCTCCGCAGTAATCAAATCTGTAAGTTAAGAAACAACTCAATTTTTCTTTTAATTATATGGATGGAATACATAGGCTAAAGATTTTCCTGAATGACCTACCAAAAATATTTGTGAAAAACAATTCAGATTCGTGAAAGCTCCATCCATGCTCCTAAGAACCTATCAACCTTTGTTGTGCTTAGTCCATCACAATTATTTCCACAAATACCCTTCATCATTAAAATACTACAAAAACTAAAAATGCTTTACCATGTCATCATCTCAACCACAAGCCAATCATATTATCTAGGAGATTCATTTTTAAATTCAAAAGTTTAATCTTAGTCTACTTATTTTCACTTCACTCATCTGATATATGCAACTTTGTTGATCTTGGATATAGATAATACACAAAGTATGTCATCTTCTAGTTTTGATAGAAACTCAACTAGGTTCAATAACACAAAACAACATTCCACAAAACAATGACTCTGGGAACTTACCTTCTTGCTTAAGAGCAATGTTTCTCAAGGAAAATGCAAGCTGAAAACTTCTAATCAAAGCCTCATCACTAGAATTCTGTGGAACAAGATAAAATGTAATAGAACTAAGAAACTAACCACAAAAAAAAGAGGGGTAAAAGAGAAGATAGAGCCTTTGTAGAGATAAACAACAGAAATATTCTGCACAACCATTCATGATCAGTGTGACACATAATTGGTGAAAACAATTTAAGTCTTAGGAAACCTAAATTTGCATCACTTCACTTCTCACAAAGCCTATCAATGATTAAATTTTGTGGATGCTGTATCTTCTAAATTAATGTCCATGAGAAAATTGTGGTATGCAGTAGTAGTTAGAGTTTATCTCAAGGACAGTAAAATACTTTGCAATAAAAATAAACCTGCTTTAATAATTTTTTTTCATATGCGGTTAGAGAAATGACAAGCTTAAACATCGCTGGTAGACACAAATAGCTTGAAACTGTTATTATCACTGGTGCAAATTCAAATGCTACTATCAATACATTAAGAAATTACCTTGGTTCGAGAAAATAGCAATACCAGGCTATATGTATGAGCAATTGCTTCATAGTTTTGGGGTGTATTTGCAGGAGAAATGGACTGTGTCCAAATCGATGAAAGCAAGAGAGAGATCTGGCGGCTA